>NW_017732301.1:16947-23889 GCF_001890085.2 Hipposideros armiger | reverse complement strand
GGGATTAGGTAAAAGTGTGATTCACTTGTACCTAGAGCATTAGGAAAGGGTTGAGGCAGAAACAAGAATAAATTTAGATATAGCCTAGAAAATTAGTGTCAAAAGTCAAAGGGAACTGATTCTAATGAGTAGCTAATTCAAATGAAAAAGGTTTTTTAAAAATTTAATTTCTATCAGGGTCCACAGAATTTTTTATCATTGTCATAGATGAAAGGTTTTTTTCTATGACAGCTATGTGTACTTTATGAATTATTCTCATGATTATTTTTGTAAATTTGAGTAAAGTTACAGTTTTACTGGGAAATAAATTTTTTTGAATTCTAGGAATAGTGATGTAGGAATTAATGGCAGACAGACCTGCCATTCCTAAAATGTCATCACTACAAATGGAAATTCTTGGTCTATGAGCAAAAAAGGGAAAAATGAATCATAGTAAATGTTTTTTAAAAATCACTCTTAGCTTTTGCTGCTTATCAAACTGGAGTTCTTTACCCTAATTATCCATCATCTACATTGCCATCCCAATGCAAGCACACACATTTTTTCTCAGCACCCTCACATGGCAAGAACAGCTTGGTCAATACTGTCACCAATACCCTCAATGAGAAATCCTTGAATTTGGAAAAGTCAAGTCATTTCTTGCAGTTTCCTTAACCATATTCTTCACTCCCTTGTAAGAATGCTTACCAACAGAGAAGTAGCATGAATATTGATGAATTAGTCTGAATTTTTTTTTTTCCTAAACAAAGCTCAACCAACATCTAAATAAAGGCTATTGCCCAAAAAGGTGTCATCAGGAGGCCTTGCTTGTGCCATGCAAATAGTATTGAAATTTCCCATTGGAAACAGCTTAAAGCTTGGATGCCACATTCTTTTACGTAGCAGCAATGGTGGAGCACAATTTCCCATGAGTGCTAGATTTCATGTTTGAGAACCTATGTAGCAGAAAAAAAAACTGTCATTTTTTAGGAAAATACCTTGATAGAACATTGGTGGGTAGAAACAAGGTCCATACTATGTGGCTTGCAACAGTGAAGTTACACATATTTCACAATGTGATGGAATCTACAGCAAAATTCCACCTTACCATGGGCATTTGGTTTTTATTTGATTCTATTTCATCTTCTTAAAATGATTGCTTCTACTTATGGAATGGATTTCTCAACCCACTAATTGGTGACAATTTGCAACTTGAAAAAGCGCAATTCTAGGAAAAATTAGGAAAGCACAGAAAAGCTTATCTACTCTGAATAAAAAATTAACAGGAGTTCGGAGGGGGAAGGGAGGATGCGGAAATCAGGGAACTCTAGCGAGGTGGGACTAAGAACCACGGTGAGAGGCTGGAAGCTGGGGAAACACATCCAGGGAGAAATTCTCAGTAACAAAATACATGAAGACTTCTAAGATGAGGGTCAATATTCTATCTTAAAGTGTCTAGTGATAGCAGTGTAATTAACCACTCCCATTGCTACAGAACATCATGACAATGGTGTTGTTTGCATTTGTTGCATTTTGGAGAAGCAAACAAGAGCAGTGTTTGCATAAGGCAGGAAAAAAAAAAGAGCACGCAAGACATGGCAGGATCGTTCAGAGACTGAAATAGTTCAATGAAACACAGCACAGAGCCAGCAGAGCAGTAGAGACCATGGAAACCAACTTCCTCCCTCTCCCACAAAAAACAAAAAAACTCAGAGATTTTTCAAAGACACTAGATATCTTAGGACTTGTAGAGTGGAGACATGTCTATTTTATTTGTGTTTCAAAGAATGGGATGATTACATATGGTATCTAGGTGGCACACCCACAGTTTTATTGAAAGCCAAGGCAAGTGATTGAGCTAAGTTATCAAGCTGGGTGTTTCTGTTTGGAGAAAAATGTTTCACAGCAAGCACACTGCCTGTTTGTTGAGTTTTGTTACAGTGACAGCATCAAATATGGGGACTTAGGTTGTTCTCTTTGCTTTGCATAGACCTCCTTGAATACTTCAGAACCTGATGTCTAGTTTGCCCTGTGAAGACAAATTCTGCAGAGCTTAGTCTTTGAACTCAAAGAAACACATCAACTTTGTGTTCACTTGTTTTAATGTATGTACTTTCTTGCCAGAAGTTTGGCTTTGATATTTGGTTTCTTAATCAGAGTAAAAAGAATCTGTTCTAGTCAATAATTATTCTTGCTTTCTCCGGCCCCAGTGCTAGTTTAACCCATTTAGTTATCTAGTTCCTAAATCAGTCTTGACCAAAGTGGGTCAGGTTTGTAGGCTTTGATCTATCAGCTGGTAGAGAGGACTGCATATGAAAGTCCTCTCATCGCTAATAAATCCAGCATTCAGGGAGGTGCGGGTGAGCCCAGGTCATCTGCCTGCCCATTGCCTGTTGGCCATCAGGTAACCTTTGCTCTTGGTCCCCGTCCATCTGACAAGGATTCTGCCTAAATTCTTACGAGACCTTATCCCAAACTCTGGTGAGCTTGATTTTGACTCTGTGTTCCCATCTGGCCACTGAATCCCCTAGTTTATATTACCAGCACTGCAGGCAGAAATCCTAATTATCTGGCTCCCTCCCACACACATATACTGATTGACACTCTTCCCAAGATCCTGGAACACTGGCCGCCCTTTCCCATGCCAAGATCATATCTTCTTAGATACCAGCATCAGTCCAGATCAAATCTGGACATGATTATTTTAACTACCTCCCACCCCCATTCTCAATAATCGCTGGGCTGGCCCAGGTCACCTCCCACAGTTTCTCCCACTTCATCTCACCTTCTTCCTCACACTCCCTCTTCGGAGCAGGGGTTTCATGCCACCTGCCCTACACCTGAACTCACCCAGCACAGACAGTCAACATTAGGCCATTTTAACCTGCTGTTTTCAAAGAATGTAATAAATTGTAAGTCCTTTCTGTTTCTCTTCCAAGATGTGGAAGTGTTTTCATAGACATATGTTTTGCATTCATATTTTTCTTCCAGAACAAGTCTATTTACTTATCTGAAACTTCACCGACTTGAAGATTGTCTATTGCGTACATCCAAATCTCTGACCTCTAGAAAGCTGCTCCATGCCTCACCATAGATGCCTGCCCGTCACCTGTGAGACCCTCACACTCACCAAAAGCTCTCACTCTTGGCTTGGCTTTGTGAATGCTCCTTCTGCCTTGTCAAGGGTGCTACTCAAAGATATTTAAGCACTTGAATGTATATTCTTTGCTCTAAAAAAATGGTTATTTTTATATCTATTGTTATGTTTACATGAAATAACACATACAGTAATACCTTGGTTTGCGAGCATAATCATTCCGGAAACAAACTACTTGTATTGTAAGACATTGCTCGTTTACCACGTTAAAATGTATTAGAAATGTTTGCTCATCTTGCAGAACACTCGCAAACCACGTTACTTGCAATCCAAGGTTTTACTGTATAAACAAATGTAGCATAAAATGGCCAACACTGCAAATCAAGGCATGAGCTGGCTGTCTATGATAGTTTGTACTCCTCTGGTAGCAGCAGTCTTATATCTTTCTCTATGTGTACCCTATATTTATTTTTCAAAATTTAAGTATATTAAAATTAATTTTGATCTAAGAAATTTAGTATCTTCTAATACTCCTAAAGATGACTGGTAATGCCTAGGAAATAATACTATATAATAGGACATGACCATTGTTTCCAAACATGTTACCAGCTGCCAGACACTCAGGTCCACATGTCAATGGAGTAAATGCTTCAAGTCACTGATATTTCTGTATTTCAGACCCACAAGTGAGCTGGCATCTGAGGTTCCCTTTTTCTTCGCAGAAGCTCCTCACTACTTATTTAATGAGACAATAATTCCATTTTTGGTTGAATGCAGGGTTCTAAATTCTAACTTTTTATTAATAAGTTCAGTAAGAAAAAGGAACATCATTGATATTTTAAAATTTCTTCTCTAAATGAAAAAGGATCTTAAATAGCATAGGTAATGGTAAAACGTACGCTTCTCCCCAAAATTCCTTACAAAATTAAAGAGGCACATTACTGTCAATCTCATTTTAACTTTCTTCCAAAACAGCATAATAGTTCTCCAATGTATTTTTGTAGGGGCCCCTGGTATTTGAATATGCTGAGTCTATACTGACTGCACCAGGTTTTGGGGGTGGCAGCAATAAAGGTGCAAAGAATTATGCAGCAAACGACAAGTAGCAGCATCTTTTTTTGCTAATGCCGACTGCAACTCATCTATCAAAGCCACTTGACTTTTCTGATATGTGTGCTATTGACTTTGTCATAGAAAAAGTAGTCTAAGTAATTTTTAAAATTGTTTCTGAGTTTCAAGAACAAGTGACAATTTTATGTGAATGTAAGTTGGCTTTTGGGAATTCTAGAGAATTCTAAAGGCATCATGGGTTGAGAGTTTGTTTGTTCATTCCCCCTGACTTTCCTTTTTAAGGAAATTCTGCAGCTCAGGAAAGCCTAATCTAAAAGAAAAAAAGAGCAGGAGATACTAGCACAAGTAAGAGACTTTGTCCCCCCATCTTCCTCCCCCTCACCTTCTCCTCTATAAAGGGGTCTAGATTAGGATGTCTTCATTGCTACCAGGAGAGAGAAAAGCAGACAGTGCAAAGGAGTGAGTGTGCCTTCTTCTATTCAAATGAAAATATAGCAAGATACAGGTTAAAATTACTGTGCAGAGAGATGTTTCAAATGTTATGGCTGGCAGCTCAGAAAATTCCCCACAAGGCTCCGTTTAACTTGATGAATTCACTACACCCCAAGGTCTGGTCTCAGGCTTTCAGGTTAAGAAATCTGATTTTACTGAGTCCTGTCAAAGTAGCTCTATCACCCCTCAGAGGCAAACCTGCCTTAATTAAGTTCACGGAGACCAAATGCCTGTTTATTTTTATATGATGAGAAGCAAGCATGTGGGAAGCCAAGTTATTAAAGGGTTTCATGAAGAGTGTAGAAGCAGAATACAGGAGAGAGGTGATCTTAAAATTAATCTCCCAGTGGAAGGTGCTTCAGGCCCAGCCACCAGGCACAGGAATAGCTCTGCCAATGAAACCATGTCAATTTATTGTGCTGAGGTCTCCACCTCCCTGGAGGTGCATTTATTTCGGGGGAACTTTCTTTTGTCTCTGATTTTGTTATTTATCAACCCCACTGGCTCATATATTTATAGATAATATCTTGGCTTCTATTTGTTCACAACGACAGCACTAATCCCACCCACTGTGTGCAACTCCCAAGCGCTTGAGATGGTTGAGTATATGCCCTATGTGTGCGGAGGTCCTACTTGCTGAGCTTCCTATGTACTCACAGCAGCAATTATGTCAATTAATAAATCTCCTGATAATTAATGAGCACCTACTATGTGCCTAGAACTCTTCTTGGTAGGATGGTGTGTACTGGAGAGGCAGGAGATGTATTCCAGCCCCAAATGCTTTTTGTCTGCCTATGGAGGGCAAACCACCAACATTTTTAAATTATAAATGGCAGTATAAAAACATAAATACAACAGAAGTTTTAAAACTGTAAGAATCACTGTTGACTTAAAATAGAAGAGGCTTTCTGGAGAAAGTAGGACAGAACTAGCTTTTGAAAAGTGAATGGAAAAAAATAATAGGAAGTGATTTTCTAGTCTGGATAAGTAGCATCGACAAAGAAAATAATATAAAAATTAGTACAAAAGTCTGGAAAGTACTGGAACATTGGCGCTCAAAAATATATAATTGAATAAATATATGTAGTTAAGAGTACACAGTTGGACCACCATGAGAAATAAGATTCATTTAATAATATGGAAAAGAGTAGACTAAGTCTTGAAAGCCAGGAAGAGTAATATAGACTTAATATCTCATTAGATACACCAAAAATACTGGAGATTCATCTGGAATAATAACTTTCCAAGTTCCTTTTTCTCTTTCCCAAAGAAAAGGTAAGCATTTTTATCATGGCATGATTCCATCTGCAAGAAATTCTTTTCAAAACACACAATGCTTAATATGAATTTTCCAGACAAATTATAGGTAGTGACCCAAGTAGATATAACCATTCACCTTTAGCATTCTGTACAAATTCTTTTTAAATTCAAAAGCTTTTCCCAACTTTAAAATTACGAGCATGGGGGGGGGGACCATTTATTCTTATTTTTTTTCTCCCTTTCCCTTTCTTTCTACCCTTCTCATTCATTTATCCATTCAACAAATATTTAGTGCTCATTATTTGTCAGACATGTGCTGAGAACAGAGTATGTGCTGATAAAGAAAAGTGACATGATGCCCCCCTAATGCAGAAAGGAGACAGGAAGAGGTAAGTAAGTAAGGACTAGGTGTGCATATTGGCAGGGAGTGGTGGTGGGAGTCTAGTATTCCAGGCAGAAGGAGCAGTGTGTGGGAAGGCCCTACGACAGAGGGGTCAGCCTATTTGAAGGAGAGCAGGTTGCCAAGAGTGTGCTGACTTAGAGAATGGGAGCGTGGGAGCTGATGAGCTTGGTGTGGTACTCCAGGCACAGCTCATGAAGAAAGTCACAGAATAAATTTGGAGTTTAATCAAAGGGTGAGCAGGACCTTGACAAATTAAAGCTTTTAAAGATTACCCTAGTGTCCAGGTGAAGACTAGGTTGGAAGGATGACAAATAAAACCACAGGAGTAATAGATAGAGCTAGTGCAGTAGCCTGGGTGAGAGCTGATAGCGGCTTATCCTGGGAGTAGTAGTTAGAGAGAAGTGAGTAGGTTTCAGACACATTTTGAAGGTACAAAGGACAAAACACATTGATGAATTGGAAGTCAGGCGGGAGGGAAAGGAGAACACATGAATGTCTGCTTATTTCTCTCCCCTGCCTCCTTCTCATGTATATTCCATAGTCTCAATTTTTTTTTAAAGATTTTTATTGGGGAATTGGGGGATGGGAACAGCGCTGGGGAATTGGGGGGAAGGGGAACAGACAAGTTGCTGTCCTTTTG
>NW_017732301.1:0-16772 GCF_001890085.2 Hipposideros armiger | reverse complement strand
GACTCACAGCAGCCCAGCTCCAGGTTGAGCTGTTGTTCAGCATCTTAGCTGTAGAGGGCAGTGTCACTGTCCCTCATATGTGGGATCCGAACTGGGGGCCTCTGGCATCCCAAGCCAGCTCTTAACGCGCAACTCGGCCGGCCCTCAAAATTTTTTATAGCACATAATTCATGGTTCATCTCCCTGCCTTAGGTTAAAGGGGAATTTAACAATAGTAAGCCCCACACAAATAAGCATTCTTATTCTTGACAGTGCTATAAGTAAGAGGTAGATATCTGAAATACAGTTCCCAAATGACAGTTTTAATTGTATGAGAAAGAAAAGCAGGAGATAATAGTATGCCATACATTTGTCATCAAACAAGAAACCATTATCTTTCATTATGAATCTGCTAGAGAGACCACAATTAAAGTTACAACCTCTATTCATTGGTGATTTAATTAACATGAGAGGGATTTAATTATATGAACCAAGATAATGTCAAGGAAAGTTCCACACACACACCTCACATAAGGTGGAAGTTTAGTCACTACATCCCATGATGGCAACTGTATAACATATGAAGCTCAGGAAATAGGGGAAGAGAAAACACATGTCACTGAGTGCTGCCATCATAATACAGTATGGGAAGTCCTGGCACATTCTCTACCCCACACCAAATTCTGTCCCTAAGCTGCAGGGCATAGCACCAAGTGACAAGTCCCAAATTTGAATACACAGACTCATTTATTAATAGAAATAGAGCATTTTTTAAAGTGTTCTCAAAACTACCTTTAGAAATGGGCTTTTCCCCCCTGTTGATTGTAACAAATTGAAGAATTAAGCCTCTAAAGAGATCCAAGATGGTGGAGTAGATGAACACTGTGCCTGCATCCTTCCATGAACATGTTAAAATTACAACTAAATTATAGAACAGTAAACCTGGAGAATCATCTGAACTCTGGCTGAACAGAAGTCCCATTACTAAATATATAAAGAAGAAGCCATGTCTAGACTGGTATAAGGGTCAGAGACGTGGAATTGGCAAACCTCTGTGTGGCAGTTGAGAATCAGGAGGGATATCTTGACTGTGGAAGACGCCCCTGGAGGAATGAGGGACCCCAGCCCCACACCAGGATCCCTAGCCTGGAGTACTGGTGCCAGGAAAAAGAGCCCCCACAACATCTGGCTGTGAAAAACAGTGGGTATTCTGACCATCTGGGTGGGACAGAAGGATGTAGGAAACCCAGACTCCTCTTAAGAGCACACACACAGACTCACTCACTCACTCACTCACAGGTACTCACCCTGGGCTCCGGTGAAGGGATGGTGACTTGGGGGGGGGGGAGTCAGAGACATACCAGAGGCAGACTGAGGTGTGTGGCTTCCAGGCAAAGGCTGGAGGATAGTTGCCATTTTCCCTGTTAAGGGTCCTGCTTCCTTGCAGCCAGCAAGCAGGCACCATCTTTCCTGTGTTGAGCCCTCCTCCACAGGCCAAACCTGAATCTGATTAGTCTTGGTTGAGCTTCACTGTGACCCTGTCCCACCCAACTTCCCCAATGCTGGGGGCACTTTCTCCACAAGCAGCCAGCCTGACATGCATTGCACTCTTTCTCGGAAAACTATCAGATTCTAGCAGGCCCCAAGTGAGTAGTGACTGCGCCCTATGTGCTCTGAGACTTTTGCTGACTCATTCCAGGCTTAGAACTGGCACCAAATCAGAATTTACATTAACCTGGTGACTACAATTCTTCCTATTCTAGTGGCTCCATGAGATCTTGCATCACCCAACTTGTGTACCGCACAATAGCAATCAAGGCTCCAATATAACAGGAGAGCACACACAACCCACACAAGGGATACTCCCAGAGCACCCAGAGCAGGTGACCAGAGAGACTGTACCAGGACTCCATAGGGCACCTACTACATAAGACCACCTGGTGAATACTGAGAGACATAACAGATCTACTTAATACATAGAAACAAACATAGAGAGGCAGCCAAAATGAAGAAACGAAGGAATGCATTCCAAATGAAAGAATAGGCGAAAGCTCCAGAAAAAGAACTAAACAAAATGGAGGCAAGCAACCTACCAGATACAGAGTTCAAAGCAATTGTTATAAACATGCTCAAGGATCTTAGTGAGAACTTCAACAAAGAAATAGCAAGCATAAAAAAGGACATAGAAACTATAAAAAGGAACCAGTCTGAAATAAAGAACACAATAACTGAAATGAAGAATGCACTAGAAAGGCTCACCAGCAGACTAGATGATGCAGAGGATCGAATCAATGATTTGGAAGACAAAGTAGCAGAAAAAAACTCAATCGGAATGGCAAAAAGAAAAAAGAATCGTTAAAAAAATTAGGATAGTTTCAGAGACCTCTGGGACAACATCAAACTTAACAACATTCAAATCATAGGCATACCAGAAGAGAGAAAGCAAGGGATTTAGAACCTTTTTGAATAAAGACTGAAAACTTTCCTAACCTGGAGAAGGAAATAGACATACAAGTCCAGGAAGCATAGAGAGTCCCAAACAGGATGAACCCAAACAGACCCACACCAAAACATATCATAATTAAAATGACAAAGGTTAAAGACAAAGAGAGAATCCTAAAAGCAGCAAGAGAAAGGCAACTAGTAACTTATAAGGGAGCTCTCATAAGATTGTCAGCTGATTTCTCAACAGAAATTTTATGGAACAGAAGGAATTGGCCCAAAGTACTCAACGTGATGAAAACATGATGGACTAATGTGATGGAAAGCAAGGACCTACAACCAAGACTACTCCACCCAGGAAGGCTATCATTTAAAATTGAAGGAAAGGTAAAGAGCTTCTCAGACAAGAAAAAGCTAAAAAAGTTCATCACCACCAAACCACTATTACAAGAATGTTAGAGGGGCTTCTTTAAGACAGAAGAAAATAAAAATCATGAATAACAGAATGGCAATAGCTACATATCTATCAATAATTACAAGAGACTCACTTCAGGTTGAAAGACACACACAGACAGAATGTAAAGGGATAGAAAAATATACTTCATGCAAATGGAAACAAAACAAAATTTAAAAACTGGAGCAGCAATACTTATACCAGACAAAATAGATTTTAAAACAAAGGCTATAACAAGAGATAAAGAAGGACCCTATAATCCCACTTCTGGGTATTTATCCGAAGAAACCAAAAACACTGCTTCAAGGGGACATGTGCAACCATATGATCATTGCAGCACTGTTTACAGTGGCCAAGATGTGGAGGCAGCCTGGGTGTCCATCGATGGATGAATGGATAAAGAGGAGGTGGTACTTACATACAATAGAATATTGCTCAGTCATGGAAGGGGATGGGTTCTCATCATCTGCAGTGGCATAGATGGAACTGGAAGGTTATTGTGCTGAGGGGAGTGTCAGACAGAGAAAGACAGATGCAGTGTGATTTTGCTTATATAGCATATGTGAAATCCAAAGAACAAAATTAACAAACAAAACAGAAACAAACTTATAGATACAGAGAACATTTTGATGGTTGCCAGTTAGGAGGGAAGTTGGGGTTGTAGGTGAAAAAAGGGGAATAGATTAAAAGTACAAATAGGTTTTACAAAATGGTAATGTGGAAGTAGGGTATAGCATAAGAAATACAGTCAACAATATTGTAATAACTATGTAAGGTGTCGGATGGGTACTAGATTTGTTGGGGTGATAGATGGGAGAGGGCTGGAAGGCACAGTGCAAAAGGTAAAGGGATTAAGAATTACAAATTGGCAGTTATAAAATAATCATGGGGATATGAAGTAAAGCATAGGGAATATAGTCAATGATATGGCAATAACTATATATAGTGCTAGGTGCATGCTAGACTAGTCAGGGGGATCACTTTGTAAATCATATAAATGTTTAACCATATGCTGTACACCTGAAATCAATATAAAATAATATTGAATGTCAACTGTAACTAAAAAATTAAAAAGGGGGAAATGGTGAAGTGGAATAGGTCCAAATTTCCAGCTATAAAACTAATGTCATAGAGATGTATTATACAGCATAGGGAATATAGTCAATAATATTGTGATAGTGCGGTATGTTTTCAGATGATTGCTGGACTTATCATGCTCATCACTTCTTTAGGCATATAAATGTTGACTAACTACGGTATACATCTGAAACTCATATAATATGGTATGTTAGCTATATTTTAATTAAAATCTTTTTAAAGAGAAAAATATTAAGGCTGTAGTTACCTTTATCCCCTGAGTTCTTACCCTCACACAGTCAATACTAGAAGGGCTTGTTCAATTTCAAGTCTGATCTTCAGAAGTGACTTAAAAGAAATAATTGTGCATGGGAGATTTGTTCCTTTCAAAAGTAGAACACAGAGCTGCATAACATCCTGTATTCTAAATTGTAATTGTGGCCAAATTAGGGCTGATCCAAGCACAAAAGTCCTCGTGTTGTGCAACTCTGAATTACAAGTGTCTGCCCTAATGCAACTGGGTACACAATACAAGTAGTAATACAAGTCTAGCGCCTTTCTTTTCATTGTTTTTGCACTGCTCTGCTCACTTTTAGCTCCCATTGCAATGGTGGCAACCTTCAGAGGACCCCTTAGTTATACAACAAATATATCACAAAGATTTATCTTCTGTTCAGGAACCATATTTGTCTGGGAGAAAATTGTCAGACATTCAGAGTGTCTGAAAAACCCATCTAAGCCAGGTCTACATAAAGCAAACAGAAAAATGGTACTTCTGTCGCAGCGATGGCAGGTCTGACTTCTGTTTTAAACTGACCCACATCCAGGATCAGAGCAGGAAAATGACTATTAGGGATTAAACTGCATCTCCCCAAAATTCATATGTTGAAATACTAACCTGGTACTTCAGATATAACTATTTGGAAAAAGAGTCATTGCAGATGTAATTAGTTAAGATGAGCTCATAATGGCATAGGATGGACCCTTAATCCAATGTAACTGGCATACTTATAAAAGACATGCACACAGGGTGGATGCTATGTAAAGATACAAGTTATGCTGCCACAAGCCAAGGAACTACCAGAAGCTATGAGGGAGGCTTGGAACAGATCCTTTGCAAAAGTCTTCAGAGGAAACTTGTGGTACTTTGTTACAGCAACTTTAGGAAGCTAGTACAAGGAAGGGCCTTGAGAGCATCCCACTGCACTTACCTTCCTTATGAGCTGCTATGCTCTTCATTAAAAGATCCCTTTTGAGGGCTAGCCAAGTGGCACATTGGTTAAGAGTTGGCTTGGGATGCCAGCTCTGAGCAGCAGGGCCCTGGTTCAGATCCCACATGAGGGGCCAGTGATGCTGTGCCCTCTACAGCTAAAGATGGTGAACAACAGCTCAACCTGGAGCTGGGCTACTGGGAGTCACCAGTGATGGCGTAGGCTGCAGCCCCTGCTGCAGTGGGCTGCCATGAGCTACCATGAGTGGCTGGCAGCAAGCGTGAGTGGCCGGCAGCAGGCGTGAGATTTCATGAGCTGCCGTGAGCCTCTGTGAGCGGCCATCCAATGGCCAGTGAGTGAATGCCTCACCTGGGAAAAGCACAATGATAATACCTACATGGGCCAGTGAAGCAACGTCCTCCACAAGTAGACTAAAGAACAAAAAGACAGCAACTTGTCTGTTCCTTTTCCCCGATTCCCCAATGCTGTTCCCTCCCCCAACTCCCCAATAAAATCTTTAAATAAAAAAATCCCTTTCCTTCAATGCTATCATTTTTCCTTACTCACCCAAGCCATACCCAGCTTAGAAGTACCTCTTTGTCTAGCCCAGGGCTTCTCCATCCTGAGTGCATGATAGAAACTGCCAGGTGATTCCTGGGTTCAGCTCATATAGAAATCATGTGCATCCTCCCACAGGCCTGAAAACTCAGCTATATGACCATGTAGGCAGAGTTCAAGTGGGAGATCACCTGGGCAAAGCCACTGACACAGCGACGAACTCCAGACTTCCATGTGAGAAAGACGAGTGGCACTACTGTAATAATAACTTGGGTGAAGCTTCTATAGTATGATTTCCAGAGTAACCTAAGTTATGTTCACCTTAGGGTTCAGTAATGACGAAGAGAATTGGTAGGACGGGCTCTTCAGAATATCATTTACATGATGAACCAAAGGATTTCCTGGAGTTAGTGGAGGGAAAGGGAGAATCATAGTGGGAGCAAGTTATGATATATATGTTTTGGTAACAGAGGCGTGCCATTGGAGCACAGAAGATCTGTGATGTAGATAGCCTTCCAGTCCCTCACCCATGATGTCATGCACAGTAGTATAAATCCAGGAATAAAAATGAAGGGGTCTGTGCCCTCACCCTCAGTGAGGAAGGAGAGCCCCCACTCCCCTGACAGTGGACATGACGAACCTCATTGATGGCATCTGGGAGCTGCCTCCGAAGGACCCACAATCAGCACCACCACCAGGAATAAGAAGCAAATCCTGCATGAGCAGGTGAAGCATTGTACCCCAAGGCAAGAAGAATTGTGTTTAGAGCAGGTAGGAGACATCTTCAAGGAGCTGACAATGTCTCTGGAGGACTTAAGGAGGGGCTATGGGCAGGGCAGGGCTCTGGGGGAGGAGCCAGAGAAATACACTCATCTGTGATCCTTCTCATCATCCTGATTTCATTCCCAGGACAGAGGGGCCAGAGAAAAAGGGATACAGCTTCCTCCTTCACTGTAGCTGATATTAATGGAGAGACATCCACGCACACAGTGTCTGTCACAATAAACTCATATAGAATTGGTAGTACTTACCTGTGAAAGCTCTGGTTATGTGAGTTCGCATAGTTTAACTAGTGAGTTTGCATCATTATTATTTAAAAATCAATGTCATGACTGAGTGCCTATTTACTAACACTCTCACCATGTCAAGGGAAGGAAAGATATGCATCTATGATTGATATGTTTCAAGAATCCTTAAAACTCAGTTCAAATTACTGCAGAAAAGACCGGCACAGAGAGGGAGGTGCAAGTGGGAAGGCGGGGGCAGCTCTGAGAGGAAAGATGGTGCTATGTCATGATGACCATAGACCCAATGTGGAGCAAACCCAGTATGAAAACACCACAGCCATTTAAGAACACATCTCAAAACCATAGGCTATAGTACTTCCAACTTCTCCAACAAAGGAAGCAGTTTGTCTTTCTGATAAGAAGTACTTAGTTATCATTCTGGGAGTCATAAGAGTGATTCTCACAGGAAGTTGCTCACAATCAAAGTTATTAAAAACAACTACGGAAAGACGCTAAAACTCTTGAATTCCATGTGGTCCCTTCCTCTCGTCAAAACACTAAGCTTTTGATTCCCTGGCAACCCCCTGAACCCAAAAAAGACCTAAAAGCCTGACAAGAGCACAAATAGCCCTCCCTCCTAAGTAAGGAATTTTTTTCCCTAGCAGCAAGAACTCTGCTGACTTTTTCCTCATATTTCCCATCATAAATCCTGTCACCATCTTTCACAGACACACTACTTATGAGGCTACATGTTGAACTGTTGGCTTGAGGTCTTCTGATTGAAAAATGAGTGGGTGATTCTTGCTTCCGACCCACTGGGTTTGGACACAGCTCCGTTGTGAGGAAACACTGGACTCCATGTCTGACTGGGTTTTTACAGCTGCCTAAGGGTGTGGGACCCAGGAAGGGCCCCTGGGAGTACTGGGGAAGGAGACGGGAATGCCACTCAGAGTGTGGGGATGGTCCCAGCTGCATGTGCCGTGTGGGTGGAAAGGGAAGGCACGGACAGGAAGGCACGGACACATCAGAAGCACTGCTCTGCTGAGAATGGGGAGAACCCTGAGGATTACGTTAGGATTGAAACTCTACACCAACCCTTCAGAATATCAGTCCATGAGAGGGGACACAGAGCAGGAAGGACCATTATGTTCAGTGTTTCTTAAACAAGGAAGGAAAGGAAGGGAGGGAGGAAAGGAGGGAAGGGAAAGAAAGGAGGGAGGGAGGGAGGGAGGGAGAGAGAGAGAGAGAGAAAGAAAGAGAGAGAGAGAGAGAGAGAGAGAGAGAGAGAGAGAGAACGCTTTTACTATATCTTCTCTCTATGAGCCTGGAAGGTTTACGTTTTACTTTCTGGAGTTAGTATTATTAAAACAAAGGCATACCAGGAAAAAAATCAACTTGACATACTACCTCCCCCGTGCCATCCCATTCTTCACTGTTGGGATTCTCATACATTTAGAGAAGAAAACAGTAGCCATTCTGGGGCTGTGATGTTGCTCACTGAGAAAAGGGGTGACATGAGGGAAAGAAATACGTGTCCTCACCCAGAGAGGATGGCGTAGTGTCACCTGGGGAGGGTCATAAATGACTTCCTGCACCACAGAGAATGTTTTCAGCTTAGTCTCAAATTTCGACAAAAGAAGAAAAATTAAGAGCCCAGTTGCCATCACTGCTAAGTGGAAGGTCAAAGGTGCCTTTGAGCAAGAGACACAGATATTCAGAGGAGAGGGGTGAGGTCAGCACACAAGGACGGCACCATTTCTTGGGTGATGAATAACAGTGCTGGATGCTGGATGTAAGATAAAAGACTTGGAAACCAATTGAGAAAACTCTGCATTTATGGCAAACATGGAGGGGTTTTTTTGTTTTGTTTTGTTTGCACAAGTTCCGACTGAAGCTTCTGAATGTTTTGAAACTTAAAAATAGCTATTTTTCTATCTTTGCATATGTACATCAGTCAGTTTCAATAAAGAATGACATTAAGATAAGTCTGGAGCAGGACTCTTCCAACAGAATCAGAAGCACATGAATCATATAAGATGAAATAAGAGAATTCCCCTGTCCCGCCTGGCTGAGAACGCCAACAATTTCTACTGAGGAAAAATTAAAAGGTGAGAAGTTCATATTAGAAAATTATTATGTATTATGTCTGGTTCACAGCATTATTGTACTTCAGTTTGCTGTATGGTGAATGATTATTCTCATTCCACAAGTTAATTCTGTTTCAAATAAATTTACTGGAAACCTTCCATGGACTAAAAAGTGTGCTAGATAGGCCCTGGAGATACAAAACATATGAGTTCAATCATTCTCACAATCCTTTTATCTTTTCACAATTGCTAGTTAAATCCTCCTCCAAATATTGCTATAACAAGCCAGGGGGAGCGCAAAGGACCAGACACAATTCCTGTGGCCAGAGAGAGTGTGCAAAATAGGTCAGCATCCCAGGTGAAGAATTCCGCCTTCAATCTTTCATTCAACTGGGGGTGCTACATGTTAAAAATGCATTTGCTTTTTTTCCTGATTGGATGTTCTCATAAACTATTAATACTTTTCTGGTTGTTTTTAGAAACTATTTGGTAACCATATAATCCATTACAATGGAATTTGAAAAGTTCAAAGGAACATTTGAAACCAGACACCTAAAGTACATTTGGACCCCCTAAAATTTGAAGGTGGATATTTTTGAATTATGCTCATTAATGCCTACTTCTCTACCCAAAATGGAGCAGCTGCAATTGAACTAATGTTTGAGTGATCTAATGACCTGGAAATCTGGGGATTTCTAACACCTTGTTTCCATCTCTGGGCAAAACTATGAGATTTCATTAAATGAAAATCAAACTTAAATAACTTGGACACTTTCAAGCTGTGAACATCAACCATATGTGCAAACCTGGGCAAGTTTTGTCTCTGTGGGGTTTTGTGAGTGGGTGGAGGAAATGGATGATCAGATGACTGGACAGATGTTCAAAGAGATTCTGGTGTGGCAAGAGATCGTGTGTCCATTTCAGCTTCCTTAGAGGCAAACAGAAAGCAAACAAAAGCCTGGAGATAAGGCAAAGAAAGCTAACTGAAGGCTGGGTGATAAAGCCACTTAAAAACACAAGATTCATTTAATAGCAAACACATTTTCTTAGCAACGAAACAGTCACTGAAAAGGGAAGTAAAATTATGGTGTTGGTACCTAGTAAATGCGTAACACTCGCAAAGGGTTTGAGCCCAAGATCTGTTCTCGAATCTATGCATTATAGCTGATGTAAAACACCAAAGACTAAGCCTCAATCTACATCAATCAGAAGTAGTCTTTCCTCTCTCTTTGGTCTTCAAAGAAATGTTGAGGGTAATGTTACCACCTGCTTTCAGTAACTCACAGGGGCCTACGTAGGAATTGATCTAAGAATCTGAGGGCTATCACATGGGAAAAAATGACAGAAAATCTTAAAGAATCTTTGTTATGTGTGGTTACTCTGTAAAGTATCTTTTTCAGTGAGTGTTCTTGCTATGGGCTTCCAATCATGACTGCACAAGACCAGTAGATTTCACAACAGGTCCAATCGGACAGAAACGTGGGTCGCCATGATACCTACTACAACACCATTAACCAACCTGCCCTAGTCCCAACTGGTTAGAACCATTTCACACCAGTCCTCTTGGGGTCCACACTTACAACTCTTTAAAACCAATCAGCTTCTAACTTTTCTGAGTTACATAGCAAGTGATATCAATAAATGGGAAGTGTTACTTAAAGTAACTTCATACCCTCATCAGGCACTGATGAGGATGGGTTGAAGAAGATGCATTTTACCAAGCCATGTGGTTGCCTTCTTTACACAAGGCATCTTGCTAGAACAATCTTTCATTTGGTTGAATCCCTCCCTTTGCTTTGACTTAAGAGTCTACTTCCAAAAATATGTTTTGTCAAGTTAAACGCTTGTAGGCTCAGTTGTCAACTAAGAAATAAATGCCGAATTAATTAGGTTCTCCTGTCTTCCTGCTCCCCAAAAGGTGGGTGCTTATCTGTTTCTCATTTTGCTAACTAAGCTGTTATAGATTATTCAAACGGTTAGAGATTCACTGATGCTTTAAATGGATATTTAGGGTATTTCACATTTAAAAATAAATAAAACAAATATGTTCACACAAAAACCTGCACACAAATATTTATAGTAGTTTTATTTATAATTGCCAAAAAATGAGGATTATCTCAAGTGTTCTTCACTCATTGAGTGGATAAACAAACTGTGATACATACATACAATGAGATACAATGAGCAAAAACCTTTTTATCACTGCTGAGCCCCATGAAAACACAGATATGCCTAAAATGCATCGTGCTAAGTGAAAGAAACCAGGTTCACAGGGCTATACACTATATGAACCAACTTACATGGCAGTCTAGAAAATGGGGACAGAAAACAAATCTGCGATTTCCAGAGGCTGGGGAAGGGTTGATTACAAAGGAACAAAGGAGCTTGAGAGAATCTGAGGGATAATGGAACTCTTCTTTGATTGTGTTGATTACACAACTGGATGTGTTTGTCAAAGTGTGAGATTCTACTGTATACAAATCACACCTTAATAAAAAAATGAAAAATAAAATAATTACATGAATTCCACATGAGGCCTGAAGAGAAATCTGATGAATTCTAAGTCAAACTTACCTGTGGTCGATCTCATCAAAGTCTCCAGATTCAAGGGCATAACTTAATGAGATCAAGAGGTTATAAGAAAAATTAAGAAAAAAAAAGAAGAAGAAAGTGAATACAATTTTTTCTGCCTCCCTCAGCGTTTGTTCCCCATTCCTGACTGCTCATAGCTTGTCATCTTAAGATAGGACTTGTATTAGGATAGGTACATCTAAATTTAATGAATGGGCCCTTTCCAAGGCAGTTGTAAATGGAAGGTGTGGAGCCCGTAAGAAGTGTTACAACTGGCAGGTGGGTTTTGAGGCAGACCTTCAAAGCCTGCCTACCTACAATGCAGGTCAGTAATGAAAGTCTTGGTTCCAGCTAAGGGGTGGAAATAAGTGGCCACAAAGCATACAGAGAAGGAAGCTGTGGATCTGGAGCGATTTGTCCTTCCCTATTGCAGGGCCAGTCCTAGGTAAACTCTGGAAAAAGATGACTTGAGTTTTTGGCCGGCAGCCCTTCCCATAACTCTCCTTGCCCTTTGTCTTAGGTGACGATTGTCCTCAAGAGACCTCAGCTTTTACCAGAGGGACCATGCTGAGGTCCACCCTCCCTATCAACTCCACCAACTGCATTTTACCAGAGAAATAACTTCATGAAATTGCGTCACACTACAGTAGACAGAAGAAAAAGAATCTTTTGATTCTTCCAAGAGATTTATAATGTAAAAGAAATGCATCACTGAGTCAGAAGGAAAACTGGTCATTTATCTAGTTTAACACAGCTTATTTTAAATAAATAAACTACAGCCTAAGATAAAGATTCTTGCCTAATAAGAATAAATATATTCTTGGGCTAAATAAATACATAGCCCAAGTAAATCACAGATTTATAACAAAGTAAAAAAAAAAAAAGGTATTAAGGTTTTTATGTTTAGTGTATGTAAATACCAAGTTACAAAGTTAATATTATAGCCTGAATTAATTCCTGTTGTCTCAAGGTGTATCACGTTTGCTATTTTTCTATCCTTGTTCTCCATCCCTACAATCCCTATATAAACAAGTAGAAGGGTTTACATATGTAAGTTCACAACACTTGTAAATGAATCCATGAGATAAAAATACAGCTTTCCTTCTTATTTCAAGTCAGTAGAAGACTATAGTAATCCAGTCACACAATTTTCCCAAAGTTCAATCATTTGGGCACTACCTTCACAATTTTTGCTATATCTGAGACTACTGTGTTAATATGTCCTTCATATTTTTCTTTAACTGAAATTACAAGAAAACTTTATATTACTACTTAAAATTTTAAAAAAACTACTAATTAACTACAGTAAATATATCACTCTTAAGATAAAACCTGAGAAAGTAATCAGCCTTATTGATAGACTGAGATGTTCTTAATAGAAAATCAAAAATATTTCTAATAGAACCTATGCAAAGCCACAGAGCAGCTGTAAAATGGCCAACAATTTTTTTTAAAATGAAGGTCTTTTCTTACAATTAACATCCCCAGATCCCCTTCCTCCCTCCTATCCCCTCAGCAAACCCATTTGCTACACTGATAGCAATAATCCAGAACTCAGCTCAGCTCCTTCAACCCCTGTATCAGTTTCCTGGGGTTGCTGTAAGAACGTATCACAAACTAGGTAACTCAAACAAATAGAAATTTATTCTCTCACAGTCCTGGAGGTTACAGGGTATCGCCAGGGCCCTGCATTTCCTTACTGCTTCTAGCTTCTGATGCTTGCTGGAAATCCTTGGCATTCTGGCTTGTAGATGCATGACTCCAACCACATGGCCGTCCTCTCCCTGTGTGTCTTTTATATCATCTTCCTTCTCTGCATAGCTGTCTCTATGTCCACATTTCCCTTTTTATAAGGACACCTGTCGTATTGGGTTGGGGATTACCCTAATGACCCAACTTGATTATCTCTGAAGAGGCCCTACTTCCAGATAAGGTGACATTATGAGGTACTAGAGGTAGATTTCAACATATCTTTTTGGAGAGGACACAATTCAACCCCTTACAACCTCTTCTTAGAACCTTTCAGCACAAACCCAAACTCCATAGTAGGTGGCACCCAACTGCCTCTTGCCAGAATACTGCATATTCCCTCGGTATATTTCCCCTCTGCAGCTCGTTGAATAATCTTAACTTTGACTTCACATGTGTTCCTGGTGGTCGTTCACAGCTGGGCTTCAAAAGTGGTAATATCATTTTAGATTGCTGAACCACCTTGGCATGTACACTATGCTTTGCTAAACGCTGCTCTAACAAGCCCAGTCTAAGCTCAGTACTAACCAAATGGTTATGCTGGGTGACATATCATAATTGTTAGCACTTATGAGGTGTGGTCAAACAATACAGTGAATGTTTAAATTAAAAAGAATTATTGCAGTAAAAGACACATTGTGATTAATCCCCCTCAAAATATTCCTCCTGGCTTTGAATACACTCATTTGCATCATCCTTGCCACTTTCTGAAGCAGTTCTGGAAGTCTTCTTTCGTAAGTGTCTTCAGTTGCGCTGTCATGGCTGCCTCGATGTCCTGAACATTTTGACTTTGGGGAAGAGCCAGAGGTTGCGCGGTGCCAGATCATGTGAATAAGCTTGATAAGGACACACCGTAATGTTTTTCTTTGAAAGAAATTGCCATACCAGAAGTGATGTGTGACACAGAGTGTTGTCATGATGGAGGATGATTTACAACACACTTAAAAACACACCTTCTCTCCACCATAGCTCACACCCAACTGACTGCACAGAACAAGTGGAAACTCATCACATGCTGTTACTAAGGTTCAATGCTCTGCCACCCGTATTGAAGATCCCTGCCTTTCCATTAGATGGCACTTGACAGCAGCATTGACTGTATTTGTTGATCACATCGGAAAGGCTCCGTGTCACACATTGCTTCTGATATGGCAATTTCTGTCAAAGAAAACCATTACGGTGTGTCCTCAACCACCTTATTCACTGGATCGGGCACCGTGCGACTTCTGGCTCTTCCCAAAGTCAAAATGACCATGAAAGGAAAATGTTTTGAAGTGATTCAGGACATCGAGGCAGCCACAAAAGTGCAACTAAAGACACCCCCGAAAGAGGACTTTCAGAACTGCTTCAGAAAGTGGCAAGAACAATGGGATAAGTGTGTTCAAAGCGGGGGTGCATGTTTTGAGGGAGATTACTGGCAATGTGTCTTTTACTGTAATAAATTTTTTTTAATTTAAACATTCACCATATATTTTGATCACACCTTATATAATCAAACCACAAAACCACATAACTAGTATCTAATTGGAAGCACCTCTACTTATTAGGTGTAAATCACTGATTCTTTCTAGACATCAGTTATCTTATCTGTAAAATAAGGTACAATAATACTTTTCTTATTTGTAATGAAGATTAAATGAAGCCATGTGTACAAAGCACTCACTCAGCACAGCCTGGGCACATGTTAATTATTCAACTAATGTTGGCAGTAATGATGACTGATAGTGATGTCAGTTACTAGAAATTGTTGGGAGAATATCAGAAATACTAATTGCTGGAATTTTGTAGGATCCAGAAAATTTTAGAATGATGGTGCTAAGACTGGTCATTAGAGATCCTATCCCAAGCTTTTCATCTTTTGGAGGAAGAAGCTGAGCACCAGATGGATTGGGTGTCTTGAGACCACTTTGAAGTGTCTGTGCATCTCATTATCAACAGCACCCAAAATCAAAGACCTAAGCTGAATTGTTAAATTAGACACAACCTTATATAAGTCCTCTCTCCTGAAAACAACGCACAGGCTGATGAATTGTTTCCTATCTGGTTGTTTCATTTTTTGTCAAATCCCTTCAAATGTCAATGTACAATCGTCAGTAGGAGGATTTAATCATGGTGAGGATAGAAACACAAAAGCATGGCAAAAATCTTGCTTATATTAAGCATAATAGAGTCATTTTTAGAAGTGAATTATATTGAAATACCACTTATTTTCGTTCCCCCACCTGGCCAAGTAAATAAATGAAATTAAGTTGTGTAATTTACTTTATAAATCCTAGAACACAGGGTTTCTGGCTTTTAAAAATTTAAACATATTCCAAAAATCCAAAAGGAAATGGTAGAAATTAATATCCTTAAAGAAAAGGAGAACATTAAAAATTATAAAATATATCTATCACTTAAATTGTATTAACTCTCTATACTTCAAATAGTCTTTTATAAAGGGCAATGTAATTCTTGGTGTTTTCCTGTTTGCCCCTGGTCTCCAGAAGTCAGAACTAGACCCAACACTAAATTCAATGCAAAGATTTAGCAACACCATGACCTTGGGTTTCTGATATGATTTGTTACACATGCCTCTCTTCTCCCTCCTTCCTCTTTTCTGATCATCTTCTCCTTCGTGGTCTTTAATCTTTCATTTATTCTCATATTTACTGAGACTTTACATAAGGACTAAGTGTTGGCAAAGTGAAAATGGAAGGCCATTATGGGCTAAATTATGTCTCCTCAAAATTCATATTTTGAAATTCTAACCCCAGTGCCTTGAAATGTGACCCTATTGGGAGATAGGGTCTTTAAAGTGGTAATTATGATAAAATAGGGTCATTCAACTGCATCCTAATCCAATATGACTTGTTCCTTATAAGAGGAGATCAGGATACAGACAACACAGACACAGGAATGGCCATGTGGGAACACAGAGAAAAAGTGGCCACCTACAAGCCACGGAGAGAGACCTCAGAAGAAACCAAGCCTGCCAACACTGTGATCATGGACTCCTAGCCTTCAGAATTGTGAGAAAATACATGTTTGTGTTTAAGCTGCCCGGTCTGTGGCATCCATGACAGACTGATACAAAGGCACGATTTCTACATCAAAAGGATCACAATTGAGATAGAGGGGCAGGTGGGGAAACAGAAAATTACACTGTGGTCATTGCTATGACACAAGGGAGCAGGTTGAGGGTGGTGGACATCAGAGAAGGCTTCCTGGAGGAAGAGCTACAGGACATTCCAGACCAAAGGAACAGCATGTGCCAAGACAAAAACATCTGCGAGTGGCAAATTGGAACCTAGTCCATATTCTAACTTCAATATAATAGTTTATTCACTCAACCATTGGTCAATATCCTCATTAGTAGCTATTAACACTCAAAATAGTGATTGTTGAATATTCTTCGTTATTTCAATGTTAGTTTCTAGCTAAATGTTGGCTGTGTAAGGAAAGATGGTGGATACTGGCTAATTACAAAGAGAGGTAAGTTGTGGAGGTAGATTTCTTAACTTCATTAAGGCTGTAATTCTGTTTAGTGAATGCTTGTGAAATGCAGTGTACTGTCAAGCAGCGAACTTTGCCACATTCCACCCCAGGACATTTGACAATATCTGGAGACATTTTTAAATAAGGCTTGGGGGGGGGG
>NW_017732300.1:655175-658777 GCF_001890085.2 Hipposideros armiger | reverse complement strand
CCAGCCCTGCTGACACCTTGACTTTGGCCCAGTGAAATGGAAACTTTTGGACTTCTGGCCTTCAGAACTGTAAGAAATTAAACTGGTGTTGTTTTAAGCCACCAAGTTTATGGTAATTTGTTCTAGAAGCAGTAGGAATAATACAGATGGCATATTTGTGAAATCTGTTTTAAAATGCATTTATTAGAGAACCAGAGTCTCTAGTCTCTCTCCCAGATGGCTGTTATGTACACCTTTCACATCCTTCCTGTTGGTGGCATCCATTTCTTCCACGTCCCAGTCCAGGAGGTGGAAGAAGATTAACTGTGGGTTCTGGAAAAAAGGGGCAAGGCATGGAGTTCCACATGTGGGCCCATATTTTTTCCTTTTCAATTATTTCTGATGATTTCTTAGTGGCTAAATACTCGTAGTAACCTAGTGCGTTGAGAACCCTGAGAAGACTGACTAGTTTGGGGGTTGGTAAAAGGAAGGAATGTTGAAAAAGATGTCACAGAGTAGGTGGCATCTTAAAGAACAACTAGGATTTTTGCCTGTGGGGAACAGGGAAGTAGACCATGCAAGGAGACAGCCTAAGACGAGTCATGGAAGCTGGAGGAACGCTAAGTAGGCTGCGGTGTTAGATACACTGGGAAAGGGACAGTGAGAGGTGAGGCCTGCAACCGCTGGGGCATTTCTTCACTCAACGCAAAAAACATGATCTGGCTGCTATGTGACAAGCCCTGTGCCAGGCACTGAGGACAAAGAGATGAACAAAATAATGACCCCTGCCATTAGAGAGTTCATCATCTGGGAGGACAAATGTATAACTACATAGATTATAATCCCATGGACCAAGGCAAGCTTGAATGTCGAGAGTCTGGGCCTTATCCTTTATCCGTTAGAGGGGAGGGATGAACAGGCAGAGAGGCTGAAGCGGAGACAGAGGGGAAACATGCTCGGGGTTTTTAAATTCCAGGGCAGCAATTCTGTGTCCTTTGTGCTATAATATTTTCTCTTTTTAGCTTCTCTTATTTCCTGAATTCTTCCCTTTTCCACCAGGATGCTAATCACTGTTTTATCAGCAACAGGTCAGACAACTCACAGACATTTGACTACTTCATTTTCTCAGATCGGTGTCTGCTCGGGTCCCCTCAAGCACAATCACTATCAGTGCCTTTGAGCCTTATCCTCCCTTGGAGGTCACCCATTCAGCTAGTCATGATTCGCGACCTCCTAACTCAGTCCTGGGCCTGGGTGCCGCATAGTCCCAATGGCAGCTTCTCACTGGTGCTAACTGCCACTTGACTGGCCAGCTGTGTGCAACCCTGCTTTGTCCTCGCCTCTCTTCTTAATACCTTTGCCAACTTGTCTTGGTAAGAATGAGAGACGCCTGCCCTGGCCGTGGGCAAGCTTGCTGAGCTTGCTGGGTCAGATGAGGCTGGTCATGAGGCAGCTCTGGCAGTTCCCTCCCTCCTCTGATTCCACATCAATCAAATCTAGATGTGACATCTTTTTACCTAAAAGCCTTACTTGAACTTATCATTATTTAAGTTTGTTTTCCCAGCTAGACTGTAAGCTCCCAGGAACTATCCCTTATCATCTTTGCAGTCACTGACCCCTCCTGTCCAGCCCCCCACACCCTCACCAGCTCCCACTCCCCCCATTTTGTGCTATGTGGACACTTGACAATGGGTTGAAAGCTGCTGGAGGAGGGTGGAGGCAAGACTCGTGACTAGGATTGGCTCAGGGCCAGTTTGGCAACCCTTGACTTAGCACCCAGCTCCTTAGGGGGTGGCACCTTCACCAGCCAATGCCTGGCATGTGGAAGATGCAATACATGGCCAGTGAAGAAATGAATAAAAGATAAGGAGATATCTCGACACCCCCAATGTTAACTTGATCGAAGTACCTTTACTTCTTGGGCAATGCTCTTCCTCTCTAGAAGAATTTCAGTGAGCGATCGATGTGCTAGCAGACGCTTCATGGTGGTTTGTACAAGGAACTGGACAGCTTTGGACACGTGGGCAAGGTTGCTTAGGAGAAGAGAGGCGTTCTCCATTCGGTAGTAGCAGACGGCGTCTACCTCCATTATGAACAGGTCCTTGGTCACAACCTGGGCAGAAGACAAAGCCTGGGTGACAGGCCTGATTCTTGGGCTCCTTTCTCACGCCAGGACAGGGGAGCTAAATGTGTTCGAGGGGCGTGTTCTCAGAGTAAGATTATAGCAAGGAAAGAAAAAAAGAGCAGCTGGCCTACCCTTTATTCAAAATAGACCTGTTTTTTAAAATTATGGAGTTTTTATTAAATACATGAAAAAACTCAAAATTTAAAGGCATCTTGTTGTAAATTCTTTTGTAAAAAAAAAACAACCAAGAATAATTTTCTTATATGAAAGAAAAAAATCAGTTCATTGTTTATCAAGTCTTTTAAACTGATGTTCTCCTCCCCCCACAAAAAAGTGCTAAAAGAGAATTAGTCTGGGAAACAAGCACGTGAACGTATTGATCTCCAGAGGGCAGATTGGCGATGCACAGCAAAAGCCCTAAAAGATGCATGTTCTCATCATTTCCATTTTTATACACTATCACAAGGACATAGTTTAAGGATTTAGCTGCAAGGATGTTATTCACAGTATTGCTTATTGTAATAAGAAATTGGAAATAACATCAACAATAGGGAACTGTCAATTGTGGTACATTCATACAATGGAATGCTATGTGTCCATTTAAAATAAAGGGGTAGAAACAGCTAATATATGAAAAGATGATCACAAAAATTGTTGGATGAAAAAGGTATGCTACAAAATAGAATGTATGGTTTGATATATATTCCTGTCTATAAATATAACCACATACATAGAAAAGTCTGAAAGAATACACTCCAAAATATCGACACTTATCTATAGGTGATAGGATTAGGAGGAAGTTTAATTTCTCCCTTTTTAATATTTTATTATCTAAAATAAGCCTTTAAAATATATATTGTTTCTATTTACATTTCTATTTACCAAAAGAAAAAATGAGAAAACTTCAAACTGAAAGTGGGGACAATTTAGGAAAGGCTTATAAATCTAAATTACTAATAGAAAAATCTAGGTGTTATGTCTTCTTTTAATTTTTTATTGTGGTAAAATATACATATCATCAACCCTACTATCTTAACCACTTTTAAGTGTACAGTTCAATAGTGTTAAGAACATTCACATTGTTTTTATCTTGCAAAAGTGAAACCAATTAAGTAACTCCCTCAGCCCCTGTAACCACCATTCTACTTTCTGTCTCTATGAATTTGACTACTCTAGGTACTTCATATAAGTGGATTCATATGGTATTTGTCTTTTTGTGACTGGCTTATTTTACTTAGCTTAATGTTCTCAAAGTTTATCCATGATGTAGCATATGTCTGAATGTCCTTTCTTTTCAAGGCTGAATAATATTCCAGTGTAACTATATTCCATATTTTGTTTATCTATTCAGCCATTGATAAATATTTGGGTTGCTTTCACCTTTTGGTTATTGTAAATAATGCTGCTATAAACACAGGTATACAGGGCCAGCCGAGTGGCTCAGTTGGTTAAGAGCTCGCTCAAGAGTGCGAGCTCTGAGCAACGGTTCAATGCCTGG
>NW_017732300.1:625147-654705 GCF_001890085.2 Hipposideros armiger | reverse complement strand
GAGTGAGAGAGTGTGAGAGAGAGAGAGAGAGAGAGAGAGAGAGAGAGAGAGAGAGGATGAATGAGTGAGAGATTTTAAGGAATTGGCTTATACAATTGTAGAGGCTGACAAGTCCAAAATCTTAGGGTAGGTAAACAGGCTGAAGACCCAAGGAAGAGCTGATGTTGCAGCTAGAGTCTGACAGCAGTCTCTTAGCAGAATTCCCTCCTCCTCGAGGGGAGGTTAGTCTTTCTCTTAAGACCTTCAATTAATTGGATGAGGTCCACATTATGGAGGGTAATCTGCTTTACTCAAAGTCTACTAATTTAAATATTAATCTTATCTAAAAAATACTTTCACAGCAACACCTGGATGCTTTTGACCAAATATCTGGGTATAGCTTAGCCAAGCTGATACATAAAATTAACCATCACAAATTCCTTTTCCCATTTTTAATTGTTTTTTTGCTTTCTTGTTGAGTTGTAAGATTTCTTTATATATTCTGGATATGAACCCCTTATCAGACATATGATTTGCAAATATTTTCTTTCATTTCATTGGTGGCCTGTTCATTCTGTCGAGTGTGTCCTTTGATGCACAGTTTTTCACTTTGAAGTAGTTCATATCACTATTTCCCCTTTTCTACTTTTGATCTTAAATAGTCATTTTGCCCAGGACCAGAATTTGTAGCTCAGCTATGTAAAATGCAGAGAGAAAGCAAAATCTATCATTTGGCTTACCTCATGAAAGGGTATCTCCAATGTTTGGAGACGAAGGTCAACCTTGTGGTAGGTATCCAGGCAGGGCAAAAAGAAGAACAGGCCTAGAAGAGGGGCGGTGGGGGGGGTGCCAGGTGAATAGCCAGCATAGAGACTATTTGGGGTTCACCTTTTTGGGGTCAAATTGCACATTGCTTTGCTTTTCTTAGCCTCCAACTACACACAGGCCATTGGGCAATCCCACCACCACCCCTATAATGTGTTTGTTGTTGCTAAGGTTACCATATAATTTTGTTATTCAATCTGGGATACCTTTGAGGGTGAAAGGAGAGCACTGTTACAACTTACTTCAGGACAACAGGTGTAAACAGAGATTATTCCCAGCAAAATGGGCCGTATGGTCCCCTTGGTCATGGTGCTGACCCTTTTGCGTCTTGGGGTGCATGTCTGTCTCCTTGATGAGATTTAAACTCCCTAACAAGAGTGTCTTATGCACTATTGTTAGCTTTAGCACCTTAGTGCCTTTTAGGTGCTCTGTAAAATTATCTTTGAATCCATGCATGTGCCAAGGTGACAAACTTTAGAGCCAGCAACCTCCATGTGTGATTTCTTAAAAGGTGAGCCGCAGAGGTAATCCGAATAGTGGTATCATATACCAGCCTTCTGGTTGGTTAGTTATTCCTTACCCATCCAATGTAATGTACAGGGTCAGTGTGCAATACATATTTTAGATTGAGATCTTTCTGAGATCTCATTGGACACGGTGGGCTCCTGCAAGAGGCAAAGCTTTCTTGGAAGTAGCAGCACCTCACAGAACCCGGGATCTCTCTAAGGAGCAGCCCAGCTATTAGTCCTTTCTAGCCCTAATTGAGAAGGATGCCAAAAACGAGAACCAGAACAAGCCAGTCCCTGTTCTGGAACTATAGGGTCTGCTGGTTACAAATCTTCAAATTCTGATTTGTGTCTTCTAGTCTGTTCTCGGTTCTCTACCTGCTTCTGTCGACCTGGCTTGGAACTTGGACCCTTTCCAGTACATGCATAGTGGGCCTTTGTTCCTTCTTACGCCTTCCTGGCTAGCTTAGATCTCCGAACCCCAACTACTCAACTTTTCCCACTAACCATATTTCTATCTGTGCCCATTATCAGCTTGGATCTCTGGACATCAACTCCACTAGACTTTAAGGTCCTGGCTATGGGAAACCATGTCTCATTCATCCCTCTTCATTTTTCTGGCAGTTACACAGTATCTGAAACACAGGAAGTGCTCAGTCTATATTTCTTAAATTCTACCAACTAAAGAGCCATTTGTTACTTGGATGCTGAATTTTGGACCCTAGACTAATAGCTCAGCTTATCTCTGAGAATTCACAGGACTTTGGCCATACACACATTCTACTAAAACCAGTGCCTGGCCATGGGTCCTACGCCTGCTTTTGCTATTCCAGCCAGCCTGGCCCTGGAATTTGGCTCTCTGCACCCAGACTTTCTCTTGACCACTGTGACCTGATAGTAATGCTTCCTGAAGAATTTCTTAATAAGCTGTTTTATGAGTAACAGATTAGAAAATGAAGATATCATGAATCAAGTTACTTCATGTCATCTGAGGTCCATACTACAAATATGCATGGATTAAAGAAATTGGCAAGTCTACAGGGGGTTAAAAGAAATGGTTCTTACCAGGGCCTTTGGCTCTTCCAGGGAGCAGATGTCCCAGTCGGAATATAATTACTCTCTCATGTTCCTGTACAACCTAAAAGGAAATGTAATACTTTTGAATCACTCCAAGAAAGAAAAAGAAAGTTTTCCAAAGGCCTTTGCACGAATGATCCTCGATATCAGAAATCTTTTGTTTTGAGAACCAAGAAAAAACTTAATACTTTGGTTTCCAAATTCTATATTTAGTAAGTGTAGAATTTCAGAAAGCAATGGAAAAGTATATTGGCCATGTTAATTTTTGAGCCCATAGTCAGAATTTTGATCAGAGTCATGTTCAATTTTGTATTTTTCTGTGACTTCTGCATTATTAGCTTTTATATGTATCAATTATTAGCTATTTAACAGAAAGAGGGAGGATAGCTTAATACTACGTCTTATATTTTGTTTCAAACTGCAAGAAATATCTCAAAATGACACCCTATTTCTCACCTTAGGACACAGGAAATAGAAAAGCAAACTAAATCTAAAGCAAGCTGAAAGAAGATAATAAAGATTAGAATGGAAATAAATGCAATAGAAAATAGAAAACTAATAGAGAAAAATCAATGGAACCAAAAGTTGGTTATTTGAAAAGATAACACAATTGACAAATATTTAGCTAGACTGACCAAGAAAAAAGAGAGAAGACTCAAATTGCCAAAACCAGGAATCAGAGGAATGATTACAGGGATATCACTATTGTCTTTATGGAAATAAAAAATCTTATAAGAGAAAATACTATAAACTATAACACCAACAAATTAGATACCTTAGATGAAATGGACAAAATCCTATAGAGAGACACAAACTGCCAAAACTGACTCAAGAAGAGAAAGAAAAACTGAAAAGACCTAGAAGTAAAAGATTGAACTTGTAGTTTAAAATTTTCACGCTAAGAAAAATCCAGGACCAGATGGCTTCACGGGTGAATTCTACCAAACATTTCAAGACAAAGTAAAACCAGTTATTCACAAATTCTCCCCCCAAAAATAGAAGAGGAGGAAAATCTTTCCAACTCATTTTCTGCGGCCAGTATTACCCTGATACCAAAACAAGTGAGAGACTCACAAGAAAACTACAACCCAATCTCTCTTATGAATGCAGATGCAAAAATCCTGAACAAACTACCAGTAACCTGAATCCAGTAACATTAAAAAAATTATACACCATAACCAAGTGGGACTTATCCTAGGAACACATCGCTGGTTTAATATCCAAAATTCAGTGAATGTAAGACACCATATCTCAGTAGAATAAAGGATAAATACCATGTGACTATCTCAGATTCAGAAAAGGAATTTGATAAAATCCAACATGCTTTCATGGAGGAGGAGCAGGGGAGACGGAGAAAAGGAGGAAGTAGAGGAGGTGGAGGGGAAAGAGGAGGGGGAGGAGAGGAAGAGCCTGCACAAGGAGCACAATCAGCAAGGCCCCAGCAGCATGTGGAGTGTTCCAGCCGAGGGCATGCTCTTATCTGGCAGCTCCAGCCAATGACTAACGATGGCAGGGGTACCAGGGCCTGGCCATTTCTGCCCATCGCGAGACTCCTCTATGAAGCGAGCTTTGCTCTGGAGTTCTCCTTTAGGCCGGCCAAGACTCTCACAGAGCTGCACCACAGTCTGAGGCTGTTTCTGTCCAACCTTTCCTTCCTCGTCTCATAGCACAGGTGTCAGACCTGCGTCATTGTCTGAAGGCTTTCCCTACCTGCTGCTGTTCTCTCGCCCCTTAATCTTTCACAGACGTTGCCTCCCAACAAACCCCTTGCACTTCTAATTTTGTCTTAGCATATGCTTCCCAAATTGACACAGGTCTTCATTTACTTCAGGGACAGGCAAGTGTAGCCACCTGCGAGCCAAAGATAACTGTAATTCAAGGTCTATGGAAGCTGCCTGAGAAGTTTCCTGGGAGTGGCAGAAGTGGACGTCATGATCTCTTGTGGGCCTGCCTTTGTGCTACAGAGCGCAGATGACCTAGACGTAGCCCCTGTCCTGAAGTGGCTTGCAGTCTAATGAGAGAGGTCAGGTGTCGGCCAATATTATACCTGCGGTAAGTGCTAGAATACCTGTGAAAGCACAGCGACACGAGAGCACAGGAAGGCAAGGACAGCCTGGGGGAGTCAGGAAGGCTTCACAGTGACATCTGAACAAGGTTAAAGGAGGAAGTTCTCTCCGGGAAGGTGCGTGGGGAGGGCATTCCATGCAGAGCACACAGAACACAGAGAAAGAGTAGACGTGTAGTCGGTGAGAGGCACCGGGAAATTACTTACTGGGTCCTCATGGAATCTCACCTTTATGCAGAACCAGACAGAAAAAGGGAAGGTCACGATGATGAAGAGCAGGGATGAGAGGACAAGAAGCCACTCACAGGCACCTAAACCGGAAGACTTGGTACCTTAAAAAAAAAAAGAATAATTATCTTGGAACTTTGCCATACGCACTGACTAGCACTTGTTGGTCCAGCCCTCCATGTTAAGGTGAGAGCCATTTGTAGACTTTGGTGGAAATATGAGAGAGCTGGATATTAGGGCAGTCAGTTCACAGTGCTGCGGTACTGTCTGTGTGAAGGGTGTGTAGACCTGTGCAAACTGGAGCAGGCTCCTGGAAGGGAAGTTTGTACGTCCCAGATGTTTGACCAGGCAATGTTTTCTCCAGGGAAATTCACGCTCTGTGGAATTTATTTCTCATGCAACCTACTTTGGGAAATGCTGCTCCGTCAACATCATGTTAGTTTTCCCAATGTTCTTCCTTAAGGGCAATCACAGTGTTATTGCCATATTTAATTAGTTTATAAATACAGAAGGTGTCCAAAAAATGTTTACACATTTTAAGAAATGAAAACTGTATTAAAATTATAATAATATATACCGATAACAAAAGATGAATACAAGTCACGTTTGACTTCTGCAATTACAAGAGGTGCTCAAAGTGGTTACCATCAGTGTCCAGACACTTCTGATGATGGTAAACTACTGCTTGAGCAACGGTGACCAAAGTGTCCACCTGTATACATTTTTTTGGCACCTCTGGTATATTTCCCTTGCCAGTGGTAACCATGGCAAGTAAAAACAAATAAATTCACATACAAATACAAGTTAGACCCAAAGCCTAACTTGAAGCTTTGCCAAAATACTCTTCTCTTGGAATGAGTTTCTCGAATATCTGACTTAAGTGAATAGTAAACTATTAAACATTAAGGCAAGAAGAGCCTTTAGCTAGGACATAGTCCGAGAATCCCAGCATTGTGGTAGAGCGAAGCTCCTGTTTGTTTCTCCCAAGTCTTAAGTAGCCTCCCTGCTAAGTGAGGAAGAAGAGGGATGTTGCTGCCTCTTGCTCACCTTCCCCCTGGCAGCCATAGAAACCTCCCAGACAGGGCCCAGCAAGGCCGCCTCATCCTCAGTGGGACCTCTCATCCATGGCTTGGGTCCCAGGCTGTAGTCACTTGATAGCTGGAGAGACTGAGGGAAGCCCACACAGGTGAAGCTACTTGCCCAAGGCCACAGCTGGTTGGGGCAGTGCTGGGACCATGACCAGGAATCAGGGGCAGCACCATGCAAAGATGAGCTTTTCAGCCAGACTGTCTTACTCTAGAATTCTGGCTTCTCCACTTCTTAGCTGTAGGTCTTGGGGGAAGCTACTTCATTTATCAACATTTTTTCTCATCTGTGATATGGGAATGATAATACTCAGCAAAATACCTAGTGTGTGCTTGACACATTATAGAGGCTCCATGAATGGGGGCTCCCCACCAATGTGGTCTGAAGCACACACTTACGAAGCCTCTAATCTCAGCTTTACTGTGGCATTGAGCCTAACAACCGTTTAATGACTGGAAGTTACTGACTGATGAAAAGGGATCAATTGGGCAAAACAGCATTAACATGGTCCATACAAACTATACCCTGACTGCACGAATCTTTCTCAAATCTAGCTTTCAACGTTCTGGCATATACTGCATTGCTGGTAACCAGGAAATGTTAAAATTTCATAGTCAGCAGAAAGCAATATAACGCAACTATTCCTTATTTATTGTGCTTTCCTTTAAACCTCCCTCATTGTACACTTAAGGTGAAATGAGGTTTCTCTTCCATTGATTATAAAAAGGATTGGAAGCAGGTAGGTAAATTTGTTCCTAACGGTGGCTTCACCTGCAGAAGCCAAACAGACACCTTTCCCTGTGATTCCCTCGTCTGGCCTAACTTTCCTCTCTTGTTTTGCCAGGATCCTGTTCTAGCTGAATCTGTTCTTTGCTCCAGGCTCTGAGCTCAGTGCTTCGGATGCCTTATCTCCTTTTACCCTCTGAGCTAGGTACTGGTGTTACCTCCGGCACACAGAGGGTTAAAGCCCCGCCTAAGCCCACAAGGTGAGCAAGTAGCTGAGCTGAGAGGTAAACTCAGGTGTTTCTCTTCTCTACTTGGCTCTGCTGCCTCTACGTTTAGGAGAAGAAAAAAAAAATCATCCCAAAGAAAGTTTAAAACGCTCTCAGGTAAGGCCGAGGGCTGGGGCGAGGAGAGAAGCGTAAGCGGAGTCGTTGCTCGGAACCCCCAGCTCACGGGTGTCTTTATTAAATTAGGTGCATACACTCTTCCACGCCCCCCAAAGCCGGCTGCGTGGTTCCTTCGCCATGAGGGCTGGTCCTCAACCTGGACCATACTACCTCCCACCGCCCATCCACAGCTGGCCCCTGAGACCAACGGTATTTAATGGATAGTGTTTGGTTTTTCTTCTGATGCATTTTGGCAGCCACCCCCGGGGGTTGGTCCAGCAGGAAGCTCTGGCCCTGGTGGCCCCGCGCGGTGACTCATCCCACTTTTATCTGACATCCCTTAGGTACCACTTGGAAAGCCTCGCGCCCTCCCGAATCCCCAACCTGCCGTCTGTACCTTCCTCGGGCCGCTCGCTCTCCAGCAGCGCCACCACCTCGGTGCCCTCCTCGCCGGAGCCCCGGACCTCATCCACGTCCACGACGGTGGCGCCGGGCGCTCGGGTCTCCGCCGGGCTCCCTGCCCGCCCGAGGTCCCGCTGCTCGCGCCCCGCAGCCCGCCGCCCGCGGCCCCCGCCGCCTGCCTCGGCCTTCGCCCTCTTGCTCTCCTTGTGTGGGGACCCGCCGCCTCTGCCGTGGGACTCTCTGGAGGAGCTCCGAGCTTTCTTCTCCATCCTCAGAGCGGCAGGGCCCGGGAGCGCGGTCTCTGCAAAGTCGCCGGCGGGAATGCCGGGGGCGTCTGCGAAGGGACCCTAATGACCGGGGGCTGCAGCTGGGGGCGGGACCGGGGCGGGTTGCCGGGCGGTGGCTCCGCTCCCGGGGACGCGGGGCCGCTGCTTCTCGGAGGAGCTGTAGACAGGGCCCGCCAGCCCCCAGACTGGGTGCGACCTTCACCAGTGAGCTTGGGGGAAAGCCCGTGTGCCAGGCCGCGGGGTTTAAACTGTTTCTATAGACACGGATCTGAGCTGCAAGGAAGATTCGGCTGCCTGAAATGCCACCGCAGACGGCTGCGATGGCACTCCGCCTTGTGAATTGTAATCACAGAGGGAAATTGCGTTAGTGGTCCTCGCGTGGTGCTCGAGAGCTTGAGGAAAGAGAAGCGGTGGTCGCATTAGGGTAACTTCAACGTAAAATGAGAAACTTCTCCCGGAGCCCACCCATTCCGCCCTTGCGGTCTTCCAAAGGTGCCTTGCTCCTCCCCCTAGTTTATGTTATATCCGGGCTCTTCTCTTTCTTGCTAATGCTTTAAATGGTAATGGTGTTGGCTGACTACTCCGGGTAGGATTTACATTTTAAAAGGAGGAAAGGAAAACTCTTTTAGACTCTCCCTCTCCCTCTCCCTCTCCCCCTCCCTCCCTCCCTCTCTCTCTCTCTCATTTATCTTTATCTTTATGAACTTATGTTTACTAATGCTTAAGCCTGTTGAGGATGTAATGCTTCTTGAAGGATCGTAGAAGGGAAGGGATTGGATTTAACTTCTGTTTTGAGGGAAGGGACCCTTTTGTCCTTGCTAGACCCTGTTCATATACTTCCTTGATGAAGGCAAGGGGTTTGCTTTTTCAAGGTTCACTGGCAGTGCTCCATCCAGCAGCAAATTGGGGGTGCTGCCCCACTCGATCCCGAGGAACTTGAAACAATGAATAGATTTCTCTTTTACTCCCTATTAATAACTTATTTCTCACTGAATGGGAGATTGGTGGAGGTAAACCTTCAAAGTCAAGATTTATGAGTCTATTCAAATAGCTCAGATCACATGATGATAGAATGGTCACTTATTTTTATTTTTCAATATTTATTGAGTTCACACAGCGATAGCCTTTTTACTCTCAAAAATCTTATTAAAGAATGAGGACCTGGAAAAACCAATCCACTACTTTCTTCCATATATTCCAACTTAGGCCACTGAGAATAAAGTAAATAAAAGATTAGCAATAAAGTAATTTAAATAGAGTTGGTTTTTACTCTCTAAACCTGATTTTTGCATGGGTTACCTAAAGGAGGACATGCCTAAATTAATAGTTCCCGCCTAGAGCAATAGAACAAGAAAAATTCTGAAGCTGTATTTGGCCCCTAGAGGGGAAAGTGTCATGATTATTTGGTATTCACTCCAATTAAATAGTTGCTATTTATAGAGCCAGTTTATCATCCTGTAAAGATTTCCCTGTTCAGAAGAGTATGAAACTGTTTGTAGCACTTATTTTTTTCTCAGCCTTTGATTTTGTTATGAATTAATTTGATTTAGAGTCCTAAACTCTTAAACTAAAAATTCACCTGTTTGTACTCCAAGAATTGGCAGGATATCTGAAAAAAAAAAGATATTCTCAAATATATTCTCTGTCTCCCAATAAGACATAGGGATTTCTTGTAGGAGAAAAAACTGATGAGAAAAGGCTGTACTTGGTGTTGGGGCCCCTGTTGGGTGCTTGTCCTCAGCCTCCTTTGCTGTGGGACCACTGACAAGTTACATAATTGTTACTTCATTTCTATATCCATACATAACAAGCAATACAAGCACATGCTCATAACACAGGCCTGTTGGGATTATGAATGGCAATGACAATAGCTGAGAAAGTGCATCCCGTTCCATAGTAAAAAGGTCAACACAGCATCTCTGAAAGGTGGAGGTGGGGAGTGCTGAGGTGGCAGAATGAGTCTCTAGCTGGCTGGCCTCATCTACCCTTGGAGTGATATTGCTGTTTTCTTTTAGATTCCTTTTTAATTGAAAGTGTTGGTCATCCCTTTGTTGAAAATGTTATACGTACACATTTTTAAACTCTTAATACTTTACTCCTTGTTTGGATTTGTTACACGGCTGACATCTGTACGAACAGGGTTAGGACAGAAGAAGGGAGGACTAATTAAAGTTGTTGACTTTTGAGTTTGTTTCCAAGACAAAAAGGTCATGGAAGATTTTAAGGCTTTCTAAATTATTACACTTATTTCATTTAGCGTTTGGGAATTGTATATCCCTATGGATAAATGAAGGAGTGAACATTGATTTATGTGAATTATTTAATGGAAAAGCTGGAATTCATTGTCACTAGATCAAATTGCAAGTCTTACCATTTTACATCTGGAAGAAACTACAGGAACTTAAATTTGGCTTTCTTAATTTGACTTTGTTAAATTTGGCTTTCTCAATTTGTAGATGGCAGAGACACCAACCAGGAGGGCATAGCAGTGGTCTAGGAAAGTAATGGTGATGAGAGCTGGATTTGAGGCTTTGGCAGTGGAGATGGCCTGGACTCAGGAAATTTCTGAGGTAGAGAATGTACAGAATTTGCTGACCAGGTGGGGTTATGGAGGAGGGTCTGTGAGGGACTAGAATACTTAAGATGGAGGTTTCCACCTTTATAGGCTGAGCATTTGGTTATAACTGCAGGCATCTCTGGCAGAGCCACTTCCCCTGACTGTACTGACCTTAAGTATCTGTATTGTGTATTTGAAGGTTGCTAAGAGAGTAGATTTTAAAAGTCCTCATTACAAGAACAAAACGACAGCGGCTTATCGGTTCCCCTTCCCCCAATTCCCCAGCACTGTTCCAATCCCCCCAATTCCCCAATAAAAATCTTAAAAAAAAAAAAGTCCTCATTACAAGAAAAAAAACATTCTTGTAACTATGTGTTGGGAGGAATGTTAACTCGATTTATTGTGGTGATCATTTTGCAATACACACAAATATTGGATAATGCTGTACACATGACACTAATGTTAATGTTACATGTCAAGTATCTCAATTAAAAAAATACACTTTGAGAAAAAAAGCTTGCGCTTCCACAAAAACATTTTATATTTGAGATGCGTATATGAAATTCATAATTCATAGAGCTTAAGATAAGCTCTTTAAAATTTTTTTTACTGTTGATGGGAAACATTCACAGTTTTAAAAGTTTTTATTTACTTATTTTCTTCTAGCTTCATTGAGGTATAATTGACAAATAAAAATTGCATCTATTTAAGGTGCACAACATGATGATTTGAAACACATTGTGAAATTAAAAAGTTTTTAAAACCATTTTTACAATTACTTAAAAATTCACAACAGTTGAGCTTAATGAATCGACTCTTCTTTCATCAGCAAATGTAATTTGATACTTGTGATGATGCCAATGGATTCTGAATCCAAGCTTTTTCATAACAAATATTTAAAAAATAATGACACTTGAGGAAGCCCAGCACATGCATTAGTAAGAGCAGCGCCAACGCAGCTGGACTGGAAGCTGCCATTAAGCGCCAGGAGACACACCCAAACAACCTTCCCTGGCCCAGCTTCTGGTGGACCTCGCTTTGTGCGGTGCAGCCTCCTTGTGCATCTGGTCTGAGAACTTCCTCCGCGGATCCACAGGGGCTGTCCTGAGATGGAAGTAAGTCCTTGGCATCACCCAGCATCTTGAACACATCAGTGAGTGTTGAATGGCTCTTACTTGCTACCTGCAGGTCTGTGGGCAAGCCAGCTAACCCCACCCACTTGGTTGCCTTCTGAAAAGTCTACTGGGTGGAGGCTACTTTGGGCTGGAGGGCTCCCAGCACCCCCTTGCCCCCAACACTCAAGTTGCCCCTATGGATTGAGAAAATGGGTATTAGTAAACTGCACACCGTAATCTATTCATGGCATGTGTGGTGGGAAACTGCTCAGCAGCAGTGGTTTTCACTTTAGCATGTATCAGAACCATCTGGAGGGCTTATGAAAACACATTGCTGCACTCCACCACCACTCCCCCACATCCCCCCCAGTTTCTAATTCAGCAGGGCTGGGGTGGGGCCTGGGAATTGGCATTTTTATAAAATGTCCACACATTGAGAACCACTGCCATAGAGGTTAAACGAAAGTGTTTTCTACATACTCCATTTAAAGCAGCCCCTTCTCACTCCGTTACCCTGGTTTATTCTCCTTAAGAGCATTTATCCTTACTTGATGTTATGTATTAAGTATCTGCTTTTTGCTTGTCCTTGGTCAGGACCAGGAGAACAGGAACTTTGTTTTGCTCACTGATGTAGTCCATCTCCTAGAACAGTGCCTGGCACATAGTAGGAGCTAAAAGATACTTGTTGCACGAATGAACGTGCCTTTTGGAAGCCAAAGCTGAAACCATGAGTGAAAAAGGTCCCTCGGGAAGAGGGAGGAGTAAGAAGGAGAAGGGCCAAGGATAGGCCCTGCAGTACACGAACATTTAGTGGAATAACAGAAATAAGAAATAAAGCAGAAAGCTAGGAGCCAAGCCCAGTACAGCAGTATCATGGAGATCCACAGAGGAGAGATTTTCAGAAATGGAGGGGACACACAGAGTAAACAGCAGAGATCATCTAAGGTGAAAAAGATGGAAAAGTCCTTAAGATTTGTTAATTAGAAGATTGTCATTGATGATTTTGGTAAAAGTAACTTCAGAAAGGTGTCCAGAGTAGCAGGCTGATTGCTTTGGATTGCGTATTGAATGGTGGATGAAAAAGTGGGTGGAAAATGAGTGTGGATTGTTTATTCAAGGAGTTGGCCATGAAGGAATGTCTAGGGAGGGGTGTAGATCAAAAGAATTTGTTTCTTTGCCTCTTTCTCTCTGTGTTGTGTGTGTAAGATAAAAAGGACTAGAGCATAATTTTATGTTATAGGAAAGGAGCCTGTAAAGAGATGTTGAATATACATGACTGTGTAATAATACCCAAAGGTCAAGGTCATGGTCCCCGAGGAGTTGGGGGGATAGACTCAGGAGTAGGATGGATGGGTAGAATGAATGGCCCCTCACCTTTTGAGACCAGGAGGATAGATGTGAAGGAAGCTAGTATAGAAGCCTGGGTTGGAAATTGAGGGGGTTCATCTATGAGAGCCTCCATCGTCTCTGGGAGTCGGAGCAGGGTCATTTTCTAGAGGTAAGGCAGGAGTAGGTAAGAAGTGCAAGAGGAATAGCAAAGGCTTGGAGTAATTGCTGTGGGAAATAGAAACAAACACTGACCTCAAATGTCCCCAATTGGACATAATGCTTAAAAAACTTGGGGAGGCAAGAATGTTGTATTGGTTCTATCACAAGCTTCTAACTCACCCGTTATTCCCTTGCTATGTTTTTTAAAAGAATCTCTGATTTTTGTCATGAGGCATATGTTAAAGCTCCAGAAGTGTTTTTAAACCAAAACCAAACCAAAACAAAACTATCTCCCTACTGGCTGTTTTATAAGGCAGGAATGCTGGTAGGAGCAGCTGCAATTGAAATACACTCCCAGATGCAAACGGGGATGGGAGGAAACCAGGTGGAGACAGTTAATTACCAGAAGAACAGTGGGCCCTGGTTATCATAATAGGCAGCAGGGTGCGAAACACGTTGGTCTTGACTCACAGAGCTCTCTGGTTGTAGTTAATTAATTGTAGGATCCCAAGGATACTATAGCCATGAACTCAACAAGCCCACTAAGTCTTAGATTTGTGTAACAACAAAAAGCAGAAACCCAACAAAGCACAATTCTAGGTCTGGAGAACAGAGGCATCTCATGAGCGAGAGACATGACTTGTCACCCCATTCCTAGACCTAAATCAGATCCCAGACCCAGAGCTGCTTGAGTGTAGCCCAAATATTATTTCAAAGGATGCTGCTGAAACATTGTACTAAGTACAAACCTTTATCCTAGCCTTTCCCCAAAGGCTTTGTGATCCCTTACGGATAACTGCTCTGAAAAAAAGAAAAGTACCCAAACTTTTCAGTGACTAGCAATAATTTCTGGGACACAAAATATGGTTTGCTATCAACATCCTGAGCTTACAGAGGTTAGGTGATAAATGAATTCTGACCCAAGTTCACCTTTGTGCAGGGCTAGTGGAGCTGTGAATTAATTAATCCTCTGGTTATGTACCTTACTTGCCAAGTGAATAGCTGGAATAGTTCATCTTAGTAATTGACAGAATTCCTACATTGGCTCATTCACTCATTGAGTAAGGGCTATTCTGGTAGAAAATGCCAAGTGGAGGGCTAAAATAGTATGTCAAAAGCATTAACACGTACCTGGAGAATTGCAGAGGTGAGTGTCACCATCAAAGGTGTGACAGACCCAGGTGTGATGGTTCCCACCTCATTCCCATTCACTTCCCAGGTTAGTCACCACAAAAGACAGTGCAAGTAAGTGAGGATTCCAATTGTAGCTACTCTTCCAAGTGGGGTCGCTTTACTGAAGCAACCCAAACAACCCCTGACACTCGATTTACAGTTACTGATTTGGGATTTAGCTCCAGAATATCTTCTTAAAAATCTTTTTCCCCCCCGTACTATACACCAGTAACTTTTTAGATTGAATCTTAAGTGTATGTTTTTTATTGTCCATCTCTTTTTGTTATATCCTTGTTTGTCTATCAGTTTCTTTGCTTTTAAATGGGGTTCATAACTGTGCCTTTCTCAGAGTATCGGGGAAGAAAGTTGGATAATCTGTATAAAGAGCATGTAGTGAGAGCTAAATATGTGTTACCTATTATCTCAGAGAATTGGGGATGAGTATCTGGGATAATGTGTTTTTTCAACTCATTGTTCATGCAGGAGTCATTCCCTAGTTAGTGAAATGATAAACTTGCTGAATCCTTACATGTCTGAAAATGTTTTGCCTTTTCTCCCACTTGAATGTTTAATTGGCTGGTTAAAGGGTTTCAGTTTCAGCTTTGAAGATATTGCCCCATTGAGAAATCCAACAGCAATCCAATTTCTATTGCTTTGTAGGTAACCTATTTCTATATAAAATCTCTATTCCCTTTCTCCTACCGTGTTTCCCCGAAAATAAGATCTAACCAGAAAATGAGCTCTAGCATGATTTTCAGGGTGCTCGTAATATAAGCCCTACCCACAAATAAGCCCCAGTTGAGATCGTCAGCCAGACATGACTGTATTTGAATAAATGTAGGTTTTTGTACATGAATAAATGAATGAAATTGTGTTTTGGAGCAAAAATTAATATAAGACCCGGTCTTATTTTCGGGGAAACACAGTAAGCTTTGTCTAGGATGGGATCTTTTTCATTAGTTTTTCTAAGAACTTAGTGGGCCCTTTTAATCTGACAATTTGTGTTTTTATTCATATCTTGGACATTTTAAACCCCCCAACCCTCACTACCATTCTTTCTGTTGTTTCTATAACACCTGTTATTCAGATGTCGGAATGTCTGGATCCATTCTTTGTGTCCCCTCATTTCCCTTTTTGTTAATTTGCTATGTAGCCCTGTCCATTCTGCTACATGCGAGTATAGCAGCTCATAAATCCTTTCTAGTTTCTGTCTTGCAGGGATTCTTCAATATTCCTGGCTCATTGATGGAACATTTTGTTCCCTAGAGCTTTTTGGGGGGGATTTATTATGTCATGGGATTTTAGATCAGGTTTCCTTTTTTTTTTTAGCTGAGCCATCCTGCCACCTGTTGGCAGCTCAGCGGCAGCTCAGCTCGGGTCAGGAATCGAACCACTGTTGCTCAGAGCTCAAACTCTTGAGCGAGCTCTTAACCAACTGAGCCACTCGGCCCGCCCAGGTTTCCTTTTTGATTCAAATTCCTTGGTTATATTTGGTTTGTCTTGTCCCTTTAATTAGGTCGTACATTAAGGTAAAACTTTTTATGCTATCCCTTTCTATTCCATACCTGCTAAACTACTGTTTTCTGGTTTTTGAGGGCCTTATAAATCTTAAATCTTGCTCGTTCCACCCATCCAGTAAACACACCCCCAGTTAATTTCCCCAAATACCTCCTTTAGTTCCCCAGCTCTCTTATCTCCAGGGGCACCTGCAATGTTCTCTACTCATCCAGGAAGCTTTTCTCGGCCCATCCATTCCTCTAGCTCTGCAGTGATTCTCCACCAAACATCAGAATTGCCTGTCATTTCCCCTAGTAGACCTAGACCCACTGAATCAGAATCTCTGCTGATCAGACCTGGGCATCTTTTTTCCCCCACCCTTAAATAAGCTCCACAGGTGATTCTGAGGCACAAGGCACCCCCCAGTTAAGAACCCTTCTCCCAGCTGCCCCTGCCTGGGAGGTGCTTGGGAAGGTTCTCGCGCTCCAGTCCCACCTCACGTCTCCCAACCACGTCGAAGGAGGAACGCGCCGGCGATCCCGGAAGGCAGCGTTCGCTGCCCGGGAGCCGCCTGGGAGCCCGGACAAGCGGCCCTGAGACTGGCAAGGACCCTAGACTGGACCCCGGAGCGGCCACCCCGGCCCAACGGCCCCGAGGGCCGCGCGCCTTCGGCCTGGAACGCGGCGCTGCGGCGCACGCTCGGCCGTCGGGCAGCGGTGCGCAGGCGCGCGGGCCGCCGCGGCGCTGCTTTTCCTCAGCCGCGCGCCCGCGGAGGGCGCCTTTGACCCTCTCGGGCCACAACGGCAGCGCGGGCGCCGGGGCGAGACGGGTGAGGGGCGGCCAGACGGGGTCGGCCGCAAAGGGCGCTTCCCCTGTACTCCTCCCGACGGCCTCTGTCACCCCGGGTGGTGGGCCGTCCCCGGGGCAGGTGGAAGGGACCCCTCCCCACGCCACCGGGGGCCGTGAGACGTTGCGGGCGGGAAAGGGGGCTTCTCATCCCGGCCAGGTGGAGAGGGGGTGGGCGAAGGGGACGTCGGTCGGAGGAAGCGGGGAGCCTCCCGTCTGTTTAGGCTGGAGAACGTATTCCCGGGGCGAGCGGCTTCACCTGGAGCCACGGGGCGAAGGCCATTTTGCGTTTGCTTCATTCCCAGCCCTGGTTCCCGGAGTCCGTTCTGAGTAGATAGGTTAGTAAGACCCCAAATAAACCCGAGTTAACGCTTCGGAACTTGGACTGCTCACACAAAGAGCCGGCGCCAGTGATTTCTTGAGACAACAACGTTAAGTTCATCAACCCAGCTCGAGATGTCGAGTGAGCATTGCGGGGAGGCTTTGCGACACCCAAGATTCAGAGGCTCCTCGTGAGATTGCGCCTGCCTCACCACCTTGACAAACTCCCATCTCAGTTGTTTATATCCCACTGTTGGTGGCTTTGAACTTGCCTTTTTTCATCTTGGGGGGGTGCCTGCTTTTCCCCATGAGCAGCGTTTCTGTCTTAAATCCTGTAGGGTGCAATGTCTGAACAAGAGCGCGTACAGGAATGCCTGAGGAAAGAAATAAGGTCGCTTCTCATTTCCGCCAAAGATGGTTTGACCCCACAGCAGTTGGAAAAGGAGTACCTTTTGATGGTTGGCAACCATTTACCACTCCGAATCCTTGGGTATCGTTCCACTATGGAGCTGGTGTTGGACATGCCTGATGTTGTCAGTGTCTGCCCCTGTGAGAATGGCACTGTAATACTAAAAGGTAGGTTAAGGTTTGAAGGTCTGTAAAAATAAACACTTATCCAAGAACTGTTTTTAGCAATTATCCTGCATCTTAGGCAGGGGATTTTAATTTTTTTGCAGGGGATGGGGGTGGGGGGTCAATCATAGACTCCTTTGAGGTTATGGGGGCAAAGTTAGAGCTTTAGCCAAATTAAGAAACCTTTCCCCAGAAAATGAGCCTTCACAAAAGCTGCATTTTGCATATGATTTCAGATGATTGCACCTTAAGTTGGGAGAAACATAACAATGGTACATTTTAGTTACAATTTTCTGAATTCCACGAAGCACACAAAAAAACAATTGCAGGAAGTTGGTTGTTCATCTCCAGAGGTTCAAACCTTTCAGGAGTCAGTAATGATGATATATTGGGTTTTACCTATCTGTCTTTATCCTCTGGTAGATGAACTAATAGCTGTTGTCCAAAATGCAAAAAATGGAAGAACCAAGCGTTGGTATTTACCATGTGGCCTAGCTACACAGCTCCTGGGAGAGTTTAAAAAAAAAAAAAAGCCCACATAACCACAGATGCAAAAGATAAAGAAGGGAGTAAATGTTCACCTAAATATGATTTCTTTCTTTACATCTCTTTAGCCATTCCAGATGAATACACCAAAGGAATAGCAAATTTAGTCGCAAGACAGAGGAGCAGCCATAAAGTTCAAACCTCCATGCAGAAAGGAAGGGCCATTGTTTGCTCTGGGCCAAGCTCTTTTCGGCGAGCACCTTACCGAGGAAGGGTGCCCCCCATTCTTCCAGCTGTTGTGAAGAGTGAGTTGAAGGACCTCTTGGCATTGTCTCCTGTTCTCCTTTCTGATTTTGAAAAAGCATTTGCCAGGCGATTTGGACGATCATTCCAGTACATGCAGTATGGGTTCCTGTCTATATTTGAAGTGCTGAATGCTGCCTCAGATGTCATTTCTGTAGAGCAGACCAGAGCAGGTTCTTTGTTGACGCTAAAGAAGAGCGTATCAGAGGAAAAGCAGAGAGGATGGCCAGCAGGTAAGCATGTTAGCACTGGTAACTGTATTGTGGATGAGCAAATTTTTGGAGCAGTCGTGACTCATAGAGTGTGGAAGGGCCAATTTGTTGAAGTTGAATCCTGGCTCTATAACTCACTAGCTGAGTGATCCCAGGCAAGTTACTTAAAATGTCTGAGCATTGGTTTCCTCATCTCTAGAACTGAAATAATAATACTTGCTTCTTGTAGTTGTGCTGAGGATTAAATGAGATGAGGTCTGTAAAGTTCTTGGCATTTAGCAAGCTCATACTAAGTAGTAGCCATTATAAAAACACAAGCTCAGCTCTCTCTAGAGCCCTGTAAATGAACATTAGTTCTGTGTGTTCATGTAAAGAAGATATAACATGAAAAATGAAAAGTTTAAAAAATAATACTGGTTAATAGCATTTGCCATCTGATTTTTGCCATCACTGATCTTTGATATCATAGCAGGCACTGCAGTCATTTATGTAGTGTAATGATAACCACCTTATTTGTATAGCATTTTACCTTGGGTTCTCGTTGCCATACCATAGACAAGAAGGGTGAGTGACTCTTGCTGATAAGGATACAGAAGCTCAGGCAGCGAAATGACTTTTCCAAAGTCACATGGTTGGAAACGTGGTACAGCCAGGATTAGATACCCAGCTCTTGTTACTGCTATCCAGTGCTTTTCCTCCCCAATCACTGTCCTTCCCAGAGGCTCAAAAGACCAATATGATCATTTGTAGAGTGTTTCTCTAGACCCTCGACAGTATAGAATCTATGCACTGAGCCTATTGGGGGGATTCTATGCCTATTTCAGTGATTTTTCTTACTCTCCAAAATCTGTATTTAGATTGATATAGGTGAACCATGAGAATGTCATGAACTTACAAACCAGTATTTAAACAGTGGTGGGTAATGTAATTGTAGGAGGATATGCCCGGGGGAGTTACATGGTCTGGTTAGGGAAGGCCGTGGGGGCCACTGAGTGTTTAGGGTCTAGCCCTCAACCCTATCAGTATTCTTCAGGTGCTCAAACTCAGGGAGATTAACCCATGCTATTAAACTTAAAAGAGTTTCATGTTCCCAATATATGGCCCTTTCTTCCAATCATCAGGATATCTTGGAAATAATTCACTTTTTTGGTGATTTTGATCTTAGGATAAAGAAAGAGGTGAGGTCTAGTGCTACATCTATCATGTTGTATAATAGACACCTCTCCAGTGGTATTCCCCACCCTACAAATCTTGAAGAAAAAAAAATCTATACTCTAGAATAATATCCTTTATTCTATAGCTTTTCATTCCCCCCAACCCACCCCACTACACACACATACTGCTAGGTGGCTATCCAATTTGAGAAGCATAATTCTAAACAGACGTCTTACTTAGAGACTTTTTGCTCTCCTAAACAGGGTACAGCTTTTCAGATTTTTGCCTGTTGAATCCTGCCTCTCTGTAATTATATTCAGGTGACCTTAAGTGGAGTTGTAGGTAGTCCCAATTTTTTCAGTAACACACTTGTGATCTCTTGGTTTTCTTCTATAGATGACTAATCACTTCATTATATAAATTTTTGTGGCTTAATGTTGAAAATGTAAGGTTATTTTCCTTAAATTTTAGTTCTAAGTTGAGGGCAGTTAAGTCACAGTAGCCTCTATGTATAACCACCAGAAAACAAACTAGAAATTTCTAGTGACAATTTTTCTCTCCTTTTATTCACAAAAGGTAAATTTTTTACCCAGCATTTTAGAATGAAACAAGAAGGATCATATTCCCCAGGCTTTCCAGTAGCAAAGGCACGCTTTTCACAACCCACTTCAAACATGGAACCGCCAAAGCAAATATTAAACATGGAAAAGACTTCTAAGTTAAATGTATTGGAGACTTCAAGGCTGAATCACACTGAAAAATTAAACCAGGTGAGATATTGGAGTTTGGAGATATAAATACAATGAAAATGTATTAAAATTCAATGGTTATTACTTAGATCTGATGGAGAAGCTGACGTTTTAAAATTCAGGCCATTCACTGATTTCAGATTTAACTTAAGCATTTTCTGTTGTTGTGTGGATTAGTAAGAAGTGAGAAGTGGCCGTGAGGAAAGAGTGCAATTTTGCCAACTCCATGGTTTCTACTATTTTCTGCAGATGACTTCCAAATCTTTATCTGTAGGCCCAGCTTCTCACCAAAGTTATAGAAGCATATTTACAAGTTAACTCATGAATATCTTCACCCGAATGGCTGGGTCCGAGCACTAGAATCCTGGTATTTTTCTGTGATTATAATGCTGAAGGACTTTGAATAAAAACTACTGGAATATAACCGATAAAGGCCTGGTTAAGTTAGGAAGATAACAACCTAAGTTGAGGTCAGAAAAAAAATAAGTTGAGGTCAGAATAAGCACATGGAAATTAAACTCAAGATATAAAAGTGCCTTATTGAACTGTTGGAAACAGAACTGTTGGAACCAGCCAGTAATAAATGCAGTTTAGGACCTTTGCTCCTGGCATTTCACTTCCAGTTCAATTTCTTGCCATCAGAACTGTTTAAATTTTGTTCTAAGGAGTGGGCTCTAATTCCTAAACTATATATTTTAATTTCCTAGCAGAACAGACTCTACATAATTAGCAGATCCTACCTAATCCTATTTATAAAAAGTACAACTTTCTATTTCTTCAGAATTATAGATCTGTCAGTTTGCTAGGTGTTCCCTCAAAACTCTGCAAGTTTATGTGTTTCTTTATGTGCATAGGAAAAGAATAAATATATAAAAATATTAAATTTAAATTGTAAATTTATAGACTTTTATTTTCTTTTTGATCATCTTTATGTTTTTCCACAGTGAACATGTTATTTTTTTCATAAGGAAAACATGTATTAAAAAGAAAAAAAGTCAAGTGTTACTGTGTAAAATGAGGATTAGTGTTGATTCATTTCTCACCTGCAAGAGGAACAGCCACGCTTGGTCATTAGTACCCTACCCTTGCCCTTTGCTGTGCTTTGTTTCACAAAGCAAATGGTTTAGAACAATTTAAAGCCTGTTTTGCAAGATATGAATAATCTTTTTACCAAATTCTGTTCATTTATTTTGACCTCTTGAGAGGAAGTCCAGATGAGGAATGAAAATGTGAATGGGTGAGTATAGATTAGCTGTATTTTTTAGTGAGTGAAGCCTCAGATGCTCTGTCCAGCCCAGCTCATCAGAATTCTCTGCATTAGTGTATAGCCTTAGATCACAGCTAACAAATCAATGGTGTTACTTTGCTTCAGTGCCTGTAAGAGTGTTTGGTGAAGGAACAAGAATCTGGCATTTCTAGGCTCTCTAGCCTTAACACCATCTAGCAACCCATCCTACCCTGGTCTTACACGTTAGAAAACTTGACTGTAATATTCAGCATGAGATTTAAAGTAGGTAAACCTGGAATTATAGAAGATCTACTCTTAAATGAATGCAAAATCAGGGCTGGGTCTCAGTTGCCACCTAACTTAATTTGCACTGAAATAATTGATAGTCTTTACAACTAGTAGAGGCTTTGGTATTGCATGTAAGAAAAAAAGTTTTTTATTTCACTTGATAACCTGGCTCAGCAATCTTTTTTAAGTTTGTAGCAGAGGATAGCTTTATTAGAGCAGAAAGTTACAGCTTTCGAAATGAGAGGGGGGTCCCGACTGGGATGCCCCTCAGCAGTCGTTTGAAGAGTGTCCTGGACAAGCAACTGGACATGTTAAACAATTACGGTCAGAAGGAGCAATTCAGTGCGTTCATTAATGCAATTTTCTGGAAGTTGTTTCCTCTGGCCAATTTAGATTAGCTGCTCCCTACCTGTTTTTCCCGAGTTTTGATGAAATCTTTAGTATGGCAAGTCAAATTCCATATTGCCTAGCTTTTAGTCAAATGAGAGACCTAGCATTGCTTTTGCATGTGTGTCTGTGCCAATTTTGTGATCTTTATTAAAAATGTATTAATATTTCATCATATGGCCAAATGGTCTGTAGTATATTCCTCTAAGATGTAACTTCTATTTATTTCTCTTTTTAGTCTCATGCATCTTCTTTCTAAAATGCTTTTACCTTTTGTTTCTAAATATCACCTAGGCATGTATGTTTTTAAAAACTTATTACAAAAGCAAATACAGACTGATTGCAGAGATTTGAAATACAGGATAGCACAGAGGAAAATAAAAACCACCTATACTTTTATCACTCAGAAAATTTGACGTTTTCTTTTTTTGAAAAAAAAAATTAGAATAACTCTGGTACAGGTTTGTGACCTGCTTTTTTTTTAGCCGTCATTTTGCATTGTGAACATCCCACATTGTTAAATATTGTAATATAACCTAATTTTTTAATGTCAGTATGGATGTGTCAGGACTTATTTTACTTGTAACCTAGGTTAAGCATGTAGGCTGTTTCTAGTTTTTGCTGTTAAAAGTAACCTTATGATGACAATCTTGCTCAAGTTTGCACGTATTTCCATTACTCCACAGGCTACATTTCTAGAACAGGAATCGCTGCATCAAAAAGAATGTGTGCCTTCGTGGCTTATAGTACATGTAGTTAGGTTGTCCTGCCTAAGAGGTGTTCCAGTTCACACNTAAATCCGTTCTTTCAAGTTACTTTGGTTGGTAGGGTTGTGTAGGATGAGAATCTTAGTTCAGCCTGAATGTTGGAAGTGCCATGTTTTTAATTTTGTATAGGGCAGTTGTGTAACACACTTTTAATTCTTTACCTAATGTCATAGGCAGTAGTTTTCATATTTTAATGTAGGTAAGGATCACCAGGGAATTTTTCAAATGCATAATCATGAGCCTCGCTCCCAGGTATTTTGAATTAGTGAGTCTGGGCTAAAGCCTAAGAATTTTCATTTTCACAATTTCCCAGGTGATGCTTATAAAGGCAACTCATGAACTATTCTTTGAAAAATGTTGTCATAGAGTTTGAAATGTCCCCCAAAGACTTAGAGTGGGTTCTTTGATTTCTTTTCTAACTTGTAGCAAGTAGAAATTGACAAGTCACAGCTCAGCCTGGCAATGGCAAGTCATGATGTGCCACCAGATGCCGTGCGGGACAAGCAGTTATGTAGACTGCCACCATTAGACACCAGCACTCTCGTGGGAGTCTTCGTGGAGTACGTCATCTCTCCTAGTCAGTTCTACATCCGAACCTATAGCAGAGATTCCTCAGAGCTACTTGAAGACATGATGATTGAAATGCGGTAGGAGTCGGTTGTTTTCAATGTATTTTTCAGGTATCTCATTCTAAATGAGCAGCTCTCAAACACTTTGGCCTCAGGGCTCTTAAAAATTAAGGACCCATTGTTTATTGATATTTATCATATAGAAATTAAAACTGCAAAACTTTAAAAAATATTTGTTAAAAAATAATGATAAATCTATCTGCATGAACACAAATAACATTTTTATGAAAAATAACTATTTATGGAAATTAGAAGAGTGGCATAGTTTTACATTTTTGCAGATCTCTAATATCTGGCTTAATAGAAGAAAGTTGGACTTTAATACCTGCTCCTGTCTTTAGTCTCTTGAGATACTGTTGTTTTAGGATACACCAAGCCTCACCCAGATACATAGTTGGGAAAGGAGTATTTTAATAGCCTTTTCAAAAAATTGTGAATGTTCTTTGATAGTATACCATAACTTGACAGGTAGTGGTTTCTTGGAGATTAGTTGCACTGTGGAATTTGAACTTTTTAACTCTACTATGTTAAAATCCATTGGTTTGCCTNGGGTTGGACTCGAACTGCTGTTGCTCAGAGCTCAAACTCTTGAGCGAGCTCTTAACCAACTGAGCCACTCGGCCGGCCCTTAAATGGACACTTCTTCAGAAAACTCTCCCCTGACCTCTTCTTCCTTACTAACTCCGCTCTAAGCTAGATCTCCCATTGCTCTCCAGACACCTTCAGGTGTGTTATCCTTTCATGACACTCTGTGGGATTTTTCATAGCATTTATCATCATTGTAATTATATATTTACTTACATGATTGTTTCCTGTTTGTCTTCCCACACTAGACTACAAGTTCCATGGGGGCGGTGACCATGTCCAGTTTATTTACCCCTGTGTATATAATATACCCCTGGATAGCTGTTTATACAGTGCAAAGCACATAGTATATGTTCAGTACATATTTGTTGGACGAGTGAATGGGCGTTATTGTAAAAATAATTTTCCAGTTTAATAGACAAATAACTATATTTCTAGTTATTAGCTGTTTAGTGGTAATTTTTATCAATTGCCTATTCATGTTTTTGTCCATTTTTCTAAGAAGTGTATCTCTGATTCAAAGCTCTTCCCTGCCTCTTCTCTGGCCCTGTAGACTCCCAACTGAATATGGCTTCTTTGGGGGGCACTTCCCATCTTTATATATGCCACTATATTATAATCTTTTGTTCACTTGATTTATTGTCCATTCTTTGTGTTTGGTATATGGGCATCTGAGACTAAAGCATTCTTGAAATCAGGGACTCCCTTGATTACTTTCCTTATGTCAATCACTGATCACCTCCTACTCTTACTCCCCCCCACACAAACACACATTATAATAATTTCTACCCTCTGATTACAGCTATCCCCATGATTACCTAGACTTTAAGAACTCTCCCTCACTCTGTTCAGTTTAAAGTCAGCTTAATATAATCATTAAGCTAGAGGCAAAAAATCTTTTTTTTTTTGTCATCTTCTTGAGAAGCATTCTGTTGCTAGCTAAGAGCCCATCATTTTGACATCTTAAGCCCAGACTTGGCAAATATTTTCTCTAAAAGGCCATATAGTACATAGTTGAAGCTTTGAGAGCCAAATGGTCTCTATTATAATTACTCAACTCTGCCCTTGTAGTGCTGAAGCAACCTTGGACAATACGTAAATGGTGTGTGGCTGTGTTCCAATAAAACTTTATTGGGGGATACTGAAATTTGAATTTCATATAATTTTCATGTGTCACAAAATATTACTTTTCCCCCAAATGTCTAAACCGTTCTTAGGTCATGGACTGTACAAAGGCAGATGGTAGGCCATATTTGACCAATAGCCATAGGTTGCTGACCTGTTACAAGCCGTAATTCATAGAGACAAATCACATTTGTATTCACCATCCTGCCACTTATCTCCCTGTTTTCCCAAACACTTGGAATTGATTAAAAACCAGCAAAAGCCTACCTTCTATGTTCCAAAGTCTGTTAGCTTTCTGTACAAAACTTGTGAGGCTGTTTCCGTCGTCTCTTTATTATTCATCCCTGTAGAACCAGCAGTTCCTTTCTCTCCATTGTATTGTTTCCGAATTTCTGTGGAGTCCACCATTGTAGTATTCTCTCTTTCTATTCTTACTCTCTTAGCACCCTAGTTAAAACTCTTGCCCAGAGAGTTGCAGTGGTCTCCTAACTAACTGGTTGTCCAGATTAAAATTCTGATAATGTCTCTCCCTTGCTAAAAATCTCTGGTATTGGTTTTTGTTTACATAACCAAGAAAAACTCCTTAGTTTGGTGTTTAAAGTATTCTGTAGTGTGACTTCAGTCTACCTTTTCCAGTTTTTTCTTCCACTACTTCCCTAATGCCTTCAGGTAAACTATTTCTTTTCCTTTGTTCATGAGGAGTTCCTTCTACCTTCATTGCCCTCTGTACCACCTCTCTCTGCAATATTTTCCCCATCCTTTTTGACCCTTCTAAAAGGAAGCCTCCTGTATATTTATAGCGTAATTTGATTTATCCTGCTGCACTTTTGTACCTCTTTAATGGTGCTTAGAGTCAGCCTTAGGCTATAGCTGTTTATACATTTATCTTATTTCCCTACTTAATTGTAAGTGGCTTAAGAGGAATGATGCTGTCAAAAATGACCTTTTTTTGGTCCCCTGAAACACCTAGCACAGTGATAATTTAATAAATTGTTGTACTGAATCTTCAGATGGTAGGAGCCTGTAGGGATGTGAAAAATCAGTTATCTTTAGGTTCTCTTATTGTTCACTGGAAGAGCTTTAGGGAATTATCTCATGGTGGATAGAAAAGCAAAAGAACATAAGGCTGAGGCCTTTTGTGAAAGCTAGTGATATAATCATAGGACTCTACGCTCCCTTCCATCCCATTTTCCTGTCAACTCTTGACATATTGAGATTATCTTCATTTTTCAGATGAAGATACAGACCTAAAAGGTGACAGTTTGTAAGTAGTGACAGGCCAAGTGACAATAAGAAGAAAGATTAGGGCCGGCCGAGTGACTCAGTTGGTTAAGAGCTTGGTCAAGAGTGCGAGCTCTGAGCAACAGCGGTTTGATTCCCGGCTCGAGCTGAGCTGCCATTGAGCTGCCAACAGGTGGCAGGGTGGCTCAGCTAAAAAAAAAAAAAAAAAGATTACAAAATAAAAAGTATAGAGGGAAAAATATTGATAACGATTGTGTCTATATGATAGGATTTTAGGTAATCTGTGTTTTTTCTTTATATCTTTGTGTCTTTTCTAATATATATCTTTTTATATTTACTTGCTTCTTCAAACATAACTCATGATCTGTCATTCTGCTTTAGGTCACCACTGCCGTGGCTGTTCACTGGACCTTGGCTATCTGGATATGCTCCATGCTCCTCTCTGATCATAACCTCCTGTGCTTCCAGCTTATTTTTTCAGTTATTCCCATGCATCGCCTTTTTACCTTACTGGGGCCCCCCTGTGCCATTGGCTTCTCTCTACTAAAATCCTCAGATCCCTGCTATCTTAACTGAGGCCTCTCCTATTTTTACTCCCTACCTATTGAGTTTAGATAATCATCTATTTCCTCAACTTTATTTTTTCACTTTCTCAACTGTATGAGCACCCCCCCGCTTTCCTTTTATTCTTAGGAGTGGGCCTTGCTTCTGAACTCCGAATACTGAAGTCATCAGATAGTAACTCTCTCCACCTTCTGAACTCACATTCACAGAGCCTTTCTGTATCCCTACTGGTTCTTCCCTTTTATTACAACTGAAGAGCATCTCCTTCCCGCCCTTCAGGGTCAGACAGTCATCCCACCAGTGCCCAGGCTCACACTCGTCCCCCCTCCCAGCCACCTTCCACCATCCATCTCTTCCCTGCATTAGGCATTCACTAAGTATGTGTTTAGTAAACATCGAATACTTTCATAAACAGAAGAAAGTTAGTATCAAAAATCCTTTCTGGGTAAGAGTATGGAATTGAGATTTGAAGACTCTAGAATATAAATTTTATAGAGAATATTAATTATCCTGGAAAATTTCAGTGTTTAGTTTTGTAAAGATTCCGGCTACTCCAAATGTATTTTATATGGTAAGAAATGTTACAGTGCCTCTTAAGAATAGTATTTTATCCATTTGATCGAAATACATTTCCTTTGATAGTTGTTTTCTTTACATGCTGTTCAGATTTATCTTTGATTTTTTTTTAATTGTAGCTTGAAATTTTTTTCTTTTTTCATAGTTGGAGAACACCTTCAAATCAGTTATTGCAAAAATTGGACCTGGAGGGACTATCAATCCAGAGCTAAAACATAAGATAAAATTTGTAAGTATTTTCTGTTTGGGGGAAATGGATAAGAATAGTTGATTATACATTTTAGATTTCATTTATGATTAAGTTTAATTTGCCTACAGGTATTTCTTTTATATTTATAGCTATATGTGATCTTTTCAAATATACTGCAAATCAAGTGGCTATTCTTTTAAGATCAGAAAAAATAACCTAAATTACTTCTAAAACTTTTAAATGTTTTTAAAATTATTTAGAAAATGAAAGTTCTTCATTAATGCTCTCTCTTCCCTTTTTTATTCCCCTCACCCCAATAAATTATTAACAAACAGTTCAAGATCTTTCCAATACCAGTCTTAGATATACGTATGTCAAATACTATTCTAAATAGCATATGGTATCCCATTGTGTTGATGTATAATATTTCACTTATGAGATTCATTATTGATTAACATTTGGGTTATTTCTAGCCATGGCTATTTAAAAAAATGCTGCAGTTAATGTCCTTGAACATTTATCTAGGAGTGAAATTGCCAAAGGTATTGAATATTTTAAGTTTTGATAAATACTACTAAGTTACCCTTTAAAAGGTCTGAACAAATTTATATTCCCACCGACAGTGAAATGTTGCTATGCAAATTAAAATCATACAGGTTTTCATTTATATCTCTTAATTTTTACACTGAGCATCTTTTCATATGCTTAGTAGCCATTTATATTTCTTATGTGAATTCCCTGTTTATGTCCTTGGCTTAATTTATTGTTTCTCCTTATTAATTTGTAAAAGCTCTCTGGCTATTGGGCCGGCCGAGTGGTGCGATGGTTAAGAACTGGCTTGGGACGCCAGAAGGCTCCGGTTCGGATCCCACATATGAGGGCCAGTGACACTGCCCTCCACAGCTGAGATGCTGAACAGCAGCTCAGCCTAGAGCTGGGCTTCTGTGAGTTGCCGGCGACTGCGTAGGCTGCAGTCCCTGTGGCATTGGGTTGCCATGGGCTACCGTGTATAGCCAGCAGCCAGTGTGAGCTGCCAGCAGCCGCAGTGAGCGGCCGTCCAGAAGCCAGCGACTGATCTGCCTTACCCGGGAGGGGCGCAATGATGGTGCCAGCTTGGGCCGGTGAGGCGGCGTCCTCCACAACTAGACTGAAGAACAAAAATGACAGCAACTTGTCTGTTCCCCTTCCCCCAGTTCCCCAGCGCTGTTCCCATCCCCCCAATTCCCCAATAAAAATCTTTAAAAAGAAAAAAAAAAAAAAGCTCTCTGGCTATTATGCATTGAGCCAAAAGGTATGTACACTTAAATTTTTGGTGGGAGCTGTTAATTGTGATTTGAATAACCAGAGTGCCATTATGACTCTTACTGCCTTATATTATTCCATTTCAGCTGTTGTGGTTTTATTGAGAGAAATGCAAAAACCTTGGTGCATTGATGCCCTGTCTTCCTGTTTGGATATTTGCTCAATATGACTTTTTTATGGTAACAATATGTTAGAGAAAAATTAAGCATTCATTGATAAAAGATTGGTTAATTAGGGCTGGTGGCGCGTTGGTTAAGAGCTGGCTTGGACGCCAGAGGGCGCCAGTTCGGATCCCCCCAGCGCCATTCCCATCCCCCAATTCCCCAATTAAAAAAAAAAAAATCTTAAAAAAAAAAGATTGGTTAATTAAATTCAATCTATCGACCCAAACTAAGGAATATCATGTGGCTTGTAAGAAAGCTTATGTATATCTCAGTTAATTTACACGGAAGTATCTCCTTGACATATTGTTGGACTTTAAAAACAGATTTTATAGAATAGCATGTTTAGTATTGTCCTTCTACATAAAATCATGTGAATATGTGTGTGCATACATTGGTTTCTGAAAGAATGTTTTTTTTTAAAAGATTTTTATAGGGGAATTGGGAGGATAGGAACAGCGCTGGGGAATTGGGG
>NW_017732300.1:619811-622279 GCF_001890085.2 Hipposideros armiger | reverse complement strand
TATCTCCATACTGAAAGGTCTGTAAAGACAGTCTCGTATCTCTGATTTATCATTGTCTGCCCAGCGCCTGGCACAGTTACACAGATTATTTTAATAGATATATTTAGGCTACTCTATTGTCATTTCCGATGGAGCTGTATCACCAGTCAGAAATTCATGTTTAGTTCAATCAGAGAAGAAAATAGAAGCCAGAAGTTACATCTCCAGTCCCCCTAGAAATTCACTGTCTACTGCTGCTGTCAAGGAGACCACGTGGAATCGCTGTTTTGAAAACCGTAAAGAGCCAGAACAGAAGATTAGCAAGAAGCCTAATTTGGTGGTAAAGCCTTTACAGCTGGTGAGTAAGGGTTAAAGCCTTGTGCACTGGGGATTTGGCATAGTGGGAAAGGAACTGAATGAATGTGTCCTTAAACCCAAACTCTGTTTTAGGAAGGTCCTATTTCTAGATACATGATTTCTTGGAAGAGACCAGAGCTTTGGTCTGTAGTCACCTTATACAGCATTTATTGTGATTTTCAATCTTTTGTATAACTTGCTTTCCCTCGAGTCTCATTTTAAAGTTTTCAATGGCTTTAAAGATTTGACAGTTTTCTCAAGGTGACATCACTGATTCTCTGTACATGTTTTTCAAAATGTAGGCTTGAAAACCCTACAGGGCTTTAGAGGGAAGAATTGAGGAGCTTTGTTTTAGCTGTATGCCTCAACAGCTACTGCACCCCTAATTATAGGGTGCTTTTATTTTTCTCCTTCATTACATCTTCACACATAATTCTCCATTTATGTGTTCTCATCTCCTATTACTTATTTTGTTGTGATTAATAAATTAATTGCTTACCCTTCTTCTATTCTCTGTACCTACTTTCATGGAAGGAAAGCATTTTGTTAGAAGAGCCTGCTATGTTTTCTAGAGGACAATAGGCAGGCCTAAAGGAAAATAATATATTTTAGAATGAGAGTGTTTGAAAAACCCTATTTTTGATTGAANAAGGATATTTTACCTCTTATTGTTATAGTATTAGTAGAATAAAAATTAATTTAGTTTTAATGTCTGATAATACCAAGTGTCAGTGGGGATGTGGAGAAACACAACACCTCATACACTGCTTGTGCACAAAACTCTTTTGGAGAGCATTTTGGCAGCATCAAGTAAAATTGAAGATAAGTACTCCCATTGATCCAGCTTCTGTATATGCACTTCAGAGAAACTCTTACACATGTGCACATAAAGACATACATAAGGCACATGCACATTGTAGCGTAGTAAAAAACTGGAAACAAATTATAATAACTGGCCATCAATAGGAGAATAGATAAACAAATTGGGATTGACATTTATACAATGGATTAATATGTAATAGGTAAAATAGATGAACTAGATTTGTTCTGAAACATGGATCATTTTTGGAACCTTCATGTTTAGTGAAAAAAATCAACTTGCAGAATGTTAATTCAGATATTGCCAGATACCAATTTTTTTAAATGGTAAGACCTATACATGTGTTAGCTGTGTGCCAGACTCTACTCTGAATGTCTTTCATATAGTAATTAAGTTGATTTTCGCAACACTGAGGCATAGAGAGGTAACTTGCTGAAGGGTCAGATAGCTAGTAATGGATGGAGCCAAAGTTTGAATCCTGGGCAGCCTGGCCTCAGAATCCTAACTCTTAACTACTCTGCTATAAAAACTATCATATATTTGTAGATATAAACATGGATTTTTAAAATTGCTATAGCATAATGGTTAAAATACATCATCTCTGCTATTTTATGGATGATATGTAAAGTCAGAATAATATTACCTAATTTCATAGAGTTTTGTGAAGTTTAAATGACTTGAAGTACTTAGAACATTGCCTGCCACATAGTAATTGTTCGATAAATGTTAACTCATAGTAGAAGAAAGAGAAGAAAACTTAGGAAAGATACAGACATTGTTAAAAATGAGAGGTAAAAAGGTCCCCTAATTTTCACTTTAATTTACCATATGCCCTGAAAGGAACTTGAAGCTGTCCTAGAAGTTTTGTAGTGTGGGATCATAGGTCTCTTGGTTTCTATTATACTTGTCTGGAAGCAAACCTTTACTGTAATACCCAAGTTCAGTGATCCTTGCAAATTTAGCTTGGCTAAGTCCAAATTAAAGCACCATCCGAGGGTATCTGTATATATTATATTTCTGTTATCTAACGTTTCATGTTGTTCCTTTTTTGTGTGCGTGTGTGACAGGTAACTTTTAAAGAGCAACTTTCACTAAAACAACTGGGCTTCTTAAATGTGACAGAACTTGTTGGAGCTCTTAGTGACATTCTCTATGTTGAGTTCAGGGATGGAGAACAAGACTTAAGGGTGTTTGATGCTGATATGAAGCCTCTACCAACTGGTGAGTTGACTTACAAGGTGATACAAACCTGATTTTTAGTTTTCCCTGTAAGGACAGGGAAAAAGAAAGCATTGTTTATGTAAAATTCTTT
>NW_017732300.1:608476-617276 GCF_001890085.2 Hipposideros armiger | reverse complement strand
TATTTGAAAAAAATGTGTGTCAAATTCCCAAGTCTGAATAAACATAGTTTGTTTGTGGTCCTTTAAAGCAAAAATGGTGTTCCATGAAAATAGTGTCTCGTTTATCTTCCAAGTAAAAATAATGTTCCACCAAAAAAGCAGCTAGTTCTTTCACAAATGCACAAGTGCTTTCCTTTAAGACAACTTGGAAAGTGTTTTGTATGTACTTCCATTTGTGTCACAGAGAATATTGAAAAGACAGTCATTCGGTGGTTGAGATTTAATACTTAATTTTTGTTGTTTTATCAAGGACATTCTTAAGTGAAATTGGTGCCTTTTTTTTTTCCTTTTTCTTATTTAATGTGACTATATGGCAGTGACAAATAAATGACTACTAGTAAAGTTTGGTGCCACTGCCTTGATTTAGTTAAGGCACCTGGAGTTTTACCCACCCTTGCTTTTACACCATAAAAGCATCATTAACGGTTAAAAGGGCAAATAACTATTTTCATAACAATACTAAAATATTAAAATAGCTTTGATCTTACAGACTTCTTGAAACAGTATCAGGGTGCCAGGAGTTTATGAGCTACACTTGGAGAACTACTATTCTAAATGATCCCTTTTCTTTATTGAAAAATGGTGTCCTTTTTAGTAAACACCATGCACATTTTCAGTCACTGTAGATTTATTCACAAACAATGATTTTACATTGGTGTCACATATAATAATATTTTATTTATTTTGTATCTGTCCAAAAGCATTTCATGTTTTTTTCTAATTTTATCCTGGTATATACTCATTTCCAAGAACACCTGGTGTAATGTAAGTCACATAATAATCACTTAGTAAAAATATCATGTATTCCATTTCAGTGTGCCTGTAAGGTTTAGTGCATGTTTCAATACACACTTACAGGCTCTGTAACCTGAAATTACTTTACTTCTCATTTCCAAAATGGGGATGATAATAATAGTACCGACCTCACAGAGTTGTAAACATTAAAGCACTTAGAGTAGAGTCTAGCTCAAATGTTGGCTGCTGTTATTAATACTATAGCTGCTTGGTGTTGGGATGTTGAGGCACTGGCAGTACAAGGTGAAGACCGACGTGATCTTGGCCTTGGTGAACACTATGATTATCTAGGGAGATGGGTAGGGGATAAGTGGGATGTTGTGTGAGGCAATGGTTCTGCCTGGGCAAGGTGGAGGAAAGCCTGACAAAGGAGATACTTGAGCTAGACCTCAAACACACGTAACCATTTGCCAGTCAGGGAGGTGCCAGTGGGTCAGCATTAACAAAGGAGTGAGCAGCGTGCTCTGCAAATAGGGAACTGAAGTCACCACCGAGTGAAGTTGGGGGGACAGTAACTGAACGTGAAACTGGAAGACTAGGGGATAGCTAGAGTACGAACACCATGGAAGGAATTTTGACTTATCTGTAGACAGTGAGGAGCCTCTGAAGGTTTTAAGAAAGAACAGCGGGGTTTGTACTTCAGAAGGATAGCTCTAGTTGCAGTGTGGAAGATGGATGGAGTGAAAGGAAGAAGATCCATTAATAGGCTAGTCTTGGTGAGAGAGATGAGAGCGGAAAGGAAGGGAGAAATTGGAGAGAAATCAGGAAAGTATAATTATCAGGTCTTGGTGACAAGAATGAGGTTGAGAAGGATAAGGGAGAAAAGAATATGAAAACTGTGCTGACTTTAGAGATTGGGTAGGTTTGAGCTGGGGTTAGAAGTTAGAAGTTTATACATAATGGATCTAAGGTGACAGTGATACAGTGAATTGGCAATGTTGAAATGACATTCATAGGCTTAGCCATTGTTACAAAGACATAACTTAACCACAGTAGCATAAAAATAAAAGTTGATTTCTTCTTCCCATAATAATCCATGTGTAAGCAATACAGGCTGATAGGGTAGCTCCATGGTGTTAGACACAAGTGTTTCTGTCTGGCTGCGCCAGACAATGTGTTGGCCCATCCACAGGGTCCGATTGTAGCTCACCACCTCATCCACTGGGTCCTCATTCCAGCCAGTGGGAAGGGGAAAAAGAAGAAGGTGGGTGGTTGGAAGCCGCCCCTTTTCTTTGAAAGACACAAGGTGGGATTTTTCAGACTTAAAAAAAATTATGGTAAAATACACATAAATTTACCATCTTAATCATGCACACTTTACTTTTTCTTACATCCCATTGGCCAGAGCTTAGTATTCACATAGCCACATCTAGATGCCAGGGAGCCTGGGAAATCTGAAAGGCCATATACTCAGTTAAAATTTGGGATTCCATTACAGAAAAAAGAGAGGAGAATGGAAATTGGAGGACAACGAGCATCTTTTCCATACAGTTGGAAATAAAGTTTTAAAGTGCAGAAGGGATGTAGGGTCTAAAGATAGAGATGGAGAATCATCAGTTTATCAGTAGTGGTATAATACATGAAAATGGATGAGATGGGGGCTAGCCGAGTGGCTCAGTTGGTTAAGAGCTTGCGCAAGAGTGTGAGCTCTGAGTAACAGGGTCGCTGGTTCGATTCTCACATGGGCCAGTGATGCTGTGCACTGAGCTGCCAACAGGGACAGGATGGTTCAGCTGGTGAGAGCANTTGGCCGCTCACGCTGGCTGCTGGCCGCTCACGCTGGCTGCTGGCTACACACGGTAGCCCATGGCAATCCATTGCAGCAGTGGCTGCAGCCTATGCCATTGCTGGCAACTCACGGCAGCCCAGCTCCAGGTTGAGCTGTTGTTCATCATCTTAGCTGTGGAGGGCAGTGTCACTGGCCCTGACATGTGGGATCCGAACCAGGGCCCTCTGGCGTCCCAAGCCAGCTCTTAACCAATGCGCCACTCGGCTGGCCCTGAAAGAATGTTTTCTAAAATGCAGCAACAACTGTCTCTGAGTCACAGAATTTTGGAATAATTTTTTATATTTTTCTGAAGCTTGAATTAGAATTTTTAGTAAAATCTATCTTGTAAAATCTAGGAAAACACAAAGCTTTTTGTACTTTATTGGGATAAAATAAGCCCACTTCTAAGAATTTATCCTAAAACATAGTTGGACAGGTGTCAGATGCAGGTATGAGGGTAATTGTTGCAATGTTTGTGATGATGAAGAATAGGAAACAACCATAAATAGAGCATTGAGTAAATAAATTTAAGCACATTGAATATTTTGAAAACTCTAGACAGTAAACATGTTGCTCCATACTTATGGACATGGAAAGGTAGGGTTTGAAATTTAAAAACTGGTTATAGAAATAATGACCTATTTTTATATTATATGTAGGTTTTTTTAATGTGCATATGGACAACAATGGCGACTATCTGTGGACATTTTCTCTTTGCTTAACCGTATTTTCCAAAATTTTATATATTGCCCATTGTATTTTTTTTCTACCGTTTAAAATGCTTGAAGTTATGCTGTAGAATTTTTTTTTAATGTGAGCTGAAGCTAAATATATTAGCTGAGCTAAAGAGCTGTAGGAATTTCTGGAAAGTTTTAGCATTGCAGCCTTGTGCAAGAATGATTTCTCAACTCTGGAAATGTTAGAAGTCACTGCTGTTTTGTTGTTATAACCTTTTTTAAAACTGGAAACTGATTTAAAAAATATTGTAACTTTAATTCATACACTCAATAATAATGATTTTTTTTGCCTTTGTTACTGTTTAAATTTATACTGTCTTATTTTGATATTTGTCATCCAGCATTCCAGTGGTGTCTATTTATATTGTATTTCATTTTCTATTTATTAGGTTGTGTCCAAGTTTCCAGAGGGTTTACTTATTTCTAAACTGCTTGGAGAGTTTGAGGTGAGTGTTTTCTTTTTCACCAACCATGGTTTTTTATGACTTATATTTTTCGCAATAGATAGAAATTTTGTTGCTACTCCTTGAACCCTCCAAGTCAGTGCTCTAGAACTTAAGTATTTTGTTGTGCAGTTTGGTGCCCTTTTCTTTACTAAATGAGTTAAGAATATGGTCCTTGGGCTGGCCGAGTGGCGCGATGATTAAGAACTGGCTTGGGACGCCAGAGGGCCCCGGTTCGGATCCCACATATGAGGGCCAGTGACACTGCCCTCCACAGCTAAGATGCTGAACAACAGCTNAACTTCTTTAACCTCCTCTTCTGATCTACTTTGGTTGTGTAATGTTATATTTTTTAACCCTCAGAAAATTGACCGTATAAAATAATGATATCCATTTAGATTTTGTTACATATTCCTCAGTTTCTTAGTTCTTCATCCTTACCACTCAAACCCTTCATCTGGGAATATTTTCCTTCTGTCTGAACTATGTGCATTTTGTGAGGATTTGCTGCTATTTACCTGAAAATGTCATTTTGCACTTGTTCTTGAAAGATGTATTCACTAAGTACAGAATTCTAGGTTGGTAGTTAATATCTTCAGCACCTTGAAGATATCATTGCACTGGTTTCTAGTTTCGCTAGCATATTTGAGAAGTCATCTGTCAGTCTAATGGATGTACCTTGGTAGGCAGTGCCCTTTTTATAGCTGTTTTTAAGATTTCCTATTTGTTGCTTGTGTTACTCAGTTATAGTATGTTTATGTGTGGATTTATTCTTATTTATCCTACTTTGTGGCTCATTGGACTTCTTTTATCTGTGCCTTGTTACTTTTCATTAAATCTGGTAAATTCTCAGCCATTATCTTTTCAGTTATTGTCTTTTCCCCATATTCATGTATTTATTCTCTCAGTGAACTCCCACTGAGATCAAAACACACAACGTTATATTCCCTCTGTTTCTGTTTCTACCTCTCTTTTTCTGGGTCTATAATTAAAAGTATGTTAAACCTTCTCAATTTATCTTCCATATCTTTTAACATCTCTTTCTGTATTTTAAATATCATAGTACTGTCTTTCCGTGCTGCATTCTGGATAATTTTTTCCAATTATCTTCCACTTTACAGATTTATTATTTAACTCAACCTTATTTGCAATTGAATCAACCTGTTAGGTTTTTAATTTTGGTTATTGTATTTTTACATTCTAAAAGTTTTCTTGGTTTTCTGTTAGATCGCTTGTTACAGATTGATGATCTATGCAACTTTCAAATTAATTTGGTTTTTGTTTGTTTTTACTTTAAGCAGAGTAAATTTAGCTGTTTTATGTTGGTCTAGAAATTTAAATATCTAAAGTTTTTGAGGGTTTGTTTCAGTTATGTTATTCCTCCTTGTTCTTTCTTGTGATTTGTTGTTTCTTTGTGTGTTTTTCATCTTTCCCTATTTACTGCTCTTTGTCTTTGAAAAATTATATGTAAGAATGGTTGAATGATACAGGCTGAGATTGCCTACCCCTAGAGAGATTTACATTCACTCTGCCAAGTACCTAGGAATACTACCAGCCTGAAACCTTATTCATTTAAATGAACCACTTGAAGATTTGTGTACCACACAGGTGATGTGAAACTTGAGCTGCAAATCCATATGAAGGCTAGTTTCTTCTCCCCCCCACCCCCTATCCTGAATGTGCACCCCTGCAGGGACTCAGCTTAATGAAAGAGAGTTCTCTCCACTCCCTACCATGGGTGGATACTGGTTTTGCTCTCTGTTCCCTTTGCTCAAAGTTCAAATTTTCCTGGATTAGCAGATACCTTTGAGGCAAAAATAGTTCCCACTTTCCCTTTAATTTTGGCTTGATAATTTGTTACTCTCTTATCAGTTCTTTGATGCTTTTTGGACACATTTTCAAAATATTTTGTCTAGAATTTTAATTATTTGCCTGAGAGGGTTGGTCCAATAATTTCATGCAACCATTTCTGAAAAATGAAAGTGTTTCACATAAATAATAATTTTTTCCCATAAATAATATTTTTTTCCTGTAATCACATTTTTTATCATTTTCCCTTTATTCTGACATTTCTCATCCCCAACGCATAAATATTCTCCAATGTGTTATTCTAGTATTTTAATGGTTTTGTTTTTCTACTAAAATCTCTAGTTCATCAGGAATTCACTTGGCTATGTGGTTACTATAATTCATGTTTGAATTTATTATCTGGAATTTATTTCAGGAATATTGGACATCCAGAGCTATTTTGCAGTTCCAGAAGTTGTGTGGTTTGAAGCCATTAGTGGGAGTCGTGGATGAATATGTAGATGGAATCCTTAACATTTTCCTGTGTGATACATCCTCAAATGAAGACGTCTATTTCCATCATGTCTTGAGAACAGAGGGCCATGCTATTGTATGCCGAGAAAATGTCCCTTCTAAGGTAGAGCATCCTAGATGTATTTTGTAATGTATTTTGTGTAATCTCAACACTTCAAGGTATAAGAGAACTTAATATAGAAGGTTGTTTGATTAATTCTTTAATCTTAGAGACATCTGTGAGATTCTTGCCTTAATGCAAAGCATCCTCTTAATATACAGATGACCACAAAAAACTACATTTGGCTTGTTATCCTTTATAATGTGAATACTTTCATTTTAAATAACTGATTGAGGATTTACCCTGAAGTATTTAATTCTCTCAGGTGTTCTTAGAAAAGAACACCACTTTCATTCTCTTATTTTGCAGTTATTGATAGCGATGTCTATATCATGATTAATATTGATATTGATCATTTTTGTGACTAGGAAAAACTTTCAACATTTACATTTTTTTAACTATTAAATTTAGAAGATAATACATTTCCACAACATTTGAAAATTATGANAGCAACTTGTCTGTTCCCCTTCCCCCAATTCCCCAGCACTGTTCCCATCCCCCCAATTCCCCAATAAAAAAATAAAATAAAATAAAATGCTGTGTTCTAAGAACTGTGTGCTAAGAAAAATTTCCAGAACTAATGACAATCCTGTGAAATAATATCTGAGACAAAGCATACTGGGAACAAATATTAAAAAAAAATGCATGAATAAAACACTCTGAAATGGTATGAATAGCTAAAATCAAGAAATGGATTATAATTCCATAACATGCAGTTTAAAGATAGGATTAAATATTCATATACTTGATTATCTGTTGCAGGTGTTGCTACACAAAGCTTCCAGCTCAGGCTATCCCTTGTTCTTTGGCGTGGGTGAGACCAGTAGAGGTAAATTTGCTTGTTTTCCCTTTAATCAGCACATATTTGATGCCAAGAACAGTGCTAGGTTCTCAGGATACAAAAATAAAACACGGAATGAGCTCTTAAAGAAATCATTGTAGGTAGTATGGAAGACAGATACGTAGTCAAAAATAGTTGTACTGTGCCATATTTGCTGTAGAGATTTTTACAGTGAATGGTAGAGGTACAGAAGGAATAGTGTTCATCTCTGTTCAGGGCAATCAGGGAAGACCCCGTAACAGAGGTGGCATTTGAGTGGAACTTTCAAGGAAGATTAGGACTATAAGTAGACAAAAAAAAGAAGACATTTCAGGCAAAGCAAGAGTAGCATAAAACATCTCAAATTTGAGAAATTTGAAGTGGTTCTCTTTGGCTACATAATATAGGATGAGCTGGAGTTGGTGTATGGCAAATGATGTCAGAGAAATAGACAGGAAGCTGAGGCGGAGATCCATATCTGTGTCCAGGAACCTGGACGCTGTCCTTTAGATGCTGGGGAACAACTAAAGGTTGCACACAGGGAACTACCACAGTCAATATATATTTTTTAAAGATTTCTCGAGTAACATCATTGTGGGAGATGATTGGAGAGGGAGGAAACAGGCAGCGTTTTCACCCATTTAGTTACATTTGTTTATGTGGTTATGCACCTAATTTTATATTTTCCCCCTCAGAACTGTTAATTATACATGCCATACACTTTTATTACACCGTATTTGTCTATTTAGCTTACGTAATTTATCAGTTGCTTACATATACATGGATTTTTTTTTCCTTAAATTTTTTTTAATCTGAAAAACAGAGTAAAGAGGAAAGAAAAAGAAAAAGCATTACCTGTAACTCTACCACTCAAACATATTAAATTTAGAAATTCCATGTGTGATTCTTTCAGTTGAGCTTATTGGTTGTTGGGGGTGAGGGTTTTTGTAGGGTTTTGAAGGGTTTACATGAAACAGTAATCCTGTTATTTCATATCTCGCTTTTTCACTCAGCTTTATAGTATAAATATATTTATGTTATAGTTCTCAATTTTAATAGATTCGTAGTAATCTATTGGGTTGTCGGAAAAGTCATGACGTATTTTTTCTGTTTTTCATTGCAAAAATGCATCATGACTTTTCCGACAACCCAATATTAGGTAAATGTGCGCTGTAACCTGTTTATCCCTTTATTTATTTAATCTGCTTCTGATTTTTAAGTATTATAAGTAGTTCATGTAGAGTATGGTTTTTGTGCAAGTCAGTATTCAGGATTGTTTTCTAGGGTGCATTTTAGCCCTGACTAGGTTTCTTTTTTCCTGCTTCCAACAGGAAGCTCAGGGCTAAAATCGTGACCCACTGGTAGCCAATGTTTATTAGCCTCATATCAGCCAGATTGCTTCCATCATAGATTCTCTGTTTTGTTTTCTTATTTCCTTCTTTAACTGCTTCTGTTCTTAGGATATTTGCCCATTCTGATCAGTGGAATAGTTTATGCAAAGAACTCTCATGTTGGCTCCTTGTTGTCAGTCAGGTTTTTTTTTTTAAATTTAATTTTTATATATTAGTTTCAGGTGTACAAAACATAATGATTAGACATTTACACCCCTCACAAGGTAATACCGCCCCCCAAGTCTACAATTCCTCTGACATCCTATACAGCTGTTACAGTACCATTGACTGTATTCCCTATGCTGAACTTTACATCCTGTGACTATATATGTATATATATTTCATTCAGTTTTAAGCCCAAATGTTATTTCCCCAAGAAGAACTT
>NW_017732300.1:581522-605051 GCF_001890085.2 Hipposideros armiger | reverse complement strand
TTTATCCTTCTCACCATAACTATTTTAATGAAGACCGAGAGATAAGTCCACAATTAAAAGTGAGTGATTTATATACCCTGGTAAGAGGTTTTTGCAAATACTATAATTCTTTTTATTATCATTAACATTTAATTAGTACTTGCTATATGCTAAACACTATAATCAGCACTTTAAGTATGATATATTAATCTTCATAAAATCGCTGTGACATAATTACTATAATTATTCTTATTTTATGGATCAGGAAAACTGAGGCTTTCCAAACCTAGGAAAGGTTAGAAACTTTACACAATGATTGTAACAATTCCCTTGTCTCATTATTTGTTGGTTTAAACCTTTGCTTCAGTCATGCTTCCCCTGGTATGAGTTCTGTCATCCACTACATCCTGCTGCTGCATCGGTGCGGTTGTGACTTCACTTAACTAATCCAAACACTCTGCTTCTTCCCTTGACACTCTTCAGATTCTTCTTCAGATGTTCTCATTTTTTCCTTTCTTTATAAACCTTTAGGCAACTCCTACCCACAACAATAAAAATATTATTATTCCAGTAGTAATAATAAAAATTAAAATCTAACAACAAAAACAGCAACATTTAATGAACTCATACTGTGTGGCAGGCACTGTTGTTCTAGGCACTCACTTGTACTAGTTAATTTATCTTCACAATCACTTTACCAGCTTGGTACTTTCATTCCCCCACTTTAGATATAAGTAAAGTGAAGCACCTATGAGAATTAGGTGATTTTTCAACAAATTAACAGATAAACATATCCTCTGAGCCTTATATTCCTCATGACAACAAGTCCTGGGCTAAGAATATAGGGTGTGCTCAATCCGAGAGCCACAAAAGTGGCTTTTTTGGGACACAATAAGGCTTTTCATTTTCTTTGAATAAAATATGAAAATATTTTAAGTATGTTTATGTATCTGACTTTTAAAATTGTGGATATGATTTTATTTTTTAGTAGACATTTACAAATTACTAGAAAAGATATAAAGGAAAGGCTGTTTTGATTACTGGGAAACTAACCTGTTCTGAAAAATATGTATGAATGTTTACTGCTGCATGTTTAAGAAATATAAGGATTTTAGGGCCAGCTGAGTGGCTCAGTTGGTTAAGAGCTCGCTCAAGAGTTTGAGCTCTCAGCAACAGCTGTTCAATGCCCGGCCCGAGCTGAACTGCCAACAGGTGGCAGGATGGCTCAGCTAAAAAAAAAAAAAAAGAAAAAGATTTTAGATTTCTAGTTTACCTTACAATTAATTGGGCTTGTTTGGCCCATAATGCTTTTGGAAGCCTGAATTTTTCTTGGTCATTATTACTTGATTAGAACAATTACATTTCCTGATTCTTAAATAGTGAATTGAATTCAACCTTTAAATTTTTTAGAATATCCTATCATCACTCTTATTTGATGTTTTCAAATAATCGTAGTTCGGTCCTGAAAATGATAGAAGGTTATCTTTTCTGCAAAAGAGATAAGGCTTAAAATTTCCCTGTTCCATCCAGCCTGTATTTTAACATATCAGGACTCACATATGCTACACACACAGACACACACATACACCAACCTCTATACATCTAGCTCCCTGCAATTCCTACTCTTCTTTCAAGCATCCTAACAGTTTGTGTTACCTTTTTCATTATATCTTCTCAGACATTCTCCTCCCCTAGTAATATTTTGGTCCTATCTCGGTGAGGGTTCTATGCTGAAGGTTGTACTGTGATTATTCGATTGTGTGTCTTCCTGCTATATTTGAGCTCCTTTAGAGCTGAGACCTGTTGCACTCATCTTTAAATCACAGAGCTACCCTGTGCACATTTCATAATACAGTATATACTTGATGAATGTTTGTAGGCCTGATCTACTATAGCCGTTGAGAAGACCTAAGGTCACGGATAAAGTTAGAAAATAATGTAGGATTTGTATGAACCATAGTGAAAAATTCCCCCCAGAATATAGGCATGTAGATTTTGGAAACAGTATTAGTGTAAAAAATAAAATAATTTATCTTTTATATTTACTAGCAAGATATTAATGATGAAAAGACTTTCATTCACCGTAAATCTGAGTTAAAGAAGCCATCAAAGGATTCTGAATTCAGCTCTTTGAAAACCCAAGATAAGAGCTGTAAAGAAGATCCAAAGTGGTTCACCCCAAAGCTAAAGGATCTGAAGAAAGAAAATGAGGTAGGAGTAGGAAGATAGGTTTTTGAACATGTAATTCATAATATGATTAAGCCATCAGTGAAGGGGGCTGGAATAAAAGAGCTCTTTAAACGCTGCTACTTTCAGTGCTGTCAGAACATTTCCCACAGATGAATTACAAATTCTCTCTTCCAACAGTCACCAAGACCAAAGTGGAAGCAACATAGCCTCGCTCACAAGAAAGGGTATTGTCTGGTTTTGATGTGTTAGTTACTGTCCCATAGCTTTGGACAGTCTTCAAGAATTGTCCAGTGATTAGAAACTACTATTGAGAATCAAAATTAGGAGAACCCATAAGGAAAATGTTGACAGCTTTTTTGGAGAACATAGATATTTTGTTTTTATTTTAATCAAATGTTTATGTACACGTAACTTAGAGTCCCCCATAATCCCTTTCTCTGCATTTCTTATTTCACAGAGCAACCATTTTCATCTCTTATCTGCTGCTTTTGGAATTCACCTCTATTTCTTCCATTACATAACGTGCTTATATTGTTATTTCCTGACTTTTCAGCTTTAAGTATGTATGCATGTACTTCCCACTGTGAAAGATGATGGTTTAGTTCTCTTTCATCCCTTCATCCCACCGCATACAAATACATTTTTTTTGTAACCCACCTCCCCCCCTTCCCGCCATCTCACTAGAATAGTTACATCAAACTTTTAGATCACCATTCTAAATTATGACTCCTAAGTGCTATTCATAGCCAAGTAGTATGTTATGGCAACTTTTCCTCTCCTATATGACTTTTTTTCCAGTGTTAATAGTGTTTTTAAATCAACACAATAAAAATGACTTTTTTTTTTTGGTGTATCCTATATTGTTTTGTGCTCCACCCTCAATTTTATTCTTGAGAAGACCCTCTGGTCTTCCAGGAGGAAGACGTGTAGTTTCCTGAGTCCTTGAGATGGGGACGGGTGTCTGGTGATCCAACTGCTTCTTACTCAGACTTTCAGTCATTGCTTTTGTTTTCATTCCCACTTTACTCCCTCGCCTCCAAAAATCTTGTGTACCAATTTCTGCGCCTTTATGGTGTCTGTGGTGTAAATTTGGGTTGTGTCGCAGTTTTTCCCACTGCAAGTTTTTCCCACTTTCTGAGGACTGCTTAATCAGTTGTCACTTACCTGCTTTCCTGGATCCAGAATGTAGATGGTGTTTTCTCCTCTTCTGCTCTCCTTGACGAGTTCATACCTTAAATCTATTTTATTTTGGTGATATTTCAGGAAGGAGGGAGTAATAAATTGTGTGTTCAAACTGCCGTCTCTACCTGGAGTCAGGAAAAAAATTGTAAACCTAAATTTTAAAATGTGCTCATAAAGGAACTATAAATTAAAGCTTTTCTTGGTCTTCTGATACATTCTAGGGTGAGATCCCCACTGGAATGCCATGCCTGGAGTCAGTGACCATAGGCGGTGATGTTTGGGATGAGAACTGGTTACCTTTGCAAGCTAAAATGGCGAGAGGAGGTGATGCTGCCTCCCATGTATCGACCTCCAGCCCTGGGGGAAGGAAGCCATACCTGTCGTGTAAAGGAATGCCAGAGGAGGTTAGATCCTTGGGAAAACAGAAAGCAAATCACTATTGAAAAAAGGAAATGCAAACTCTTGTCCACACCTCAAGAAAGCTATACATTTTGGAATTCACAGTGATTTATCAGAAGATAATTCAAAAGGATGCATTTTTTTCTTCCAAAGATAGTTGTGGTACGGAGGGGGATAGACTGGAGCAAGGAAGAATAATAAACCATGGACTTACTGTGCCTATCTACCCTTTCAATCATTATGGTTCTTGTTTGATCATTGGCACCTAATCAGGGCCTTAGGATCTATAAATAAATCATTTTCCCTAATTTTATTTTGGTTGCATTAGTTTGGTAATATAACCTCTGGATCTCTGCAGTGGGATCATTTGCTAATTAATATTGGTCCTAACTGTATATTAAATTTTAATTTATTTCCTACTGGTTATGAAAAAGAAGAAATACCTGCAGTTACGTTGCATCTTATAACCTATGCCATTTAAATACTAGATGATCATGAAAAGTCATCTAGCCATGAAAACAGTTTTGAAGAAAATACTACAAATAAGTTGTATTTGTTTTTATGAGATCTGTGTACAAGATACTGGGTATGGGCCAGTGGCACAGAGGGAAATGTCACCGATACAGAAAGTTAATACCTTTTCTTGTTTAATATACATTGCCTTCTTGCATTTACCTTGTCCAAGTTATCCTCTGTTTGGATCATGTGGCACTATATCTCAGTTCATTGCAAAATTGTTTTCTGTAGGATTGGTGTTTTTCTACACCCAAAGATATGTGGGATGGTTCATGGCAGCCTTCAGCCCTTGTAGAAGTAGAAAGAATGAAAGTAGAAGTTAAAAAACCAGAAGGACTGGGTGCTCAGGAAGAAAATCCTGGGACAACCAGGATTCAAGAGGTATTTACCTAATAATAATACTCATGTCTAATGAATGCTATTTTCACAGGTTTGCATGTGGAAGTACTTTCCTATATAGAAAGTAAAATTCTGGTTCATGATCTCTCCCATTAGCATTTCAGAGAATACATATACATAAAATGGTTTTAAAATTAATTTTCATGAACTTAATATAATTATTCATCTTTTCAGAAGAAAATCCTGATCCTAGAATTGAAAGGTTGATTACATGTCTATGTTAGGGATAGAGAAACAGGTATTTTTGTATAACTTAGCTATAAATTTTAAGCTGTGTATCTGTCCTGTCATCTAAGACAGTTTTCTTATGTTGCTTTGGCAGAAAGCGCTAACCCTGGAACAAAATACATTTGTTTCTTGTTTTTCAACTATCTTATGAGCTTCCTGAAAACAGCAGGACAATTTGTGTGAATCATGAAATTTGACTACTAGGCTTCTCTACTTTTGTGTGTTAAAATTTGGCATTCCATTCTCTTAGCCCAAATTCAGTCTCTGGGCCATTCATCTTTTCCTCTCAAACCATGGTTCCTTAATACTCCCTTTGTCACATCTGAGGAGCCTTCCCTTAAGGCCTTTGTGCTTTCCTAGCATGTTGTCCACGCTGCAGAATGCAGTTAATGCCCCTCTCCATGGTGAGCTCCATGGGGCTGAGGATTATGTCTTCCTGGGAGGTGGTGTGGCTAAGCACGGAGAACATCCATCTCTGCCGTGTCATTTATTGATGACATTGGTGAACTTACTCCGTCTCTCTGTAAAAAGCATTATACTAATGAAAGAAGCTGTAATACAGAAGACATAACAACACCTAACCTAGAACAGTCATTCTGATGTTTAAATGAAGAAACACATGCAAATAACCAAGCGCTGTGCCTGACTGAGTGCTCAGCGAATGTTGTCCCTCATTTCCTGAGACTCTTCCTTAGCTGTGCGTGGCAACACGTGTACCATGTTTGCTCATAATAGGTGTTCAGTTAATGTCTTTTCAACTGAACTGGTCACTATAGAGAAGGACTTGTTTTTTCTAGAGAGGCTCTTTAAAATTAGTACTTTCTATATGAAATAAAAAAATATGTGTCTTTTGTTTCTAAGTAGGGAAACAAAACAGGCTGAATTCTTCCTGTTGTACTAACAATTACTTTTCATGCTTTTGCCTCATTTTTCCCATTCTGCAGCAGCCAAACTTAAAGTCTCCTTCAGATTCTTCTCCATTGCCCAAACTGGAAGAGTTCAGCATCTCTCTCATTCAGTCACAGCAGTCAGCAGACCGGAGCCAGTTTGAGCCTAAAAACGTTCACACTCAGCTAACGCAAGTTCAGTTCTCCGCAGCAGGACTCAATTCAACTCCTACAGTGGTTGATGCCCTAGAAAAACACTCCGGTTCCGGTAGGTTTACTTATATTTAACAAATACAGTTCACCATGTTGCGAAAAACCTTCATTTACCTTTTTCAGAACATAACTTGAAAAATTGCTGACTTTAGCATTTGTCTCAAATCCTAGGCTCAATGGGTCCCTTTCACTTTCCCACTCTTTTCTTTCCTGCAACTGGGGGTGGGGGAGGAGGGTTTACATACCGTAAAATTTCCCAGTTTTTAAGTGTACAATTCTGTGAGTTTGACAAATATATTCAATCTTGTAATCACCATGCAATCATGTTATAGAATGTTTTCATCAATCTGAAAGTTTCCTCACATCACGTTCCTGTGTAGCCATTCCCTCCCGCTACGTGCTGGCTGGCTCCCGACTGTTACTTTTCCTTTTCTAGAGTTTCATACTAAGGGAGTCATATAGTATGTAGTTTTTATGTGTGAAGGAGAAAGTGACTTCTTTCACTTAGCAAAATGTTTTAGAGATTTGTTTATGATGCTGCCGGTGCCAAAAGGGTGTTTGTATTTATTGCTGAGCGGTACCCAGTTGTAGGGATAGACCCAGTTTGTTTTCCTGTTCACCGGATGACGGACATCTGGGTTGTTTCCAGATTTGGGCCATTATGAATAAAGCCACTGTGAACATTCACATACAGCTCTTTGTGTAGACATAATGTTTTTTATTTCTTTTCAGCATGTACTTAGGAGTGGAATTACTGGGTCATATGGTCACTGCATGTTTAACTCTTTAAGAACTGCCAAAATGTTTTCAAAGTGACTGTACCATTTTGCATTCACACCAGCAATGTGTGATTGCTCCACATCCTTGCCAACGTGTATCGTCAGTTTTTTTTATTTAATGCTGTGCATTTCCCTGTAAGCACTACTTTAGCTGCATCCCATAAATTTTTCCCATGTTGTATTTTTTTTTTTAAGATTTTATTGGGGAATTGGGGGATGGGAACAGCGCTGGGGAATTGGGGGAAGGGGAACAGACAAGTTGCTGTCCTTTTGTTCTTCAGTCTAGTTGTGGAGGATGTTGCTTCACTGGCCCAAGCTGGCACCATCATTGCACTCTTCCAGGGCGAGGCAGATCAGTCGCTGGCCTCTGGACGGCCACTCATGGCGGCTGCTGGCCGCTCACACTGGCTGCTGGCTACACATGGTAGCTTATGGCAGCCCACTGCAGTAGGGGACTGCAGCCTACGCCGTCGCCGGCGACCCACGGCAGCCCAGCTCCAGGTCGAGCTGTTGTTCATCATCTTAGTTGTAGAGGGCAGTGTCACTGGCCCTCATATGTGGGATCCGAACAGGGGCCATCTGGCATCCCAAGCCAGTTCTTAACCAACACGCCACTCAGCCGGCCCCCATGTTGTATTTTTATGTTCATGGATTATATATTCTCACTTACCTTTGTGAGTTTTCTCTTCTAGAAGTTTGTTGTGTAATTTCCAAATATTTGGAGATTTTCCAAATGTCTTTATATTATTGATTTCTAATTTAATTTTGTGATTAGGGGACATACTTTGAATCCTTTAAATTAGGACACTTATTATATAGCCTACCTAGAATATGGTCTGTCTTTGTAGATATTACGTGTATACTTCAGAACACTGTGTAGTCTGATTTAGGTTAAGTATTTTATAAATACCTATTAAGTCAAGTTGATGGATAGTGTTGTTTAAGTCTTCTACAGCCTTGTTAATTTTCTGTCTACGTGCTCAATTAATTATTGAGAGAGAAATTTTGAACTCTGCAATTATAATTGTTGATTTGTCTTTTTAATTTCATCTATATCAAGTTTTGCTTCAAGTACTTTTGACAGTGATTAGGATTATTAGGCCCTATTGATGAATAAGTCCACTTATTATTATTAAATTTTACTCTTTATGCGTGGTAACATTCTTTGCTTTAAAAATCTACTCTGTAGATATTAATACAGCCACCCCAGCTGTTTTTGATTTATATTAGAATGATATATCATTTTTCATCTTTTTATTTTTAGCCTATCTGTATCTTTACATTTAAAACGGAATTCTTGTAGGCATTGTATAGTTTGGTCTTCCTTTTTTTATCCAATTTAATATTTTTAATTGGAGTAGTTAGATAATTTAGTGTGATAATCAAAATGCTTGGGTTTAAATCTACTATTTCCTTGTTTTCTAGCTTGCCCATTTGTTATTCGTTTTCTTCTTTTCTTTCCTTTTTAGTTTTTTATGATTCCATTTTGCTTCTTTTATTGACTTAATAGTTGTAACTCTTTGCTTTGTTTTTGTTCTTTGAATGGTTACTTTAGGATTTATAGTCTATATGTTTAAATTATTAACTTCAAATTATCACATGTATACTGTGAAAACCTTACAATAGCATACTTCCATTTTCCCCATCCCAGCCTTTGAGCTATTGTTGTATATTTTACTTCTTCATATGTTGTAAATCTCAAAATCCATTCTTGTTATTTTTGCTGCAAAGTCAGCTTTCTTTTAAAGAAAGTAAAAATGAGAAAATTATTTTTTGTTAACTTATATGTTTGTCATTTTCAGTGTTCTTTATTTCATTGTGTAAATCCGGAAGCCTGATTTTTACAGCAAAACCTTTTCTGTAAAGAGCTAGAAAGTAAATGTTTTCAGCTTTGCTCTCCATACAGTCTATGTTGCAAGTATCACCTCTGCCATATAGCACCAAAGCAGCCATAGACAGTACACAAATGAATGAGCATAGCTCTTTTCCAATAAAAGTGTACTTTTAAAACAGGTGGTAGGCTGGATTTGACCCACAGGCTGTAGTTTGCCAATGCCTGTTGTCAATCCAGCTTTTCAAAATCTGGTATTATTTTTTTCTTGAAGAACTTCAACATTTCTTGTATTGCTGGTCTGCTCCTGGTGTATTCTCTCAGCTTTTGTACATTAGAAAAAACCGTTATTTTCCCTTTATTTCTTTAAGATTGTTTTTCTGGATGTAAAGTTATAGGTTGACAGATTTTTTTCATTGTATTACAAGATGTCACTCTGTCAGTGTTTCTGACAAGAAATCTGTTGTTTTTATTTTTGTTCCTCTACATAGTAGTTCCTCCTTATTCATGGTTTGGCTTTCCATGATTTCACTTACCTGTGGTCAACCGTGCCTGAAAATATTAAATGGAAAATTCCAGAAATATTTCATAAGTTTTAAATTGCATGCCATTTTGAGTAACATGATGAAATCCTGTGCCATCCCGCTCCATCCCACCTGGGACGTGAATCACCCCTTTGTCCAGCATATCCACGCTTTATACATTCACCACCCATTAGCCACTTAGTAGCCATCTGGGTTATCAGATCAGTTATGTGAGAGACAGAGAGACCACATTCACATAACTCTTATTGCAGTATATTGTAATTGTTCTACTTTATTATTAGTTGTTGTTGTTAATCTCTTACTGCAATTTACAAATTAAACTTTATCATAGGTATCTCTGTATCTATATATCTATCTATATCTACCTATATCATCTCTATATCTAGCTCTATATCTATATCTATCTATCTATCTATCTATATATGTATAGGAAAAAAAACAGTGCATATAGTATTCAGTACTATCTGCGGTTTCGGGCGTCAACTGGGGACCTTGGCACATATCCCCCCTTATGGGGGACCACTGTAATGGGTTATTTTCTCTGGCCGTTTTTAAGATTTTCTTTCATATCACTCACTGGTTTTCAGCAATCAGATTAGAAGGTGCCTTGGTATGGTTCTCATATTTCTTATGTCGGGGGTTAATTGAGCTTCTTGGTGCTGTGAGTTTGTAGTTTCCATTAAATTTAGAAAACTCACCAGTGTCTATTCTAATCAGGCCCTTCCTAGTTTCTACTCTCCCAAGCCCACTGACCCCACCTCCAAGGCTCCAGTGGGTTCCAGCCCTGACGCTGCTTTCATCCTGGCGGCCTTAACTGCAGGGGAGGCAGAACCTCCCAGTGGGGGAAGTGACAAGCTAGCCTCTGGGCTAACTTCCCGTCATTGCTGTGGAAGAGCTTCATCTACCCCTGTGACAGCCTGTCTGCACGGTGCTTCCTGTGCCGCCTGCCCAAGCAGACACCGTGAAGGCAGCAAGCGGCCTGGAAGGAGGAGCTGCCGAGCGCAAGGGCCCGCTAGGACCCTGCCCTAGAGGTGTCTCATGTCGGCTCTGCTCTATGTTAGGAATAAACGTCCAACCCTCAAAAAAAAAATGCAGTCATTATTTCTGTAAATTTTTTTTTTCAGTCACCTTCTCCCAGTTTTACTCCAGTTTCACATTGCACATGCGATGGACCATTTGATGTTCCACAGCTCTCTGACACAGTTTTGTTTCGCGTTCTTTGTTCTCCGTATTTCATTTTGCTTAGTTTCTACTGTTACGTCTAATGTTTTCTTGTTCAGTGTTTAATATGTTCTTTTCTCATCCAGTATGTTTTTTATCTCAGAAACCACATTTTTCATCTCTAGAGGTTTGGTTTGGATTATTTATTTATTTATTATTTTTTAAAATTAGTTCGAGGTGTACAAAACAATGTAATAGACATTTACACCCCTCACAAAGTGATAACCCCCCTCCCCGAATCTACTACCCCTCTGACGTCATATACAGCTGTTACTATTCCATTGACTTTTGTTTCCCTATGCTGTACTCCACATCCTGAGTCCATATACATATTAAATTATAGTTGACATTCAATATTATTCAGCTTCAGCTTCAGGTGTACACTGCAGTGGTCAGGCACCTACACCGTCCATGAAGCGGGTTTGGATCTTTTTTATATCTTCCATTTTTTTCCTCATCATAGTCATATTTTTCGTCTGCCTTCTTGAAAACCTGGACTATTCTTATAACAGATATTTTAATACCCTTGTCTTGTGGTTCTAGCAATGTATCATTTCTGCATTGTGTCATCTGCATTATTTTGAAATCAGCTTTTATTGGCTGATTTTTCTCCTGATAACAGGTCATATTTTTCTGCTTTGAATATCTGGTAATTTTTTTATTGGATGGCAGACACTATGAATTTTAGATTGGTGACTGGGTTTCTTTTCTCCCTCCCTCCATCCTTTCCTCCCTCCCTCCCTCCCTCCTTCCTTCCCTCTCTCCCTCCCTCCCTTTGTATGTTATATCTATCTATGTACTTATTTATTTGTGTGTGGGGGGCGGGGAATGCAGTGAAATTACCTGAAATTGGTCGGATTCTTTCTGTGGTCTTTTTAGGTCTCATTAGGCTGGTCTAGAAGAGTCTTTAGTCTGTTGGTCTGACTATTTAGGCAGTACCTTTCTGAGGGTATTGTTGGGACTTGATGTCCTATGTGTTAGGATATCTTTACACTGTGGCTGGTGGGAACAGGAACTGTTTTGTCCCCGTGTAAGTGATTGTTCTGCCTGCTCCTGTCCTGCAGTTTTTCCCCTGGCCTTGGTGGTTTCCTGACATGCGTGAGTCAGGTCACTAATTCAGCCTCAGACTTAAAGGGACCTCTCTGCAGATCTCCAGCTGCTTCTCTCTCTGCAGCTGCCTCTTCTCTGGTACTTCCCCCACACACCCAAATTCCAGTCTCCCAGCCTCTATCGTCTCCACCCACCAAGACCTCCAGGTGCAGTTTGGATTCCCCTCCTGTGCTGCATGCAGCCTGGAAATTACCTCCTGACAGAGTGAGCTAAGGCACCGATAGGGCTCACTTGGGTTTTTCCCTACTCTCAGGGATCTCTGTCCTGCACGCTTGTTGTTCAGTGTCTGAAAGCTGCTGTTTCATATATTTTATCCAGTTCTCCAGTTGTTTAAAGCAGGAGAGATTGTTTTTCAATCCTTGTTGAATTAACATCATGTCTGGAAGCAGAAGTTTTGCAACTCTTTTAAATTGTTTGATCGTGTATCCCTGCTTTCATATTTTTATATCTTTCAAAATCTGAGCTCACCAAAGGCTTCCTGTAAAACCACATTATTGCATTAGAACCCGCCATCTCTTTTTCTTTTAGTAGGCATTATAGTTGCATGATTAGAGTGTTACTCTTTAGAATACACTGTCAAATCTTCCTTGAACATAATTCATCACAAATGTGTCTTCAAGGTCTAGAGCAGTGCTTTCCAAAATGAAGTCAACAAGACTGACGCCAATCTGTGACGTGTTTACGTTGGCGGACAACACAGTAGCACATTGTTCAGCTCACCTTGATTTTTTTTTTTTCTGAAGCAGGACTTTCTTGAAGGAAGCAGGACGCTGGCAAAAGCTCCTGCCTTGATTGTAGGCAGTAATAAGCACTTCACAGACCACCCACTTTTGGCAGAACTGGTCTAGAGCACACATATGCGCATGTCTAGCATTCCCTTCTTTGGCTGTTCTGATCTCTGGGACATGTGAGTTCCCAGCAATTTATTTCATTTGAAAGGTTCATTCTTCTTAGTTGAAACTAATTCCTAAAGAATTTATTTTATGGCCGATAACTGGCTTTTGGAACTTCATAGTAGCATCCAGTCTTGGTCAGTTTTGTTTTTACACTGTCACAGACTTGGAGTTGGAACCACTTTGGCAATAGAAAACACCCATGGGACACTATTTTGCTCACTGCTGAAGGAAATGGGGGGAGCTTAAGGACTCTTTCCTGAAATTGGCATTATATCCAATTTGTTTTATGATGTTTTAGAAAGAAAGCTTCCCTTCCTTATTCAGAGTGCATGTTTCCCCTTTTTTTTTGCCCCCATCCAGACAAGAATTTATTTTGTCTCAAGGCATGAGTCCCCATCCTCGTTTCCTTTCCATTTGTTGATTGGATTCCAAGCCTCATCCTATCTGATTTGCTCTTGGTAATTGTCACCGCCTAACAGAAAATGATTGTAACACGTTAGGAAAGCTCTAGAGTAGCAGAGAGATGGCAGTGAGTGTGAGAACCCCTTGCAAAGACCTGTGCTTTCTTTCTTTTTCAGTGGAAAGCTCTCCAAAGAGCCTAAAGAATGAAGATTTTTCTAGTAGCCATGCTATTACAGTGTTCAAAGATAAGAGTCATGGAGCCGTGGACCAGCTCTCTTTGATTTTGTCTCCTGAGCACCAGATTTCTCAGACATTCTACATTCCTCGAAGTACAGCCACTGCTGCCTTAGGAGCTGCTGCCCGGTTAGCCACATCCAGGAGCTTCCTACACTGGTACCCCAGTGTGAAAAGGACGGAAGCCTGAGGGAGGAAGGGAGGAACAAATAAACCCATGCTTAGGGCATGGCGATTTCCCAGGCCAACACAAGGGGGAGGTACTGAGACACAGTAGGACTGGGGCAGCTGAAACCTTTGTCTTTCTGTGTGACGTGTGTTACCTTTATTGTGCTAACAGTCCACTTTGTTGTAGAAGGATTAGCATTTATTGTTAATTTTTTATTTTTATTGGTGATGTTTCTTATTCTATATAGTTTTGTTCACCTTTGTTTAATGTAGTAGTGTAATGGAGTTTTTATTTTTTGTTTTTTTATGTTTCTGTAAATGCTTTTCTTGAACATATCATGACTGATAAATGAAAACTGAAAAACTAATGTTTTGTGATCCATATTTAGTAAGACAAAAATTATCTCATATCCCTATCTCCAGAAAAAGCTTGTCTGAATTTTAAGGCTTTTTTTTTCCTATCCATTTGAAATCTTCCTTATTGGAGAGAGAATTCAGGGCTTCAATCCTTACCGTCATTATTTCTTTGAAGTAATAGTATCTGTACGAAAATCCACACCCGAAGCTTTGGTACTAGAAATATTTTTACATTAAAAAAAAATTAAGCTGTTTTTCAGTATAGCCAATTCCTTGGAGAGTAGTAACAATATTATCTAAACTGATTGTTGAAATAGCTGAGCTATCTCTGTGGTCATCACAGTTTGCAGGGACCTTAATGTGGCAGCTCTTCAGTGGCGGTATTGTTTAAGCATTTATATAACGTCATGTTCTCTGAAGTCCAATTGTGTGAAATACTATATGACATTCTATTAAGCTCATAGCATGAACCATCAAGAGAAAAGAAAAGAACGAAAGGTGAAATTAAAGAATGTGAGTGATACTCATTTGTTTGTGGTAAAATAACTAGACTTATTCCCAAAATTTAAAAACCCAATACAGAAGCGTGTCTTAGAAGTAGATTCAGAGAAAGGTGTGAATTCCTTGTTGGCTGCATGTAACTAGGTTCTCACCTTTCTAGCTCCTCTTCTGAGGCCTCCTGTTGTGGCCTCCGACAGCAGAGCTAGCCCCTCATTTCTTTCTCTCTTTCTACAGCAAGGAATCTCTCCCTCTTTTCTCAACTACTTAATCAGCAGAATGCACACTGAGGAAGGGAGTGAGATGAGAGTAAATATAAAAGTGCATTTAAATTTAGTCTTAAGTGGCTAAAACTTCTTTCTTAGAAGTAAATAATCATGAAACAAAGTTAACCCAGAGTTTCTAAATATTGATAGTTTTTGGATTAAAAACCTTAGAGAAAACGTGTAATGCAATAAAACTTAAAAATCTAGATTCACCTTTAATTCCAATATATCTAGAAGAATGGTGGTATACCAATTGACCAAAAAAAAAAAAATGTAATCTGGAAACATTACTGATAGTTGATCCAACAGAAAGAATAGGTTCTCATTTGGATTTTTATGATTTTATGTCAGACGTCTTTATTGGCGAAGACAGTTGAAGAGTTATGTGGAGGGTAAATAGTTAAATATGACAGTTAAATAGTACTTATGATACTCAACTGTGATATGGACTGGAAATCATATATGTTTAGGTACTTGTCCACAATTTGTTTCTAAAGAAGAAAATTTGTTTTGGAATGATGCATTTTAAAATTCTTCCTTTAAAAAAGAAACCAAGTTTGAGTAATATACTTCACTTCTCCAGCTGGATAGTCATTAGGTTTGGGGCAAGATGAATCTGGTAGAAACAATATTTACATATTTAGTAGGTCAAACTGTAACCCTCTCTATCATAGTACTCAGCTACCAGGAGGAACTCTGCCAGTGCTGGGTAACCTGCCAGCGACTGATTTTACACTTACGCAGTTAGGTGGGGATTTCTCGTGAAGGCTCTTTCAGAAGCCTATCCATTTGCAAATTTAGACAGAGCCATCTAACAGTGATAAGTGTCAGCACACTTAGAAATAAGCCTATTCAGTAATTAATAGTTAGCGTCCTATTTGAGTTAGCAGAGTCCAGAACGGAGCTTTGAGAGGCTTGACCACTTGGCTTTCACGAAGGCAGTCAGTCTGTCCATCTGTTTACCTGCCTTTGAGGTGGGCTTTGTTTGGTAGTTAACTAGAATAGTCCAAAGTATCAAACAAATTTAGTAGTTTGTTTGAAAAAGAGAAAATAGGTTTCTATATATGGGCAGGAACAGCAATAAGAAATGTTCAAAAGATAGGTTAGCTGCTCTACGGTTTAGGGTTAAATTCATTTTTTTGTTGTTAAAAGGTGGTTTGACATACACTATCCTTGAAACAGCCCCCCGTTCCCACATATTTGGTGCTAAGGATCTATTAGAAGTAATGGAGTTCCCCAAGAAATGGAGGGAGGTGGGAGCCTGAGGTGTGTGAGAGGGGTTGGGGGTGAGAACATACAGGAAAGTCCTGGTTATAAATTCTTTCGGGATGGAAGAGGGAGTGGCTTCACTAACAGCCCCTCAGGTTTTAAGTTCAGTGGCTTGTAGCCAATACCACTCTTCCATCTAAAAACACACCGTGGGACGGGGGCGCTCCAGCTGCAGTCAGCCACGCCTCTTCCCCCTAACTCACACACTGGAGATGCCAGCTGTCCATTTCAAGGCATGGGTATAACGAGAGGCTTCTGCCTTCAGTCAGACTATGTTTAACTTAAAGATTTAGAATTACAGAAATTTGATCTAGAAGGGGCCTTAGATGAGGAAATTTGAAGCTTAGAAAGCCTAACTTGCCTCCAGTCACACAGCTTAAATTCCCTTACCTGCTGACTCCTAGCTTGGTGCCCTTTCCATAGGAAAATATTGTAACTCTCTCGTGTCATTTGAATGATTTGGTGCCAGAAGACATAGTTTGGTAGATACGGTCCAAAAGAATAGTGGTATAGTGGTTCGGATAGCTGAGCAAACCCCTGGTTTTGGAGAGGACATGGGTAGATTTACTAAGATCTCTTGAACAGGGATAACAGCTTAGATAATAAGTGGGCGGGTTCTACTGAAGAATCTGAGAGCGAGGCGGGGTGGGGGAGGGTTGTAAGAGGTGAGAAACCAACACCTTACAGAGCAGTCTTTCTGAAGCTTCCTGCCAACTTTTATGCTGTGTAGCAAGGCTGTTATAACAAACTTGAATGTCTTTTCCTACTTAAATTCATCTTATTTATGTATCCAGTGCGACGGACAGCATTCGTAACTTTTCAGGAGCCGTCACTAAGACTTAATTGAAAAGACTTTATTTCCTGTAGCCCGTTCAGATCTTGACATTTTCCAACATGCCAACCAAGGTGCACATCACCTAAACCTGTATTTTCTTTGAACTTAGCCCTATTCCTAACAGTTTAGGTGTCTTGTCTCAGCCACCAGTCAGCTTGGTAAGTTTTGGTGTCAATAGCCTGTTGGAACCAGAATATTTTAAACTCTGCTCTTTAAGCATGTAGACAGATTGTTTTAACTTCTCAGTCAAGGACTGCTGTGATATTTAGAATGATAATTCACTTGTGTTCCACTTTTCTCAGGAAATTGTTTGATTTAGCCCAAAACTGAGTAGAGAATTTATTCACAGCTCAAGTTTTCTTGGTTATAAGCATAGTTTTTGAGAAATGTTTTTAGCTTTCTGTTTGATATAAACTTTGTATTTCTGTTAAAAATTTTTTAAAATGTTTTTTAATTTATGAAAAAATGATTATAAGAAACTGTTTACTTGATGATTCCTAATGTGCAATTTAGATAATTTAATGAGGAAACCAAATTTATGAATCTCTGCTCTCTAAATTTTTGTTATAGAGCTAATGAGAAGTTATTTGTATCAAGGAATTATGATTAGCCTAATCTTTGGAGTTTGTAACAGCATTTTGTTTGATTTAGTTAAATATTTATGAAGCTGGCATTTATTTTGTCAAAAATGTCTAAGTGGTTTTTTTTTGTAATTAGTTTTTGTTGCGATGATTCTGCAGGAATGATAATTTCACTTAAATATGTGACCCAAAGAACTTAGTTGAGTAAAATACAAAATTTCCTTGTGTAGTTGTGAAAATAGAGATTTCATACTCTTCTTGACTAAAATATTTGTCTTTGTTTTGGGTCCATGGCCTCTTTATTCTTAAGTACTTTGGCCTTTGTAAACCTTTGCTGTACTGTAGATAAATACATTTATTCCATGAAACTGGAAATTCATTCACACTGGAGCCACTTCTTAAGTACCTGACAGCCACATTTCAAACACTCGTTTTCTTTCTCTTGTTTATAGCAACATGTCCAACCCTTCTAAGACAGCTTCCAGTTTCTTAAATTCTCTTTGAGACCGTTCCACACACTGAAGACCAACCCTAGTCCCATCTCGTGGCTATAATTCAGCGCTGAAGCGGTTATGCTTACTTGATTTCCTGATGCCACGTTCAGAGCCTTTGCTGCAGTAGCTCTTCTGCCTGCAGCAGATTATTTCCAGATGGATCGCAAACTCCATTTAGGCCGTGTTTGCTACAAACTTGTCCTTAATCTGGTCATTCCACTGGACCATGAGTAGACAGCAAAGACAGCTCAGTTCATTTCTTACTAGAAAAATAACTTCTTGACAAAGCATCGTGTTCCTGTACTGTTGTTACCCATGTTCTGATGAAAAACCTCTTCTTATACCATATGTATGAAAATACCTGTCAGTTAAATTAGACTCTCCTTGTGCCATTTAGGATATTATTAGGCAAAGTACATCCCCACAGGATGTTCTGTATTTCTTTCTCAAGACACTTTCCTCTTATTGGATGATACCTGTTTTCCCCTTTGCTTAGGATGAAACTTAAGCAAACATACATGATACAGGCCAGAGCCAATGGTTTATCCTTTCTTTAATGAAATTTAAAAGTAACAGCATTCCTGAACTGACCTGGAGTAGGACAGTTGAGCAAGTTGAGAGTAAAAGTGTGGAACGCTTAGTTATAACTGATTACATCCTTTTTACATCTCACGTTTTAGGCAGTGGAGACAATGTGTTTTTCAACAACTTTTTCTCGAATTGATGTAGATTTTATATTTGCTAAACTTTTTAGATTTAGAAGCATAACCACCAAAACTTTTTGGTCTTTATCTAGTTTCTACTTGACATTGCTCCAACAGTTGCCTTTTCCAGGATTTATGAGGCTCTGCAAAGTTGCCTCAAAAACTTGATTTAAGAGGAAAAAATGGTGAACTTACAACAATAGCCAAATCCATTGTAGCAATGTTGTGGAATTATCAGTAAACCTCTATCCTGTCCTGGCTCTGCTTAGAATCTTTTCAGATTTACGGAGTTGTTGACCATATTGTGGAAAGGAGTTTGTGGTATCAAACCTTAGAGGTCTGTGAAATTTTTGTCCAGTCTCTCCACTAGGTTGAAATGTGCGCCCACTGGCTCTACCTTGCCCTCGTACCGGATCATAAACATGGGCACCCTTCAGACATAGCCTTACTAAAGACCATTTTCCTGAGCAGCTTGGTAGAACCATCTGTTGGACATGAATGTGATGTTTAAGAGTTTCCAAGTTCTATATGATGTGGACCAGTGATTCCCTAACCTTTTATGGGATCATTAACTTTATTTAAAATAAATGTCAAACACTGAGGACTTCGCCCCAGAAAGTGCACAGTCATACAAATGTTCTCTAATTTCTAGGAGTCCATGACTCCTGAAACCCACCCTGCATTTTCTTGAACAGGAAAATGTGAGAAAGGTCTCCCTTCTCCCCTTGTCCCACCTTCACCCTGGGTGTTCCCTGCTTCCATCCCCTATTTGCCTCAAATGTAATAATAATGTAATAAAATGTAATAAAAATAAACCTAGAAGCAGAATCCTCCTTGACTGCTCCCTGCCCTTCATTCCCATACTCAATCCACTGTAAAAGCCTGTCAAATTCTACCTCCCAAGCACCTTGGTCCACCTATTTTTCTGTATATCTACTGCCACCACCTTAGGCCAAGCCACCTTCATGTCTTCTCTGGCATGTAGTAGATGCTCCGTAAGTTGTATTGAGTGAATGAATGAGTAAACAGGACAAAGAATAGGATATAAATAAGGTCAGTTGAAATCTTGATCTCTTTTCTACAACACTGTGTTCTGAATGTCTATGAAACAGAAGGCGTTATTGGGAAGTCTAATCAAACATAAGCAAACATCCCATTTAAACTTTGCATTTAGAATTGAATAAATGAGTGGAAAGACCAGAAATATTTTGTCCAGATTATTCTTCTGCACAAACCGTATTTAGTTATTTTTCTGGCTTGGTTTGTGGAAGAAAGTGTCAGGAAGGAAAGGAGGGAGGGAGGGAGGGAGGGAAGAAGGAAAGAAAAGAAAAGGGAGGGGAGGGGAGGAGAGCAGAGAAAGGAAAGAAAGGAGGAGTGGGAGCTTCAGAAGGAGGAAGGAAGGCAGACAGGGAGGCAGGGAAGCAGCTTGATATTTGCAACTTCTCAGCAACCAGCCTCTTAGCTTCCTTTCAGAAAGTTTGATTTCCCGAATTGGCTCCTTTTAGCTTATCTTTTTTTTTTATTGTTAAAGGCAAGCTTCTGACTTACCAGTTTATTTTCCAGAAAATCCTTTTAGCACCACAGACCCCAGTTCAATGGGTAAACAGAAGAAATTCGTTTAAAAGTATTCTTTTGGGTTAATAGATCAGTTCTGACCTAAACTGCTTTTTGTGGCCCTTGTGGTGGCCTCTGAACTTGGGGCTACATGGGGAGATAGAGACTTATGCTGAATAATGGACCCCAGAGGCAAAAGCAAAAATGAAGGAAACCAAAGAATCCGCTCTCCTTACCAGGAAACTCCTTTTTAATTTTTGGCGACTACCCTGCCATTTATATATTTTAAGAATATGTTTACTTTGAAGGTTCATATTGAGAGGGGTTTTTCTGTTTTGAATTCAGTGTGATGTGAGGAAATGTGATTTAAAAAACAAAGAGAATGCAACTAAAGAAATGAAACGAGACACTACCACCAGCCTTAAATTTGTTAAATGGCAAAGGTTCAACCATGGATTTACACTGAAAAATAAAATGCTGATGACTAACCATTAACCAAGCATTACCAAGGCGGTAGGTAGGACTGTGTGTGTAAGCTTAGCCTTGTATTTTAATCACCTGTAGGAGCTTTCAAAAACTTGGACTACGTCACCCTCCCTGTTCACCTCATTGGTCCCAGGTGTTTCAATGAGCAGCCAGGGCTGAGAGCTACTGTGCCGGAAGATAGTCCTGACGACAAGAAAACCCACACGTCCTGACCTTTCTCACCATAAACTTTAAACCTTAGAGTGGTAGTTCTCCAGGAAGGGGTTCGAGGAAAATACTACCCGGTGACGGGAGAACTTTTTCTCCTGCCTGCCCATTTCCTGGTTCTTTGCCTGATTCCGAGAGAGTTCACTCTATCACTTGTCCTTTCATGTAACTCGAACACAATGGGCCTCTCTGACAGATAGGAGCCTTTTGTCTTCAGAAACACTGGCGTGGGAAGAAGATGTTGAGAACTGTTAGTCATTTTTATTTTAAATAAATGAAACAGGGTAGTGATAGACTCCTTCAACTGATTTTTCAATTTCATTTTTATTTAATTGTGGCATGAGCACTTCACATGAGATCGGCCCTCTAAACAGATTTTCAGGCACACAATACTGCATTGTTAACTATAGGCTCAGTGTTGCACAGCGGATCTCAAAACTTACTCATCTTCCATTAGTCAACCTTTAACCCCACTGATTAGCACCTCCCCATTTCTCCCAAACTGACCTTAATTTGATTATCTACTATCTAAATTCCATGTTCATTTGTCTCCCGTGGTGCCATTTTTCCCACTAAATATTGTAAAGATGTTATGTGGGTGATATTTGCTTGAATCGTCGCTTTTTCCCCTCTCACAATAATGACCAAATATTATGACAACATGGGGAGTGTTGAAACAACATGCCAACAGTGGAGCCAGTGGTGACTCTTTATTTACTGTTTAACTCAAACAGTAAACGGTTTATCTTGATTGGGCATGATGCATTTGGAACCTCGATATGAAGCAAAATTGGACTTCCTACAGTCTCTGGACAGAGTCTGTAGGGGTGTGAGGGTGCTCTGGTGTCACACAGGGCATCAGCTGAGGGTTGGTGGGTCATAGTGCCCAGGTGTTCCTTGAAGTCTAGAGCGCGGAGCTTCCAGGAGCAGCTGCTGAAACAGGAGAGCAAGAGTGAAAGTAGCGTGTGAAAACCTCCTGAGAATTTAGGGGATTATGAACCCAGGATTTCTCTACCTGCATTACTGCTTAGAGTACTTTTGGTGGAGGGAATATTTCACCAAAGGTGGATTTCTTCTTTTTTCTTTTTCTGAATTCTGTAGCGATTAGATTTTGCTTCCTCCTCACTACTAGGTGGCGCTCTAGGACAGGAGTTCTGGGGCCTAGCTTTGTGCTGAAAATCCTTTCCCTGAAATACTTGGCTGCATACCACTGTAGAGTTTTACAGTGGGAAAGGGAGCTTGGAGCTCACTTCATCCAACCTCTCTTTACTTGAAAACACAAGTGACGTAAGCGAACTCTTTGCAAGGTAAGGGTCTCAGAGTAATTCTCATAGGATCTTAACACAGTCCAAAATTTCTCCTGATTCAACCACAGGAAGCTGCCACAGAGGTTTCCCTTCTTACAGAACTTAGCCTTGAACACCGTATGTACGCTTTTATTACCTGAAGATGGTGGGGAAACAACAACAGGCCCCTAAGCATGTTTGGAAGCTACAACTACTATTTCTGTCTTGCTCCACTGAAAAAAGTTCTAAGGAAAATAAAAATCACCTTTCCATCTTTATTTTGGAATTCTCCAAGCAGATATGTCTTGTACTTCCTTTATAAATTTCCGTTGTAGAAAAAATGCAAAATTCTTACAATTTAAGCACATTTTGAGTCTTTAGAAGGATTTTCTTATCCCAGGGTGTTAACTTGTATGTGTGTGTGTATATTTTCTGGGGAAAGGTCCTTGGCATCCTCAGATTCCCCCAAATGATTAAGAATGCCTGCAGGAGTTCTGTGTCTGTGTTGTAAGACTATGTAACCTCTCCAGTTCTCCGGGGACATGGGAAACAGCTGTTAACCCTTGTGACTTCACTTTCAAGGGAAGACAGGCAACTTCTGAGGTTCAGGGAGTGGGTTTCGCTCACGACAAGATCTTGAGTCAGTTATAATAACCATCACTTGCATAGGGCTTTACACATCGCAAAGTAGCAGAGACAGCTGCCATCAAAAGTTAATGAGTTTAGATCACATTAACACAAGCATGGTATCTAGGATGAGAAGTTATTTTATAAGTTCACTGCACTGTTCAGTTCTGGGCAGCACTGCATTTACAAAAGAGGTGGACCAGTATTTGCAAAATTGTTTGGCTAATAAGAATTTCATTGAGTTTAGATAATGTACCACAAGTGGCTTGTTCCAAGTGCTTTATGTAGATTATCTCATTTAATCCTTACAACAACACTATGGGGTAGGTACTATTATTACTGCCATTTTACAGACAAGGAAATTGAGGCACAGATAGGTTAAGTATCTCCCCAACACTGTGACAAATTAATATTCTGTCATAATAGTGTTAATAATATCAATTTACTAAGTACTTGTTATGTACCGTACCCCTTACATATTTTATTTAATTCTCCCAGCATCCCTATTACTATTCCTTTTTTACAAGAGGAGACACTTGAGGCTGAGAACATTAATTTACCCAAAGCTGCATCTAGTAAGTGGCAGGAACTAAATATGTCTGATTCCTCCAAAGGATTGTCTGTATTGTCCCCCATTATGCGTTTTCTGTTCCCTCTTATCCCCACTCCAGTTCCACCCACACCACTCTACCACAGGTGCTGCTGCTGAGGTCTCCAATGACCTCCGCGTTGCTGAATCCAATGGTCAGGCCTCAGTTCTCATGTCGCCTGACCTATCAGTAGCATTTGATACCCTTTCTTTCCTTCAGGGACCTCACATTCTCTAGGGCTCCCTCGTACTTGTTCATCAGTCTTTTGCCTCCTCTTTTGCCTGACCTCTGGAGAGCATCAGTTAGTATCTTGTCTATTCCACCAGTCTCCTGGCTTTAATTGCCATCTACATACTGAAGAGTCCCACATTTACGTCTCCAGCCCAGGCCTCTCTCCTGAGCTCCGTACTCAAATTCCTGCTTGACGTCTGCACTCATATCCAAATGACATGTCAGACTTAGCAGGTCCGAAATAGAACACAAGATCTTTGCCCCATCTGCATCCCAAACCACACCACCTACAGAGTCACCTGTAACCCAGTTGATTGCAGCTCCCTACATGTCACGATGCAGGCCAGAATCCTTGGAGCTATCAC
>NW_017732300.1:570077-580277 GCF_001890085.2 Hipposideros armiger | reverse complement strand
CAACTTGGGCCAGTGAAGCAACGTCCTCCACAACTAGACTGAAGAACAAAATGACAGCAACTTGTCTGTTCCCCTTCCCCCAGTTCCCCAGCACTGTTCCCATCCCCCCAGTTCCCCAATGGAAATCTTTAAAAAAAAAAGAAAAAAACATTGCTTATCTGAAACTCACATTTAACTGGGAATCCATATTTTTATTGGCTAAATCAGCCAAACCTACCCACAAGGCCCTACATGGTGTGTTCCCGTTATCTCTCTGACCTCAGCTCTCACAATCCCTGCTTTGCTCACTCCATCTACCCACACTGACCTTGCTTTCCTTGAGTATAAACAGGTAGCACCCACCTTTGGGCTTTGCTCCGGCTGTCCTCCCTCCAGCATGTGCATCTTCTCCAATGGGCCATTTGAAAATTACTAGTCAACCTGATCCCCCTTACCCCCCTCTACTTTTTTCCATAGCTCCTAACTTCTAAGATGTGCTATAACTTTTTACTGTTTATTGTCTGTCCCCAACAACCAGAATACAAACTCCACAAGACAGGTATTTTAGTCTGTTTTGTTCTTTACTGTATCTTGACGGGCTAAAACAATAGCGCATAAGTACATGATAAAAATATGTCGAATGAACGACAGATTTCAAAAGCCTGTGCTCCTTTCCATTGCACTATATCCCCTCCATTTCACTTGTCTTAGGACAGATATTTGAAGAAACTTAGAGTATATGGTTTGGAGATTCCTGGCCGAGGTGAGGAGTGCACTTACATCCCAGATGTAATGGTCCTTCTGTCCGGGGACATTGTCCGTGCCTCTCTGCCCAGGCAATCACCACATCCCCACACTCTCAGCATTGCCCTCGAACAAAAAACTTGTGTATTTTCTATATGCCAGGCCCTATGCAAAATCCCAAGGATATGAGAACAAACAAGGTAATTCCTACCTAGAAGGACCTTACAGTGAGGTCCAGGTTCCTGCCTGTCTGATAAAATGAAAGGGAATTGGACTCGACTGGTCATATTTGCTCCTGTCTGAAGAAAACTCTACAGCTTCCAAGCCCCCGTTTTATATCTTCTCATCTCTCCACCCCCTCCAGGGTTTTTCCTTCTCTGGCAACCCCCCAGAGAAAAACAAAGTGAATATTAAGCAGGAGCAGGGAGAAGAACATCTGCTGTAGCCTCCCCGTGACCCCAGTGCAGTAGCTCAGCAGAGATAAATTAAAGCAAGCGCAGGAAGCCTGTTGGCGTCAGTCTCAAATGACGCCAACAGGAAGGTGGAGTGGGACAGGGAGGATGTGCGAATGCACACATGGGCGCCGAGAAGCAGATTTGCTGCTGAAAATCATTTCCCCCCACAAGGTTCCAGGAAGAGAAAAAAAAAATCGGGATAATAATGTTTATTCAATAGCTTTGTATAGATTTTGGGCCCACCTTATTTCTGTGCTGTTATGCCCCTGAATTACTGGTTTGAGAAATTACCACCTTAATATACAATAGCTAACTACAAAAACCAAGGGCATTTTACAGAGGTATAGTAGAAACATGGCCAAAGGCAGAAACTAGAAGATGGAGAAAGAAGTATTTTTGGTGGCAGATGGTTTTTTTCTCCTTTCCTCCCTCCATTCTAGATGAACCTTCAGCATGTACTAGTCACTGAACGAGAGGGCTGTCATTTTCTAATTCAATGAACATTTGCTATGGGCCTGTTTGACACAGACTGTGGATCTTCCTGTTTCCATGGTATTAAATTGACTAAAACAGCTCATCCTTTACTAAAAGAAGATAGTCCCTGGTACAACTGACCAGGCATAGAGAGGGTCAAAAGAAGTAGGCCTTGGGATCAACTAAATGCTGATAGTAATAACTTGTTCTTTCTGTTGTTTTTTTTTCCTTTTTATGACCAGATGTCTCTGGATGCCTTAGATGACAGCCCAGGGTTCTAGAGGGAAATCTTAGACCTGGCAGAATTGGTCCAGCAAATTGGGAGTGAGCCATAGTGATCCTCAGCATTCTCTGATTTTCATTTTCAGCTCTTCTCCCTCTGTCCTGTGTTCACGCTGTACCCCACGGCTGGCCACAAAGTTCCCCTGCCCTGCCCTCCCCGATCACAACGCATCCAGGCCCCTGGCTAAGTGGCACTGACCCTTGTTGCATGTCTGAGAGTCAGGATTTAAGTACCCAGTTTAAACTTAACCCATTACTGTTACAAACTGTTAGTGTCTTAGAGTGAAATCTATTTCCTGGACTAAATCTTCCTTTAAAAAAAATGCATTTTAAAAAGGAGAGAGAATCTATGCTGTGTACGTGCTTCAACAATTAGAAGATTTTCCCATCAGTCCTTTTTCTGGGGCTCAATATAATGCTTTTCTGTTTCTTGGTAATAATGTCCTGTGAGGAAGTATTTTAAACTTATTTTGGCAATGTGTAATTATCCTTTCGTATTACCTTGATGAGGTGAGAATCTGAGAATAAAATTTACATTGTAAAAGTTTTTAAAAATAATTTTACTGAGAAAAAGTTAACTTTGAGCACCAAAGCAAAAGTACTATTTTAATTGGTTTGGTGTTATAGATCATGTCACAAGATTCACTTAGCGTAATACCCTCAAGACCTCAAGATCCATCCATGTTGTTGCATATGGCAATATTTCATTTTATTATTTTCCAAGGATGTGTGTGTGTGTGTGTGTGTGTGTGTGTGTATCACCTTCTTTAGCCATTCACCCATCAGTGGACAGTTAGGCTATATCTTAGCTATTGTAAATAATGCTGCAATGAACATAAGGGTACATATATCTTTTCAAATTAGTGTTATCATAGTCTTTGGATATACATCCAGAAAAGGAATTGCTGGATTATATGGTAGCTCTATTCTTAATTTTTTGAGGAACCTACATACTGTTTTCAGTAGTGGCTGTACCAGTGTATGAGCCCACCAACAGTGTTATGAGGGTTCCCTCTTCTCCACATCCTCTCCAACATTTGTTATATCTTTTTTTTTAATAATAGCCTTTCTAGCAAGTGTGAGGTGATATCATGTTGTGGTTTTAATTTGCATTTTCCTATACTTAGTGATGCTGAACATCTTTTCATGTGCCTCTTGGCCATCTATATGTCTTCTTTGGGAAAATATCTATTCAGATCCACTGACAATTTTATAATCAGGTTGTTTGTTTTTTTGTGTTGAGGTGTATGAGTTCTTTATATATTTTGGCTATTAACCCCTTATCAGAAAACCATTTGCAAATACCTTCTCTCATTCAGTTGCCTTTTTGTTTTGTTGATGGTTTCCTTTGCTGTGCAAAAGCTTTTTTAGGTTGATGCAGTCCCATTTGTTTATTTTTGTTTTTCTTTCACTTGCCTTTGGAGCTAAAGGTGCAAAAACACCACTAAGACTTATGCGAAAGGACCCATTTTAACCTGAGGAATAGGCTCTAAGAGGAATATTTGAAGAAATAATGGTAAAAAAAATCCCAAATTGGAAACAAAACAAAAACCAAATAGACTCTAATAGAATAAGCTCAAACACATTCACACCTAGACACATCATAATCAAATTATCCAAAGACAAAGACTATTGAAAGCAACAAGAGAGAAGTAATTCATCGCATACAAGGAGTCCTTAAAAAAAAGAGTGACAGCTGATGTCTCATCAGAAAGTATAAAGGCCAGAGGCAGTGAGATGACATATTCAAAGTGCTGAAAGAAAAAGGCTGTCAACCAAGAATTCTATGCCAGCAAAAATACCCTTTAATGAATGAGAAATTATGACATTACAAAATAAATAAACTAAGAATTTGTTACATCAGACTTCCTCTGTAAGAAATAATATAGTGAGTCCTTCAGGCTGAAACGAAAGTACATTAGATATCGTAGTAACCCAAATCCAAATGAAGAAATAAAGAGTACCAGTATGGTAACTACATATCTAAATATATGAGATGGTAAAAATATATTTTTTGTTTCTCATCAGAAACTATCAAGGCCAGAGGCAGAGAGATGTCAAAGTGCTGAAAGAAAAAGACTGTCAACCAAGAATTCTATACCAGCAAAAATATCCTTCAATGAGTGAAAAATTAGGACATTCCAAAATGGATAAAAAATTAAGAGAATTTGTTATATCAGACTTCCTCTGTAAGAAATAATATAGTGAGTCCTTCAGCTGAAATGAAAGTACATTAGATAGTAACTCAAATCCAAATGAAGAAATAAAGAGCACCAGTATGGTAACTACATATCTAAATATATGAGATGGTAAAAATATATTTTTTGTTTGTAATTGTTTTTCTTCTGATTTAAAAGACCGATGTATAAAGTAATAATTACAAATTTGTATTGATGAATATGTAATGTAGAAAGATGTAATTTATATGAAAACGGGGACACAAAGGGGGGAATGGTGCTGTTTAGGCGCAGTTTTTCTACACTATTCACATTAGGTTTCTCTAGAGAAACAGGACTAATTGTTTGTTTGTTTATTTATTTATTTATTTATTTATTTATTTATTCATTATAAGGAGTCGGTTTATGTGATTATGGAGTCTGACAGATCTCAAGATCTGCAGGGTGGGTCAGCAAGCTGAAGACCCAGGAGAGCCCATGGTATAGTTCATGTGTGGAGGCTAGCAGGCTCAAAACCCAGGAAGAGCCAATGTTTCAGCTCCAGTCCGAAAGTGAGAAGAAGCTGATGTCCCAGTGTGAAGGCAGTCAGGCTGGAGGAATTCTCTGTTACCCGAGAGAGAGGCACTCCTTTTGTTCTATGCAGGCCTTCAACTGATTAAATGAGGCCCACCTACATCTGGGAGGGCAATCGGCTTTACCCAGTCTACCAACTTAAATGTTAATGTCATCCCACACCTTTAAAGAGATCCCAGAATAATGTTTGACCAAATATCTGGGCATCACATGGCCCAGTCAAGTTGTTACATAAAATTAAACATCACACTATTGAAATTGAATTGAAAGGTGGTATTAATCTGAAGTATATTGTTATAAGATGTTAGTTGTAACCCCTATGGCAACCAGTAAGACAATAAAAATTTATAGAGAAACCACATGAGCATCTTAATAGATGCAGAAAAGCATTTGACAAAATCCAATACCTTTTCATTATGAAAACACGCAACAAACTGGGAATAGAAGGGACTTCCTCAACTGATAAAGGGCCTTGATGAAAAACCCACTGGTAATATTGTACTTAGTGGTGAAAGACTGAAATCTTTCCCCAAAAGATCAGGAACAAGACAAGGATGTGTACTTGTGCCACTTCTATTGAACATTATACTGCAGGTTCAAATGAGGACAGTCAGACAACTAAAACAAATATTAATAAAAGACATTTATCTTGGAAAAGAGAAAGAAAATCTGTATTTGTAGACAACATGGTCTTATATAAAGGAAAATCCTGATACACACACACACACACACACACACACACACACACACACACACGTGCGCACGAGAAACCTATTAGAACTAAGAAACAAATTCAGCAAGGCATCAAGATATAAGATCCGTATGCAAAAATCAGTTGTATTCCTTTATACTAACAATAAACAATCTAAAAATGAAATTAAAACAATTCCGTTTACAAAAAATATTTTAAAAAATAAAACATTTAGGAATAAATATAACAAGTTCAGGACCTGTACACTAAAAACTGAAAAATGCTGCTGAAAGAAATTAAAGACCTCAATAAATGAAAAGACATTCTATATTCATGTATTGAATGACTTCACTGTACTAAGATGTCAATATTCTTAAATTGATCAGTACAACCCTTATCAAAATCCCAGCTGGTTTTTTTATAGAAATTGATAAGCTGCTCCTAAACTTCATACATTAATTCCCAAGGCAAAACAACCTTGGGACGGAAAAAGAAAAGAACAAAGAGGATTCACACTTTCAGGTTTCAAAACTTACTATAAAGCTACAGTAACCAAAACTGTGTGGTACTTGCATACGGATAGCTATATAACTCAATGGGACAGAATTTGACAGTCAAGTCATAAACCCATACATCTGTAGTCAATTGATTTTTGACAATACCAAAATGGTTCCTTGGGGAAGGACTATCTTTTCAACAAATGGTGCCAGGACAAATGGTTAGCCACATGAAAAAGAATGAAGTTGGGCCCTTCCTTGAATCAAAAACAAAATTAACTGAAAGTGGATCAAAGACCTAATTTAAGAGCTGTAACTATAAAACTCTTAAAAGAAAATAGGCATATATCTTAGTAATCCTGGCTTTAGTAATGATTTCTTGAATATGACACCAAAAACACAGGTAAAAGAAAAAAAAGAGAGAAATTGGATTTCCTCAAAATAATTCTTTTGCTTCAAAGGATGTATTGGAAAAGTAAAAAGACAGCCCAAAGAATGGGAGAGAATTTTTGCAAATAAGGTATTTGTATCTAGAACATATAAAGAACTCTTACAACTAAATAAAAAGACAAATTGCCCAATTAAAATGGGCAGAGGATCTTAATAATGCACATTTCTCCAAAGGAGACAAGCGAATGGCCAATAAGCACATTAAAAGGTGTTGAACATCATTAGCCATCAGGGAAATGCAAAGCAAAACCACAGCATAGTACTTCACACTTACTACTGTGGCTGTAATAAAAATGACAGATAATAACAAGTGTTGGCGAAGATGTGGAGAAATTGGAACACTCATACATTCCTGGTGAGAATACAAAATGATGCAGCTGCTTTGAAAATCAGTCTGGCTATACACAAAATTATCATATGACCCAGCAATTCTACTCTTATTTACCCAAGATAAATGAAAAGTTATGTCCTTACAAAACCTTGGACATGAATTATTTATAATAGAATAAAAGAAGCATTATTCCTAATAGCCAAAAAAAAAAAAGTGCAAACAACCCAAATGGATTATGACAACTGGTGAACGGATAAACAAAACGTGGCCTATCCATCCAATGGAATATTCTTCAGCCACAAAAGGGAATGAAGTAATGATTCATGCTACAACATAGATGAACCTCGAAAACATTATGGTAAGTGAAACAAGCCAGACACAAGGGGCCACATATGTATGATTCCTTTTTATATGAAATTACTAGAGTAGGCGAATCCGTAGAGACAAAGTCGGTTAGTGATTTCCAGCAGCTCGTGGGGAGGGGAGAACGGCGAGTGACTGTTAGTGGGTATGGAGTTTCTTTTTGGGTTGCTGAAAATATTCTGAAATTAGATAATGGCAATGGTTTTACAACTTTATGAATAAACGAAAAATTACTGAATTGTATACTTTAAAAGGGTAAATTTTATGGCATGAATTATAGCTCAGTTAAAAAAAATGTTAATGAAAAACAACCTTTTGATAGGAGCAAAGCTTGTATCTGATCCAGCAGGGAGCTGTTGACTTCACAGACTCCAGAGGAGGCTTAGGACAGACAGTGCTGTATGGTGATGAATCTTAACCAGAGACATGGCTCAGACTCACCTGTGGAGCTATTAGACTGTACAGACAGCAGACCCACTTTTAAGTTTTCTGGTTTAGTGGGTCTGTGGTGGGATCACAAGAATTTCCATGCCCCGTCCCCACTCTGCTCCTAAAGTGTGGCTAAGACTGAACCTAGGATTTTACATATATCTGGTTTGAATGTTGAGGACTGCCCAGTCATTAGGGGACAACATTAGAAATGAGAATCAGGAAATTGAGATGCCTCTCACTGTAGGTCATTTGGGTTCTATACCAGGGTTTCTGTTCTATAAGAGCAGAATTGCTGTCCACCCCCCTCCATGTTTCATGAAGAATATTTACAAAGTATATCAGTCACTGAGCCTTCTTTTCCCAAATTCATACCAAAGTCTCAACTGCATTGGGCGTGTTAGAGGTGCTCAATAAGTGTAATTTATTTTCCTTTATGTCAGCTTATGTGTGAGCCCCTAAATCTTTAGGAATGAATAGCTTTCCCTAATAGTAGCTTTGGGATTTGCAATAGTAGCTTTGGTAATAACACTTGGAGTATTTTCAGAATTGAAAGAATTTAGGGGTGGCCGGTTAGCGCAGGTGGTTAGAGTGCAGGCTCTTAACACCAAGGTTGCTGGTTCAGTTTCCACATGGGCCAGTGAGCTGCGCCCTCCACAACTAGATGGAAAGACAATGGCTTGACTTGGAGCTGATGGGTCCTGGAAAAACATTGTTCCCCAATAAAGTTTAAAAAAAAAGGAATTTAGATAAGGATTAATATTATTTACTCTAAAAGTTAACATGAATTCTAGTGAAAATTAGAAACAATCTGTGTGTAAATCTGTTGCTCACAGCCTCAGCCTTGGCAAGTACTAGAGCACGAACTCTCTAGGGTTGTCCGAAGCACAGTGGGTCCCAGAAAAAGAAGAATGACTCACGACAAGAGCCCTGCCGAGTGCCTCAATCTGTTTCTGTGATTTACGATCGCCTTTCTTCAGTGACGGCCCCCACCATTTGGTCCAGACCCACAGGGGCCATGGCTGACATTTTGGCAGAGACAGGGACATAAAACATCTTGAATCTGTCCTGGGCTCACGAATCACCTTTCTTCCCTGCAAAGTTCTCATCTGCTTAATTATAGATGAGAATTCTGCATCTGTGGCTAGAAACCAGGGCCAGGTGTAATAAAACCTGAACAGGAACGGGCGCCCAGCTTCCAAGGACAGTCAACACCGAGGAATCCCACTGCGAACTTTCCCAGGCCTACAGGGTTGATGAAAAATGCCAGTCTTCCCAAGTATAACGTTTTCTCAGATTCATGAATGGCTATACTAACAATGTCTAAGTAAATAACTGCTAATAGAGCTGGGTTTGAGGGGTGACAGGAAAACCAAAATCAGCTATCAAGGTGACCTGCAGAAATCACTTCCCATCTGTCTCCATTCCTCTTTCTCTGAAACAATAGGTAGAGCGGTTTGGTTTGGCCCTGTAAGAGGTAGGCGAGAGGAATGAATGATCTCTCAAGGTTCTTCCCATACTGTAAAATCCAATGTTTGGGGAATTTTCATAGCTAATAACACACACATTGTACAAAATTTCCAAAGGCTCCACAGAAAAAAGGCTCCTCCCACCCATTTCCCTTAATCTTCCAGTTTCTTATCCCAGGGGCAACGCTGCCTGGCGCTGTCCTAGGTCCTGGGGATGGAGCAGTGAACAAAACCAAGTCCCTGTCCTCCGTAAGCTTACATTCTAGTGTGAAGAGACACAAATAAATGTGGCGGCTGATAAATCCTATGAGAAAAATAAAATAGCCTGAGAAGGACCAGCCTTTGAGGCTCACAAGAAGACCATGGTCAGCTCCGTCAGATGCTGCCCAAACGTTAAGTATGGAGTAAGATGTAGTGACGTGTCTCCTAGATTTCCCAACATGAAGATTGAATGTGGAGGGTAGGGATAGGTGGTCCGTTATAGTGGACCAAAGAATGAATGGGAGGTGAGACCCTGGAGACAATGTGAGCTCGCTCTAGAGGTTTGCTGTGAGTGGACAGAGGAACAGGACAGCAGCTGAAATGTCGCCCAGGTTAAATGAGATCGTGCTGAGCCCAGTGCTGGGCACGGAGTGGGCACATGGCTATTAGTATCACATGTCCCATCCCTAGTCCTTTCGATGTCTATTCAAAGTTCATTTTTTAGTACAAATGTTTTCAATCTGCGATTGTCTCGTTCAAGTCCTGGGAAGGTACAGTGATTCAGAGAGTCACCCACAGTTATGATTATACCTGTGGCCGCTGTAGACAAAGTTCCTTTTCCAGGACTTGTAAGTGAAAGGGCTTTGTGTTGTAAGTGGCCAGTCGGGTGCGTTTGGTGTTGGTTGGATGTGGTCCCGTGACGGCTCATTTCCGCCTGAAGGAGTGCTCTGGAGGCTGCTGCCAGGGACCAGATTTCAGGCAGGCAGTGATCTTTCACTTTTTTCTCTCTGCAGCTCTGTGTCACCTTCAGCTTGATCACCATGCAGATGTGAGAGCGCCCAGGGCATTTCTTGTTTCTTCTAGACAGGTTTTCCAGCATTCCCACATTTTCCTGTGACAGTTTGGTAGGCATGGTGTTGGCAGGTATGTGGTTTGTTTGCTTGTGGTCTTTTGTTTGCTAAACGTCTGCCACATAGACCCATTCCCCCAGTTGTCACTATTTATGATCATTTAAATGGCCAAAAACTATCCACAGGGAAAAAAGACAAAGCAACTTAGGTAACCCACAACCAAGGTAAGCCATC
>NW_017732300.1:563030-567905 GCF_001890085.2 Hipposideros armiger | reverse complement strand
TGATGGGGTCTGAGTATTATCTACTGTTAGGTGATATGGCCCCTGTCTAAATAGTCCTTTGGCTTTATAATCAAAGTCAGTAGACAAATATTATTGACTTTACAAATTATTTTACTAGAATGTACCTAAGAGAGCAAGAGATATTAGTAATTACTTTTTTCCTGATGCAGTTCCATATATTTTTAGCAAAAAGGCAGTTTTCACCCAAAGTAAGTCTCCCAGATTAAAACAACAACACACATTCCACCATATTCTGTTCGTAAGTCCCAAGGACAGCCAGAGTCAAGAGGGTGAAGAAAGAGACCCCACCTCTTCATGGTAGGAGAACAAAGTCATATTGCAAAATGTCATGAATATTAGAATGAGAGGAAGTTCGTTTCTGTGGTAAAGAGTATCTACAAAAACCTTCTGCAAATACCCAGAATTGATTCAAAACGGTTTCTTTTCATGGTCATTTTGACTTTGGGGAAGAGCCAGAAGTTGCACGGTGCCAGATCCAGTGAATAAGGGTGGATGAGAACACACCAAATGTTTTTATTTCACAGAAATTGCCATACCAGAAGCGATGTGTGACATGGAGCCTTTCCATTGTGATCACAAAGAATGCTGCTGCTGAGTGCCATCCAATGGAAAGGCAGGGATCTTCAATTCAGATAGTGGTGCTTTGAACTTTAGTAACTGTGTGTGAGAAGTTTCAACTTGTTCAGTGCAGTCAGTCGGGTGTGAGCTACGGTTGAAAGAAAGTGTGGCAAAGCCACACAAGAAAAGAAAACTACACATATCTCTAATATAGACACAAAACTCCTCTGCAAAATATTAGCAAACAAAATCCAGCAACATATAAAAACAATTATATACCAGGGCCAAGTGAGATTTAGCCTACAAATGCAAGGTTGTGTTAGCATCCAAAAATCAGTGAATATAATATATTATCTGAATAGAAAAAAGGCTATAGTACTTGATCACATCAATAGATGCAGAAAGCATTTGACAGAATCCAACGTCCTTTTATTAGAAAAACACTCAACAAACTAGGAATAGAAGGGATCTTTCTCAACCTGAAAAAGGATATCTTATGAAAAACCCACAGCTAACATTATACTTAGTGGGGAAAGACAGTGCTGTCGCCTAAGATCAAGAACAAGACAAGGATGTCTGCTCCTTCCCCTGCAGTTTGGAATTCCACTGGAGGTCCTGGCTGGAACAGGAAAGGTTGAGAGAAGGCAGCTGATCACAATGGAGTCAAAGTATAATAGAAATCATTAACAGGTAACAGGAAATCTCCAAACACTTGGAAACTAAGCAACACACTTCTAAATAACCCACGGATCAAAAAGGAACTCTTAAGGGAAGTTAAAAAAAATACATTGAACTGAATGAAAATGGAAATACCATATATCAAAATGTGTGGGACTCTGCTAAAGCAGGGCTGAGAGGGAAATTTATAGCACCAAGTACATGCATTAGAAAAGAAACCTGCTCACTTCGGCAGCACATATACGAAACAAGAAAAGGAAGTCTCAAGTCAGTGATCTAGCCTTCCACCTCAAGAACCTAGGGGGAAAAAGAGCAAAATAAACCTAAAGCAAGAAGAAGGAAGGACATCATTAGGAGCAGAAATCAATAAAATTGAAAACAGTAGAGAAAATCAATGAAGAGCTGGTTTATTTGAAAAAAAAAAACACCTAATAAAATTAACAAACTGCTAGCAAGACTGATAAAAAAAGAGATGACACAAATTACCAGTGTTTCAGGAATGAAGCAATGGGAGAACATCACACCCCCTGCAGATACCAGAAGGATTACCAGGAAATACATCTCTACAAACAAATGTGACAACTTAGATGAAATGTCAGTCCTTGGAAGAATACAAGCTTCCACATCTCAATCTGAAATAGACAATTTTAATAGTCCTATAACAATTAAGGAGATGAAATTTGTCATTTAAAAACTTCTACAAAAGAAATCTTGGGGCCCAGATAGTTTCACCAGAAAATGCTACCAAGCATTTAAAAAAGACGTACCATGAAATATGTATAATCTCTTCCAGAAAATAGAAGCGAAGGGAACATTTCCCAATTCATTTTGTGAAGCTAGTGTTACCCTGATACCAAAACCAGACAAAGAAAGACAACTACAGACCAGTGTCTCTTGAATATAGATGCAAAAAACTGCTAAATATATATTAGCAAATAGAAATTCAAGCAATGTGTAAAATGAATTATATACCATGATCAAGTGGGTTTTATTCCAGGAACGCAAGGATGGTTTAGCTTTCAATCAATGTAATCCACCATATTAACAGGCTAAAAGAGAAAAAAAAATCACATGATTATATAACCCAGTGTGAAAGCATTCAACAAAATTCAACACCTATTTGTGGCAAAAATGTTCACAAAACTAGGAATAAAAGGAAAATTTGTCAACTTGATAGCTACAGCTAACTCTTTGGGATCTACAGCTAGGCTAAGAGTTCTTAGACTTGACACCAACAGCATGACCCCTAATAGGAAAAACTGAAAATTTGGACCTTATTAAAATTAAAAACTGTAAAATTCATGTAAAGGGGATGAAAAAAACAAGCCACAGACTGGGAGAAAATATTTCCAAAGCATAGGATTAGGATATAGAATATATAAAGAACTTTCAAACTCAACAGTAAAAAACAAACAATCCAATTAGAAAATGGTCAAAATAAAGGAACAGATATTTCACCAAAGAGGACATATAGATTAAAATATAGATGCCAAATAAGTAAATGAAAAGATGTTCAACATCATTAGCCATTAGGGGAATGCAAATTAAAACCACAATGAGATATATCACTACACATCTATCAAAATGGCTAAAATTTTAAAAATAGTGACACCACCAAATGCCAGCAAGAATGTGGAGAAACGATCACTCATACATTGCTAGTGGGGAGTGCAAAATGGTACAGCTACTCTGGAAAACAGGTTGGCAGTCTCCTAAAGAAACTAACCATGCAAATACCACATGATCAAGCAATTACACTCCTGGGCATTTACCCCAGAGATATGAAAACTTATATTCACCCAAAAACCTGTATATGAATGTTTATAGTAGGGTTTTATTTTCATAATAGCTCAAAACTGGGAAAGAAAACCAAAACAAAACACATCTTTCAATGGACGAATGAACGGTTAAACAAGCCAGGCTACATCCATACCATCCAATAAATAAACCTGGATGAATCTCCAAAAAGTTATGCTGTGTGGAAAAAACCAAAAAGGTTACATTCTGTATGATTTCATTCTTGAAATCACAGTTTTAGAAATGGTGAACAGGTAAGTGGTTTCTAGGGCTTAGGGATGAGAAGGGAAGTAGATGTGGCNAAAAACTATCCACAGGGAAAAAAGACAAAGCAACTTAGGTAACCCACAACCAAGGTAAGCCATCCCAGCGGAAGAGAAAGAAGGCTGATGGCGTTGGTCCATGAGTCACAGTAGTCCCTTCCTCAAGCCACCAGCTCACTTCCCAGGCAGTAGATCCATGTTTGTTTCAGAACCTGGGCATGTGCGCAGGGTGTAAGTCTTGTTGAAGAACCAGCTAATCTTGGATTCTCAGTAAATGCATCTGTTTGTACCCAGCTGGGTAATTGTTCTGGGAAGAGATTGACATTCTTTCCCACCTCTAAGGAGACAGAGTCAGAATGAACCCTTCTGTTTCTCCTCCTGCCAGCTTAGAAAGGCGGCATCCAGAAGCTTCTTCTCTTGGAGCTGTTACTTCTTAAAGCCTCGCCTTGTTGTCATCTCTCGAGCACAGCCTCCTCTTCCCAAAGCAATTTTGTTTATGTTCATTATATAATCCCATGTATTTATAGCCTCCATCAATCACCGCTTTGCATTGACATATAGTTGTTTTGTGTGTGTCTTATTTTTCAGCTCTCATTGCGAGCCCCTTATACGTCTTTGAATTCCCTTCAGCTCAGCATAGAGTATAGACATTCCGTAAATATTTTTGGATTAGTTTTAATGCATTGCTTTACCCGCAAGCGTCTTAGAATTTCACTGGGGAGGCAAGGAATACCCAGATGAAATAGCTCAATAACAGGGCAAGGCAACGATTCGGTGCCAAAGCGAAAATGGAGACCCAGGAGGATGGGTCTGTGCTGAGGCTGTCAGGGGAGCAAAGTCACAAGGCTGGGCCAGTCTGAGAAGGCCCTTACTGGCCGTAACAGTTGTCACTTGCCCTGAGAGGAAGTCAATAGTTGCTTTCAAAGTTGGTCTGGTTTTACAAATGAACCTCCCGAGCATAACAGTATGACTGCAACTGTCATTTTGTCATTTGCATACTGATCTCTCTACTTCCCCCAGACAGTTTGTTCTACAGATAAGCCCAGCTCCTGGCCCCTGAAAATCTCACAGCAAAGTTGACTTTTGTCCTCTTTTCCCACTTTAAAGCCCTTTCATCACCTTTTTTTTTTAACCTCTGTTTCTATGAAAAGATGTATTTTATGGTTCAGCTCTCTAAAAGAAAGAGCTGGTAGCAGGAGAATGGACATAGAGAGGCTGCGTATGCTTTCCTGCGCTGCTTTCTGGGTGCTGCATTAGTGCTTTTAATCCTGCTGCTGTCAAGCTGCATTAGGAGAGTTGAGCATCAGCTGCCTACCTTTGGGACCTGGCCTCCCATCAGCCCTGGCTGAAATGAGTACGGTGTTTGAGATTGGGAACCAAGAAGCAAGACAGGTTGGGTATTGCAAAGAGCCCTTAACTCACCACCCTTACAGCCCAGGCTCCTTTCACATCATACGGGGGACGTTTCTCTCCCGCCTTGCAAGCACTGACTGCCATTACAGAAGCCATCAGAATGCCATGTGCTGGCATCCATAAAAATGATTAAAAAACAGTAGCA
>NW_017732300.1:532060-558840 GCF_001890085.2 Hipposideros armiger | reverse complement strand
TTTTTTCAGGACCCATCAGCTCCAAGTCAGGTTCTTGTCCTTCAATATTAGTTGTGGAGGGTGCAAGCTCAGCTCCAAGTCCAATCACCACTTTCAATCTAGTAGCGAGGGGGTTAGGGGAGGTGCAGCCCATCTCATGCTGGAGTCGAACCAGCAACCCTGTTGCTTAGAGCTCGCTCTCTAACCAACTGAGCCACCCGGCTGGCCCTTTAAAAATTAGTCTTGATTAAATGATCAAGATTAATGAGTATAAGATTCTTGCAGTCCATAACTGACAAAGGCGTATAGCCAGCATATACCAAGAACTTTTATGCATCAATAAGAAAATATCAGACAACTGAAAGGACAAATGGCTAAAGATTTAAACAGGCACTTTGCAAACCAGAAAATTCAAATAGGCTATAAATGCATGTAAAAGTGCACAGCCTTATTAGTAATTAGGGATACGAAATGAAGGTCACAATTTTGATACCATTATATATCCTCTAGATTGACAAAAATAAAGAAGTCTAACAGTATCATGTTTTGGCAAGGATGTGGAGCAGCTGGAAGTAACCATACATCTTTGGTGGGAGTGTTTTTATGACAGTTTGGAAAACAATTTGGTATTATCTAATAAAATATAAGCATACCCCTTAGCCCAGCAATTCCACTCCAAGGTATTCACCCTAAAAGGTTTGCACTCGCACACCAGGAGATATATACAAGAATGTTGTTAGCAGTATTATTTGTAATAACCCCAACTACAACTACATACAACAAAAATAGATGACCTCACAGATATAACCAAGAGAAAGAAGAGGCCAGAAACACACACACACACACACACACACACACACACACACACACATAAATTTATGTCCTATTATTCCATTTATAAAATGCCCAAAAGCCAAACTAAACTGTAATGTTCAGGGATGCATAACAAGATGATAAAACTATAAAGATCTATAAAAAAGTAATTACCATAATGTCAGTATATATATGAGTAGCCGTTGCTTTAGGGGGAAAGGAAGGGCTATGAAAGGAAATTGGGGGGCAGAGGAGATTCTGGGGTGATGGCAATGACTTGGATGGTGATTACACAGCTCTGGTTTATGACGACTCCTGAGGCTATAGATAGATGTACCTTGTCTGCACTTTCATGTGTAATTGTTTATCACCAAATAACACTTCTCTTCATATTTCAGTTTTGCCTTTGAGAAGAAATGAAATGAGGGAAGAATGTAGGTGTGAAGTTTGACTGTGAGAAAAGGCAGCACATGAAAATCTGAGGTCAGAATTAACCTGTGAAGAGAGAGAAGGAACAAGTTGAAGCCACAGTAAACCTGCTGGAAAGATCAGGTGGGTAGCTTGCCTTTGGATATATATTTTTTAAATAGTGTTTTAAGAATAATACAGTTTGTTCCACGTGCTAAATTTCTTGTTCCCCCTACTTTACAAGTTGGACCTGTGCTGAGGAACCACAGTTTTTCTATTTTTTGTTTTAATGCATTATTCGTAATTGACTTGAATCCTCCAGACTATCCACGGTATGAGAAGAACACATTTGATGTATGAACACTCTCTGTTTGAGTATTAACCTGGGTGATCCCATGTCGCCCTCCAGGGACTTCCCTCCTCCCCTGTCTTCCTTCAACCAGAGTTGGAGAGCAGGGTCAGAACAATGAACAGACCAGAGCAGGGGAAAGTTCCCTATTGAGATGCTTTGGAACTGCTAAAAAGTGGCAGTTTCCTTCCATCTTATCCAATCGTGTTCTCCAAGCAGACTAATGGTAGAGCTTACCGTTAAGGGATACAGGACAAAAGCGACTCGTAGGAAGGGGATGCTTTTAGACAAGAAATCTAGCGCCCCGTTAACGTTTTCTCCTCGTGTTGGGGACCGCGGTAAGTCTCTTCTCCTTTCCTGCCTTTTCTGGCCAGTACAACTCTAATTACATACTGACTGCCCCGCCCTGAGGACAGGGTACCCCTCCACAGCAGGGACATCAGGTGTCCTTGGACTTCCAATGACCCGTGCGGGCCAGAAACAGGAAAGCAGATGAGCCTTTCAGGTGGCTTGTGAGGCAAAGTCCAGTGGACAGCGACACGCCCTGGTCCTTAAGGCTCTCGTTCTCTCAGGATTTTCCGTGCTGGACCCGATCTACAGCGCGCCAAGTCCCCTGTCAGAGGCGTTCCCAGGGCGCCCGACTCCTGAGTTTCCATTTCTTAGGCAAAAAGGCAGTGGAGCTAAAGGAAGGCTCTTTGGAAGGCTGGCACCAGCCCGTGCTGTTTTCTCGCTTCCCTTCGCCCTCCTGCGGGCAGCCTCTCTCTCGTGGGGGAGTCCCCTAGGACTGGGGCCAGCGCCAATCAGGTCGCTTGGTACCTGCCCCCAGCCCCGGCCACCTGGAGGGGCGATGAGGTTCTCAGCCCCGCGCAGGGCTAGTACTTGGAGCGTCTGGGCGGGCAGAGGAGCCTCACGTGGGCCTCCCCAGCCGCCGGCTCCCGGAAGGACGCGCGCAGACCGGGTGGGAGCCGAACGCGGGAGCCACCGCCGTCGCGGAGCTGCCCAGCAGCGGTAACGGGTTGGGACGCGCCTCCGCACCCCCAAAGGGAGGAGAAGAAAAGAGGGGTTGGGACCGGGGCAGGCCGCGGACCCCGCGGGCCCCTGGGCGCCGCTCGTGGATGTGCCTGGCCACGCGCACTTTCGAGGGAGCTTCTACACCCAGGTAAGCTCGCCCGCCTCCCACTGCCCGTCGCGATCTTGACCAGAGCCCCCCGCGCTGCGGCTGGGTCCGCGCCCTTGTTTTCGCGTTCCACACCGGCAGCGGTTCGCTCCGAGGGCCACGGCCATGCACGGGTGGGGGGCTGGGGGAGGCGGGAGACTCCAGCCTCGCGGCCAGGCTGTGGGTCGCATGGTCCCCGCCCCCCGGGCGGACTCGCCGGGTCCCTGTCCCTGGCCGCGCCGGTATCGCTCTCCTCCGCCGGTCCTCGCCGCCGACCTGCTTGCTGCGCCTCGGAGCCCGCGAACACCCGGGGACCATGCGGCGGCCCGGGCTGGGACCGCTGGGCATGTGTGAGTGAGGGGGCACGGGGACCGCGATGGGGGTGCGGATGGGTGGCGTGGAGCTGCCCCACCGCCGTCTGTGCAGCCAGGTTGGTCCGAGCGCGCGCGCCTCTGGGCTTGGTTTGCTGGTGATTTTCCTGAAGTTTTGCAAAACGAGGAGGACGGAGGTTCGTTCGCGGCGCGGGGGTCGGCTTCTCTGCCAGTGCTTACGGGTCCAAGACCGCTGGGCGCCCACCGCCTGCTTTGGGCAGGCGTGGAGACACCAGACTCGCGTCCGGGCCACCAGGTACATCTTCTTGAGGCCCCAGAGCCAGCGGCCCGCACCCCTGTCCCCCAGGGCCCGACGCGGTGGGCTGGGCCCTGCTCAGCAGCCCAGAGGAGGGTTTGGCCCAAGTAGAGAGACTGGGGAGCGATCAGAAAGCAGTGTGGGATCAGCCCTGTCCTGCTCATGTCCCCTTCACCCCAGCCTGGCCAGGTGGGGTAGGCAGAGTGCTGGGCTCTGGGAGATCACCCACAAGGGTGGCTTCCTTGTCCCTGCGCGCCCCGCGCCCCCTCCAAGCAGCGAGGGAGGCAGGGTTGGAGATCTACATTCTCTGACAGCGCCCTTGGGCTACATACACCACCCATATTTTCCTGCCACACTTGGACATTTGTTTTCTCTGGCTGGAATCGTGGAGCCCTGGAAGTTGCCTCTTCTTAGCAACTTTGGGTGGTTGAGGGACAGGTACCCACCACGCAGGCTGGGCCCCAGTCAGCGGAGCTGCTTCCTCCCACTCTTTTCCAGCATGCTCAGCCATGGACTTTCCCCAGCCTTGACCAGCTTGTGGCCTGACTGAAGGACCCCGGTTTGGAGGAAGGGGTTCTCAACCCCAGGGCGAGGGGGCCAGTTCCACAGAGGCAGCAATGTAACTGGCAGGCGTTGATGTCTGTGCAGTCAGATCTGTATGCCCTGACCTGTCCTGTAGTATCTGAGCCAGACCCACGTTTTATGTGATGTGAGACAATGATGGGGACTTCAGATCTCATGTGTTCACTTTGTCCAAGATTCCCTGGGATTCCGAGTCCTGGGGAGAAGGCAGCGAGCGTTCTCTGTGTACTGATGAAGTACTTAGAAGTATATTTCAGATCCTGCCCCTTTCCTTCAAGGGGATGACAGAGCAGAGGAATAGTCTCGGAAAGCATCATTCTCTGTAATTTCTCAGACCTCTCTCTGGAGGTTCCAGCCCTGTGCCTGAGAGGAGCTAAACCAGCATGTAGAGATAGGGGTCATGTTGACACCCAGGAAGGAACTAGAATGTGGCTCCCCAAGGTTCCATCATGACATTAGGCGAGTCAGCAGCAGCCCCCTCCTCAAAGTTCCCTCTCTCACATATGGGGCGTGGCTGTAATTTCTACACCCTGAGGGATGAAATGAGACAGGACCGTGTGCGAATGGAAAAGCCTCTGAAGTCCTTTGGAGTGGGGCTGGGTGGGTGGGTGGGTGGCTGGGGGGTTCACATGCACAGGTAGAAACCCTAGTTTTGGGCACCACTGGCATTCCTGTCAGAATTAGAAACATGCATTTAGTGACCTCACCAAAAACAGTGCTCGGGAAAGGCAAGATGGACTCCGTGCTGACGAGAGCAAGTCCCTCATGTTTTGCTCAGGGATCTCTGTTTTGTCTCTAGCTCGCCCATCTGTAATTGGAAATGAGCTCTTCTTAGTCCCGAGAGCACCTCAGTCTGTGTACAGACATTGTCTGGGTGATGGAAGGAGGAAGGAAACTGGCACAGGAACGGCCCACCCCTCACCCAGAGGCACAGGGTGGGGTTTTAGCCACATCTCCTGCTAACTTTGGAAGGAGGCTGAGTTGGATCACAGGAGGGGCTGGGAATTCTCCGGGGTGGCCACTTCACAAAAGAGCTGCTCTACCCTAGCTGGGCTGGTCCAGGTCTTGTCAGTTGTGAAAACTGCCCTGAGGTTTCAAATCTAGCCTGATGATTATTAACAGTAATGAAAGCTGCTGCCTATTTATTAAGTACCTTCTATGCGCAGACACAAGGCTTTGTGCAATCACGGTTATTATCCCCATATTTCATTTGGGAGAGGTTAAATAACTTGCTAAGATCATCAAGCTAGTAAGTGGAAGAACTGTGCTTGGAACCCAGGTCTCTCTGGTTGCAAAGTCCCTGCTCCTTCCACAGGGCCACTCTCCTCCCATGGAGAACAGGCATCCATGCGGTAGCTGAAAATCCAGAGCCACTGGGAATAAAGACTGTTATTTGTAGGTCTAAGAGATGTGACCCCATTAGACTTCAGGGGAAGTGCTGGCCTGGTAAAACTGAATGTTCTCTGTTCCCGCTGGGACTCAGAGGTTTAATCCATACACAGAGATTAACTCATTAACATGCAAAGTGCAAACTAAAATGACATACTTATTCACCTTTCAATTAGCAAACTTCAGAAAGACGGATAAATTGTTGATGAGATGCTGGAAAAACAGGCACGCTCATACATTGCTGGCCGAGTAAATTGGCACAACTTCCTCAGAGGGCATTTTAGAAACATCTCAAAATTCGAAATGCCCATGCCATCTGACCCCATGGTCCCGTCTTTAGGAATTTAACTTGATGTTATACTTGCCTACACATATACATACGTACACATTATAGAATTGTTTGATCTGTGGAAGAACATCCTACATGCTCATCAAAGGACGACTTGACAAAAATATCTTGTGGAACTTCCACATAGTCGAATACAGTCTGTTCATCCATAAAAAAAAATAAAAAAAAAGAATCAGGAAGCTTCCTCTAAAACGGACATGGACCGATTTCCAAGATACGTGGCAAAGTGGAAAGCATGCGTAGAGTGTTCATAACATGCTACTGTTCATGTTATAAAAGAGGAGGGAGAAGGAGAGTTCCAAGATGATTTGTATGTCAGCACATAACTATATACACAAAACCTAATAATATCTGTTGCCTCCAGGGAGAGTGGACCTGTAAACCCTGTGTATCTTTTCAATTTTGAACCATGCGATTGCATTAACTTTTTTGTTGTTGTTGTTGTTTAATCCTCTCCTTGCTCTGTGCCTGACATTCTCTCAAGCGCTTCTCTGTCAGGTTGCTTGAGGGGTTCCCCTTGGAATAAAAGCTCTGGGTGGTGAGACCCCACAGAGCCATAGTATCTGACCATCCAGAATTCCTTTCAATTTAGAAGTTGTGCTCGGAAAGCTGGGGCGAGAGGTATTTTTAGACCCCTCTCTGAGCTGGGTAAATAAGATCTGATCCTCCAGCTTTGAAAACCAAATGGAGAGATAGAAACAACCCCTCACTTTATTGCCCTCATGTTCTCCCGTGTAAAGCCTCAGCATCGGATGGGATTAGTAAGGGAGCAGGGGCAGTGAGGTTGAGTGTCAGAGAGCAGACGGGATGTCGGTCTAGTCCTGTTGTTGCATTTGGACCTCGGAAAGGAGAGGAAGAGAGATATACTTGAAAGAAAAGGTTTGGAAATTATTCTGGGGCTTAGGGCTCTATTGCCCCAGAGGAGAAAGGGAGGTTATTGATGTGAGTTGTCACATCATCGATCAGTGTATCCCTGAATGCCCCATTGGGTGCTTTCCATCAGCACAGGTGCCCAACTCAGTTGTTTTGTCCCCCAAATATTCCCTTCTGCTGATCACCCAGCCTGGAAGCCAACAGATGCACAAAGCGGATGGAGGCAGGTATCAGGCACTGCCTTCCCTCCTTCAGGTAGGACAGGCTATTCAACAGCAGGAGCAGTGGAAGAAAGACTTGCTTTCAGTCACACGAGATGGGGCCCTCCTGACCTGTTAGGGGGTTAGCCTTCACCGGGAGCTTTCTGTGTTCTAGTTACTCTGTTGAGCACTCTGCCTACATTATGTCTCGTAATCTCTTGATCGATACGTGCGAGAGACCAGGCTCGTTGCCACCAAGCAGCACCACCTTCCTGCTCCCCCTTCTATGGCTTTTCTGTAACTTGCAGCACAGGCACAACAGCAGCACGCGGGTGTCACAGACTCAGTTTGGGTTATGACAGCATGTGGCTGAGCATGTCGTGCTTTGATGGATGAGCTGGAATCTTTGCAGTCTGCGTAGGTTTGCACAAGGCATGGTTTGGGGACAAAGCAGTTGGCGTTCTTGGTCTGGATGTCCATCCCTCTGGCTTCTGTCTCTGTGTGTGCATTAGGGCTGGGCTGAGGGGCTTGTGCGTGTGATGTTCCCCAGGGACGGAGGCAGGAGAAGGAGCAATTGTCTCTGCTTTGGTCCAGATGCTAGTGGTGCAAAAGGCTGTGAGGAGGTGCTCGCGAGGCCCTTTGTCTGCACTCGAGGAGGAGGGTGAACAGGGTGGCCGCTGAGACTCTGCGATGGGGGTCTGCCTGCTGCTTGGGAGAAACAGCCTGATTGCTGAGATCCTCACTCACTGCAAACTTTCTCCTCCCACGCAGCTCACCGGCTGGGACTCACCTCTGACTCCCATCCCATTTCAGAAAGGAACAGCTTGAATGTTTCCCCAAATAAATTCTGGAGCACATAAGGCAGCTTGTGCTGCCGTTGTCCTCAGGGTGAGAGCACGAAGCTGTGGCTGCCAAAACCTAGCCAGGAGGGGAAGGCCAGATGCCCCGACTATTTTTTCAAAGTCACCTTATGACACAAAAAATGATGTTTACATAGCATACGAGTAACGGGTAGTCAGTTTAACCTACTTAAGCTCAGAAAATATCTATTGTTCAAGGCACTGGGAAGACAGACAGAGGAGCACGGTGTGGTCCCTGGGCTGGAGTTGCCTACAAGGCAGTGTGGGAGAGGGACATTCAAGTAGAGGCACAAGTGACATGCTGTCATGTGCAGAGAGGCTGACATGAATCAAAGGCTGGCCCAAGTAGCTCTGATAGATGAGATTGCTAAGGTCTTCCTGGAGGAGGTGATGTTTGAATTGGGCCCTAAGGGTTAAGTCTGATTTTGATGGACAAGCTCAGCAGAAGTGGCTAAGAGAACAGTTTGGGCAAAGGCACAGGGTTACAACAGAATATGGAGTGTTGGCAGATACACTAATATCAGTCACGTCATTATTGACCCAACTTCTGCCACAGACACGCTCCATGGCATTTTTCAGGTACTTACAGAATGAAACTGTTTAAATCCCCATAACTAGTTAGTCACTGTGATATGTTTTTTGGAGGTAAAATCAACAGGGCTTGATGATAGATTAGATATTAGAAGTGTAGCCCACACACACAAGACCTAGAAAGCTATAATAAGTTTATGTCGGGTTCGTTTTGCTTTTTAAAAAAATAACGGGTGGTATTTTACATATGTAAAGTCAACATTTCTGTTGCATCCAGCCACTGTGTCACCATGAGTTTTTCAGGGGCAGCAGAGCATAACAGGAAGACCCCTGGGGATGAGAAATCAAGTTCCACCTTGCCATTTTATTCATGTTTATTCGATCATTCATTTGTTCCTGTATTCAACAAATGTGATCCGTGTGCCTGGGCCACGTGCTGGGCTGACTAGGGAGAAGGTAAAGGGAAAGCCACAGTCCCCGTACCCTCCAGAAACTCAGGCATACCTCAGAGATATGGCGGACTCAGTTCCAGACCACCGCAATAATGCGAGTATTGCAATCAAACATGCTTTGGTTTCCCAGTGCATATAAGTTATGTTTACACTATACTGTTGTCTATGAAGTGATCAGTAGCATTATGTCTAAAAAATACATACTTCGACTAAAAAATACTTTATTACTAAAAGATGCTTATCCGAGCCTTCCGTGAGCTGTAATCTTTTTGCTGGTGGAGGGTTTCGCCCTAGTAACCTGCAAGATCACCGGTCACAGATCACCCTAACAAATATAACAATAACGAAAAAGTTTGAAATAGCATGAGAATTACAAAAATGTGACACAGAGACACGAAGTGAGCCAGTGCTGTTGGGGACACGGTGTCGATAGATGTGCTCAACACAAAAGCTGCCACAAACCTTCCATTTGTAAAAAACGCAGTATCTGTGGAGCACAATACGAGGAATGCCTGCACGTGGATGAGGTCACCAAAGAAGGTGGTAAATGCCACAGTGAAAGTAGGCATAAAGAGCTGTGGGAAAACATCATACGTATGTGTTTAGTAAATGCTGGTTGCCAGAATGGATAAGCAACACGATAAACAGCACCAGATACCACCAAGAGAGCAAATCAGAGGGTGAAAGTTATGTCTTTGGATTTGGCGAGTGACTATCAAACACTTGTTCATATCCTGAAACCCATGGAAACTGTGGTGCTCTCGGGAGAACACCATGAAATATTCATATGTTAACGTGGCCGACTATATAATTTTGTAAAATATCAGAGAGCATCTTATGCTAGATTTTTCCACAGATGCAGAATAGCAGGCACCAAGTTCAAAGAAAGAAAACTTTATGAAACAAAAGGTATAAGAATATTCTGTCATCTCATTTCTTTCTCTACAAATTGGGGGAAGACTACCAGGATTCTATTTCAGTACAGGAAACCCTCTGCCCAGCTGGTCAAACACCAGGGCTCCACAGGGGCACCGTGCTGGCAGTTGGAAGGCTGTTGATGACTTTAGCAAGGGCAGCTTCAGAGAAGTAATGAGGCCAGAACCTAGATAGAGTCAGGTTGAAAAGGGAGGGTCGCATTTTCAAGAGGTAAACAAGTATTTATTGATTGTTACTGGGGATATGATGTTGAGAGGAAGAAACCAAAGCCATCAAAAGCCCCCAGCCCTCATGGAGCGTGAAGTCATTCAGGAGGAAAAGATTTGTGACATAGTAAATGTAAAGTGACACTGTGATACAGGCATAGAGTAGAGGTACACGACATTATACGAGTGTGTAATAACATAATCGGAGGTATGGGACCATTCAGGGAGGACCCAGGAATCCCTCCTGAGGAACCGATGATTGAACCGAAACCTGATGAGTGAGTAGGAGCTAAGGAGGTGAAGGGAGTTTGGAAGCTGGGAGAGAATATTCCAGAAATGGGCAAAGGCCATGGCTAGAAAGAACATGGTATTTTGAGGTGTCAAAGGCCAGTGGACTGGGGTGCAGAGAGAGGGAGAAACATATGAGTTGAGCGGGACAGGTAGGAAGTTAGAACATGCAGTCTTATCAGCCACAGTAAGGACTGCGATATTGATTCTAAAGCAGCGTTGGTTGCTGAAGTACTTAAGCAGGAGGGTGAAATAGATTTTTCATTTCAAAATGATCACTCTGGCTGTATAGTGTGGACAGTATGTTTGAGGTGGTCAAGAGTAGATCTGGGGAGACCTATTAGGAGACTCTTGAAGTAGTCCAGGCGAAAGATGACAGTTGTTTCGACTGGGACGTTTGTAGGAGAGATGGAAAGAAGTAGATAGATTTGAGCGTTTAGAGGGTAACATGGACAGGAAGTGATGGGTTGGATGTGATGGTTGAGGGGGAAGTGTTGAGAATGAGTCCTAGGCTTCCCGCTTTGTAGCAGTGGGTGGTGGTCCATTCCCTGAGACAGGAAACAGTGGGAGAGAACTAGGCTTTGGGGTGAATGTCATGCGTCCAAGCTCAGCCATGTTGTATTTGAGGAGCCCCTGAACCACCTGAGTGGGGAGGTCAAGTGTGCAGGTGGATGTGTGAGCAGGAGTTTGGAGGAGAGGTCTGGGCACGAGATGTGCCTCTGTAAGTCACCAGCGTCTGGGAGTAATTGAAACCCTGGCATGGAGAGAGATGATAGGCTTGGAAGAGAAGGTCTGGATTAACTTCAAGTAGAGGAGGATACGGCTGAAAAGCAAACAGAAAAGGGAGAGAGACCCTGAGGGAGAGGAAAACAACCAGGAGGTGAAAATATCCTGAAAGCTAAGAGCGGAGTGTTTCCTGAAGAGAAGACAAGCATAGGTGCTGCCGAGGAGTCAGTTAAAATGAGAACCAATAAAAACCCATTGGCTTTGGAAAGGCGGAGGTCAGGGGCGATTTAGGTGAGAGCCTCAGTGATGTGACGGGCCGAGTCAGACTGTAGCTGGTGGAGGAGAAATTGGAAAGCGAATAAATGGACACTGCATGTAAATAAGTCTTTCCAGAGGTTTGGCTGTGGTTGTTGGAGAAATAGGGTGGTTTTATCCTGTTTCAATGAGAGACAGTTGAGCATATTTAAATGCCAATGGAAAGGACCTGGTTGAGTGGAAAGGTCTGTAGGTCAGAGGCAGGATAACTCATAATGTAAGGTTCCTAAGAAGAAGTGTGCACAGCATCAAACGTGCAGGGCTAACGGGAGAGATGGAGGGTAGGATAAGGGCAGATGTCAATACGTGTGTATATGGTGGTGGGCAGGTGAGGGTGTTTTACCATTGAAGGAAGCGTGGGTAGCAGGGAGACAGATGGAGGAGGAGGCTTATTAATGGGGGTGATGAGGACAGCGAACAGAAAGATGATGATATTGGAGCACTTAGCTGTGTGACGTTGAGCCCATTTTCTTACCTGTAAAATGGGAATAATAACCAGGATGCCTGGCCCATAGCAAGTGACCAACAAACGTAGGCTGCTGTTTTCACTTTTATCCTCACAGTGAGCACAATGCTGAGCACATGATTGGTTTTAGCATGAAATAGTCATCAATCCCCCAGATTATTAGTACCTGTGAGTAAGAAGTAGATGGACATCTCTCCATCTGTACTTGTCTCACTTCCCATCTCTGGAACACCAGTCTCTTCTCTCAGCACTTGGAAGCTCTTCCACTACTTCATGCTGAGGGATTTGTAGGTGGTGCTTAGCCAGGGCATATTCTATCAGGGGATTTAATCCTATGGGCAGGGCACTGGGCCAAAGTGAAGAGAGAAGAGGTACAATTAATCAAGAGCCCGATCTCCCCTGACCGCATTCATATACGGAAGACGGGGCATCTTTGGGACTCGTTTCTTTATTCCTTGCAGAATGTCTGTTAAAGCCACGTTTTGCATCAGGCCTGCACCTAGACTGAGATACAGAGATGAATAGGAATGGTTCCTGCCCTCGTGGTACTAACCTGATCAGATAAATGTTATAATGACTGTATCACATGCTGGGGAGCACCGGGGCAAGAGCCCCTAGCTGTGCCCGGAGTAGGCAGGGAAGGCTTCCCAGAGAAGGAGTGTGTGAGCTGAGATGTGAAGATGAATGTATTTGCAGACAAGAAGGGAAACAGACAAGGAGGGCACAATCTGCCAACAAGAAGGGAAGTTTCCTCGGCCTTCTAGGCAGGAGGAGGCCCAGGAGGCTGAAGAAATGGCAGGAGGACTGGAAACTGTATAATCCAGTAATGTCAGAACAGGACATGGCAGCCTGGCATGCTGCCTCCTTGGCTAAGGACCTTGACTTGACCCGATAGGAGCTGGGAGCCACTGTAGATTTCTGATCAGAGCAGAGTGATTGGTCAGGAGATAGTGGTGGTATTCCAGGTGAGGGCTGACCAGAGAACAGCTCTAGCGATATGGGTCCAAAGTATGGCCATGGTAGCAGATGAGTGAATTGAAACTAAAGGCCACTGGCATTAAGGAGGTCATGGCTATTGGAGGCTAGGGTGTTAGAGAAGTCATCTTCACGCATGTGGAAACTTTGGAGGATGATGGCAGAACCTTAGGAAATGGGGAGACAATTGCTACAGTCCTCAGTGAGTGAGGGAGAGTCAGTGACAAGGTGAGGGATAGAGTGAAGAATAATCAAATAGCATGGACTTCAAATGAATATGGATTGTCACAAGACAATGGAAATAAAACACTCTAGACTCTAATTCTGGAAGGGAGAATAGACTCATGAAAGATTTGGGCTGTTGCTTCTTATGTCCAAGGTGACAGCCTCCCCAAAGCAGGTAGGACAGATTTCCAAGATGCCAGGCCATTGAGTACTGCTTGAGGACAACACACAGCATTGCAGATGGGTACCCACAGATTCAAGATCTCAAAAATCAGCTGAGTCCTCATGGTGACTCCACAATCCACGATGTCCTTGCTGGAGTCCCTTTCCATTTCCAGCCTCTTCTCCTGAGGCCTTGCTGTTACTGAGTGTGTCCTCTCACCATGGCAAAGCAGTTAGCCAAATGGCACCCTTCATCTCAGAGTGCTGACAGTTCAACCTGTTTTCTCTTAGTAGATGGGTGTCATTGCTGACTCACTTCTCTGTTGGGCATCTACTCTATACCCGCTGCTGTGCTGGGCACATAGGAGGGTTCAGAAAATTCCTAGACATGTCCCTGCCCTCAAAGACCTCAGCGTCTAATTATTGGGTTGTCGGAAAAGTCATGACTTTTATTCCTAGCATCTTTGCTGGGAAGGAGAAGAGGGGTAGTTGGGATAACAGCTACAGGGGGTGTGAAGAGAAGCAATGGGTTGTTTTTAAGAGTGAAAGAAATTTGAACATGTCCATGGCTGAGAGGATAGAGCCAAGAGGGGGAGAGGGGAAGGAACAGGTGGAGACTATTCCATGGAGCTTGGACCGGATGGAGAGGGAGGAGGTGGGATCTGGACCACAGGTAGGAGGCTGCGCTAACCAGGAGGAGGAACCTTGAGCCTTTAGGCATGAGGGAAGAGGATGATGGTTGGGATAATCCTGGGTAAGATGTGGGGATAGGCTAAGGATGGGGACAGGACAGTCAATTAGATCACCCTTCATGGTGTCAGTACCCTCCCTGATGCAGGCAAGGCTGCGTGCTAAGAGGGAAGAGGATGGGGCCCAGTGGGGACAAGAAACAGACCCTAAGGGAATGGAAATATTGTGGACTAAAGGCTTTGAATTTTTGAGTCCAGACAACTGAACAATGATGATCGTGCCGGCAGAAATGGGAGTTGTTTGGGGGAAAATTGGGTGAGGATGCTAAGGATGCTTTTGAGCATGTTAAGTTGGGGAGCAATGGCATGAAACCCCTAAGAACATGTCCCACAGGCAATGAGACTGGCTCAGGGGGGTGTGGCAGTGGGGATGGAGAGATGTGAATGGACTTGGGGTTTGCCTTCTTGTGTCCGATGCCGCACGTATTTTGGTCCTACCCAGGGTTTGGCAGTACTGATTCTGGGACCCCCTTTACTTTATCCAGCAGCATTGATTGATTGCCTAATGTATGCACGACATGTAAGACACTGACTCAGGCAGCTCAGAGTCTAGTAGGGAGACAGACACAAAACAATAACAGAGTGTAGAGGTGCGTGGTTCTCTAAGCATGAGCTGTTGCGGAAGTCCGTGGAGGGGGAGCTAAGCAAACCTGGAGGAAGGGAGAGAGCCGTGGAAAACTTGGGGGGGCTGACACCTAACCCAGCATGTAAGAAATCAGCTCACGAAGGGATGTGAAGGAGAATGGGCTTGCCAGGCCTAGAACGACCCAGCAAAGACCCGGAGGATGCAAACATCACGACAGGGCAGGGACAGGTGAGAGAGGAGGCTGGAGGGGTTGGCAAAGGCCAGATCCAAGGAGCGGATGCAACCTTTGGGTCCCTAGGGGTAACTGACAGCATGGTGAAAACAGGAGCAGCTGGGAGATGTGGGGCCCCCAGCTCCCAGTCTAGTTTCCTCCAGTGCATCCCCCTCTTGCTACTAGGGGTTCTTTCTAAAGTCTCGAACTACATAGGGCCGCTCAGTGTTCCTGTCATGTGTCCCACAAGGTTCCCCACGATGGCCCCTGAGTGTTCCCATCCCACGCCACTCCTGGCACACCAAGCTACATTTACAAACCTACCACGGCACGTAGATGGTAGAATCCTCATAAATGTGTGTGTGCGCGTGCGAGCGTAACAAAATGTTAACAGTGCTCACACCAAGTGGACACAGTGGGAGGGGATTTTAATTACCTTTTGACTTACGTGGTTTTTAAAATTTTCTAATCCACAATTATTTTGTGACAAGAAACAAACAGCAAACAGAGCTGCCCTCGGAGTCTGGTTGACAATGGTCCTGAGAATGATTGACCTTGTGGCTGGTTACCCTGACTGCGCCTTGTAGGCACAGCAGTAATGTTCTCCAGGAAGACTGCAAGCGAGACTAATTCATTAAGTGCTTTCAGCCCCGAAGATGACAGGAGCCAGGAAAGCATAAAGCCTTGTTACTACGGCAGCCGGTAGCCTTGATGTCTGTGTGTTTATTTATTAACAGGCCTTTGTGCATCCATCCTCCTACAAGCTCCAGGAGCTTCCCAGCTGACTTTGATATAGATCACACTCTCAAAATGGTACAGCGCATCAGTCAAAAGAAAGATGGGGCTGGATGCCCAGGGGATTCAGACGAGCACACTGTCCAAGGAAGCAAAACTGTACTTGCGAGAATATGACTGGGGTCAGGGAGGTGTCAGGTGAATGGGCGGTCAAGGAGCAAACCGGATTCTAGGCTCACTTTCTCTACGCTAACAGTTTTCGAATGCCTTTTTCAAGCCAAGCATCACGTGTCGTCCTCTAGACACTTCTCCCCACCTTTAAACTTCACAACGGTTCTGCTTAGAATTATTCCCGTTTTACAGCTGTTGAAACGGAGGCTCAGAGAGAATGAATACCTGGTTAATAACAGAACTTAGGTTTTAACACAGCTGTTTCTTCACTGAATGCCACCCCTCCTCCCGGTATCTATTTAATGGTTACTGCTTAAAGGCAGGGGATTTTAAAGCTTGGAAAAATGGCCTGTTGGTGTTGGCTTAGAAGTTACTCAGCATGGAGTAGATGCTAAACACTCTTGTTGAATGGATGGATGGATGGATGGATGGATGAATGAGTGAATGAATAAGTGAATGAATGAACAAAAGAAAGGACGACTATTAAAAGGTCATGCAATCATGTAAAGGCTGAGAGAGATAATCACATCAGTAACCTATCTCATAGATAATTGCTACAAATGGCCAGGATTCAATAGTTCTTTCTGTTCTCTACCTAAGATGAAAAGTATAGGCCTCTAATGGGAGTAAACATTAGGAGAGTCATTTTTCAAGTGCTGGAGAGAACTGGGGTTGTGCTGGGTATGTGGGTCAGTCAGTCCTGTCACAGTTTGGGGGAGGAGAGGCACTATCCTGGTTGAGTTCCTGTGCACACCGCTGGATGCCTGGTGTTTTCATTTGCAGACTGGTCACTAAGGGTCCTACCGTTTGCCTGCATGGCTCTATTCTCATGATCTAGGGACGCAGAGCAGCAACGAGGCCCAAACAGCACAGCTTCCTGGGCCACTTGTGAGAGAAACGCTTCATTCTTGTTTTTTCAAGGTTGTGTGAAACTGACAGCCTTTCCTTGGCTCAAACAAAGAGCCGTTTTTCTCTCTGTGTGTGTGTGTGTGTGTGTGTGTGTGTGTGTGTGTGTGTGTGTGTGTGCGCGCGCGCGCGCGCCGTTCAGCTTGAGGTTCGTTACTGGGTCAGCAAGCAGAACGTGAGAGTAGCTCTGGTTCTCATTTCTTATCTCCTCATTCATCTTCCTTGCTGTGCCTAGAAAAAGCTCCGTTGTTCCTTTTCCCAGCTCTGCCTTAGGCAGCAACAAGAATGCAGGCCGTTGTGTCCAGACCACTGCAGGAGCCTGGAAGAGAAATATTTGGGGCAACACGATGGTCCTTCTCTCCCAGGAGGTCACAGCTTCCGTGGGAAGAGAATGGACACCAGCGTTTGATTACAGAGCAATCCCGTTGAAGTTACTATGAAAATCCCGCGAGCGAAGGGGCTGTGAAGACTGGACCGGCTAGTTTCTTCTGAAAAATGAAGGCGGTTGGGGTGGACTCTCCTTTTTCCTATTCCTCCCTCTGCTGTAAGAATGTGTCATTCTTTAATCACAAGGTTAATCAGGAAAGACCTGATGGAGCTGACTTCTGAGGAAGGGCACAGGGCGCTCAGGAGAACTGCAGCTCAGCCTGAGAGAAGACACGTGGTCTCTGGTGGTAGGCTGGAGCAAGTCTCATTTTACAGATATGGAAACTGAGGGCCAGACTCCCCGCCCCGCCCCCCCAAAGGCAGGAAAATCCTAATGCTTGGACTTGTCCAGTGACTTCAAGACAACTGCCTTCCCCTGTCTGAGAAGAGGTACTTTTCTCAGTGGAGGAATCTGACTTCCTGTCCTGGGCCATCCCTCAGACTTTGCCCTTGGTGGCTCTTTGTCAGCTCCAGCCAATTTGGATCAGGGAACTGCTTTTAAAAATTACTTATAAAAGATCCCACACTGACTGAGCTCTTTGCATTTTATTTGGGAAATCATAAACGGCTCTCAGTCCCCTTGAAACCTGAACCAATCCAATAACTTTCCCAGGGGCTCAAAAGATACAAGAGTTACAGATCTGGCTGGCAGTACCGCAGAACATAGAGCCGATGGGGGTGCAGGGGGGTGACCTTGACCAGGGAGACACTAGCCAGGACTTCCATCTGCCTCTTTCTCTTAGGACATCGATACTGTTGCATGCCCCAGCAACAGGCTCCTGTTTATACTCAAGGTCGGGGTAGAAAGGGTAGGGGAGACGGCGAGGCAGATTAGAGTATACTCATTTGAGGAGTAGGGACTCAGCTACAGGTGGAGAACGAGGCCTTGGTATGAGTCCTGTGGACAGGCTTTGGGTTCCTCAAACAGAAGCAGGTTGTCCAGACTCCTGATTCAGTGTTCCAACAGCTCAAATTCTATAATCTCAAAGGTTTCCTATTAGATTTTACTTCCTTCCATTCTTTCTGTTTCTCTTCTGTTCACTCTTCAGGTATCGGTAGGCCCAAGACTCCCAGTTTCAGCACTGAATATCACATCCAGGGAACCCTCTCAGTCCTGGGCAAACCAAGACCGTTGGTTACCCTAAAAATACTTCCCAGCTCCAAAAGAAACACCAGCTCCCTTGTGGAGGTGGTCTCACATGGTTAGTAAGAGCGCGGGCTCTGGGCACGTGGCCAGGGTGCAGATCCTGGCTCCGGCACGGCATCCATGCCAGGCCCGGGGCAAGTCACTTGACCTCTCTGTGCCTCAGTTGCCTCATCAGTAAAATGGGGATAATAATCTATACCACAGGAGGTTGCTCTGTGAAATTACATAAATCAACACATGGAAAGCACTTTGATTTAAAACAGTGCCTGGCTCATAATAAGGACTCCGTAAATGTTAGCTACAATTATTATTTTGTCAGCGTCTGCCTGGTAATGAATAACAGAGATCACAGGATCTCAGAATTGATGGGATGCCTTCTTAGGTCTCATCCCAGTGCCCCTAAATGTAAATGCACCTCACACATTGTCATGACCCCCCTTCTGTGTCTACCTCCCTCCCTTTCTGCTTCCCCTCACAGTGGTGACAGCTACCGCAGGTGGAGGTTGGTTTGACCGGCCTTCGAGTGGACGCTACTCCGATTTACCTGGTGGTAGGCAGAGCAGGTAGGGTGTGGTGTTCAGTACCTCCCAGACTTGAACACACATCCCCTTGGGAACCTTGTTAAATGTTATTTAATGCCAATTCTGATTCAGCAGGTCCGGGTGGGGCCCAAGAGTCTGCATTTCTAACAAGGTCCTGGGTGATGCCTCGGGTCCAGGGACCACACTGAAAGCCAGGCAAGGCCACTGTGTGTCAGCCTGTGTGAGTTTGAGCAAACGCTGTGAAATTCATGCCTGACTGAAGCTCCTCAGATTCGGGCATGAGCACTGGGGGTGGGCGTTGCTTAGATGGGCTCAGAGCATTGGAGGAGAGCAGCTCGGGCTTGAGAACCCAGCGAGGCGCCAAAACCCTAAGCAGGTGTTGAGATCCATGGGTTAGGAGCATTGCAGGCAGTTAGTAGCGGTAGGTAAGGAAGTGAGTTGTGGGGATTTTTGCTTATTTTAAACATCAGAGCTGGCTCAAGACGATTGCTTCAATCATATCCTTCTCGCTCACGTATGTCGGTGGATTTTCTCTCTTCAGTGGTAGACAGAGGACTGTAGCGCCCCACCGGTGCCCGGGAATAACACTGGGTGAGTGTGACAGAGCCAGCATGTGACTGCAGAAAGGTTCAGAACTGCTGGCGTGAGGGACAGATGCCCCAACGCTGGGCCTCTGGTCCCCCACCCAAAACTGCCTCACAGTGACCTGGCCTGGGAGGGACCTGACACTTCCTTGGCTCCCTCACAACGTGGGTCCGGATCTTATGCCCCTTTTGGGATGGGGGGACCCAAACGACCTGAATGCCAAAATAAGCATAGACACCCTCGCGCTGGAGGTGCCTTTACTCCTTTTTCAAAGCCCTGAACCGGAGTCCCACCGCCATCCCCCTCTCCAGCTGTCTTCCCTCAGAGACACCAAGACTACGTCACCGTCCAGTGCAGTGAATCCGCTGTCTGCCCTGTGGGCTCTACAGATTGCAGAGGAGCCTGCCCGGCAGAGCTGAGAGGTGCAGCTGAGTGGCCAGCGCTGCCCTGGGTTCCCTCAGGCCAGGTTTGTGCTCATTTGAAAAATGGCCTGTGATGATGAGTGCTAAGAGCACTCTGCACGCCCAGCGCAGCCCTGGGAAGAGATTCGGGGCACAGTCTTTGCAGCATCCTCCCCTCCACACCCCGTTGTCAGCAGCCGCGCATTTTTAACCTCCACTTGTCTGCCCAGTGCAGTGCACGTGTGTATCTGTCACTTCGGACCCCCCCGCCCCCCGCATGGCTGCTCCCGGCCAACTGGGCCTTCTCCTTTCTTCCCAGAATCTTCCCCAAGGACAGCCCAGTGGTGGTGATCAAGGCTTCCACTGTCTTTTGGTTCTCTTACTTGGTGGACCCCAGCCCCCAACTCCTACCTTAACGGAGCCTGCCCAGCCCCCTGGCGCCCCCTACCTGCAGACTGCTGGGATGCAGCCTCGGGCTTCCCGATGGATTCCCGAAAAGTTGGGGAGGCTCCAAGTACAGCTCCCCTCCCACCCCGTTTCCCTGAAGGAAAGTGAGTCCTGATGCGCCTCCCAACACAGATCAAAGTAACAGCCTCCCAGAAGTGTATTATGTCCCCCCAATTCCTACAGCCAGAACGGACCTCAGAAGTGGGTTTTTTGTTTTCTGTTGTGGTGAAGAACAACCTAAAATTTACCATCTTAACCATTTTAAGCGTACAGTTTAGTAGTGTTCAGTATATTCACATTGTTGTGCGACATATTTCCAGAACTGTTCCATTTTGCAACGCTGAAATTCTGACCCACTGAACACTAATTCCCCCGAGCCCCTGGCAGCCACCTTTCTGCTTCCTGTTTGTATGAGCCTGACTACCTTAGACACCTTGTATGAGTGGAATCATACAGTGTTTGCCCTTTTGTGACGGGCGTATTTCACTTGAGGTTCATCCATGCTGTGGTATGTGGCAGGATTTCCTTTGTTAAGGCTGCACAGTATTGCATTGTATGTATATACTACATTTTCTTTATCCATTCATCTGTTGAGGGACGTCTGGGTTGCTTCCTCAGTTTTTATAAGCCCTTTATTTTGCAGCTGGTCACCCACATAAACAGAGTGACTTGCCCAAGACCACACAGCCAATCAGATGTCTGTTCAAAATTTGTATTGTTGTTTCCTGGGTTCTGGCATCAGCATTTGGGGAACTCTGGTCCAACCTGAGGTTACTGGGATTGGCCTCCCAAGATTTCTATAGGCTGAGAGGCAGGGGGTGCATCCAGGCAAGTCGTGATGACTGTGAGAACATCCCACTGTGGCCTTGGTGTGGCCCAATGTCCTATGTGTATGGACACTGGATTTTTTATGATATTAGGGAATTGTGAATTTGTTGAGGTGTGCTAATGGTTTTGAGTTGTGTGTTTTAAAAGGAACAACTTTTAGAAATGCATACCGAAATGTTTGTAAATTACATGTATGGTGTCTAGGACATGCTTCAAAGTAATCAGTAGGACGTATGGATGGAGCAAGGCTAGGAGCTTATTATCCTGTTCTCTTTTCTTTTGTATGTTTTAAATGTTCCATGATAAAACAGTTTTAATTTTTAAAATTTTGTGTAAGCTTATGTTTGGACAGGGCCACACTTGCCTCCCACTCTCCAGGAATTTAGTGGATTATTCCTGAAATGGGAGCACTTTGGGCCATTATCAATTTTAAGTTACAGAGAATAAAACACCGCCACTGTTGGGCAAAGGATATAAAAACAAACAAAAAACTCCCGCAGGATGTAGGGATGACAAATACGAGTGTAGCCCTGTGGCAGAGGTGTCAGTGGTGTGAGGGGCTCAGGTTTCTCCACTGGCTCTGGCCTTGGGCCTTCCTCCCTGAACCTGGGAAGCTTCTCCCAGATCTTCCTGTCAGCAGTCAACAGCATTCAGTACATTCACAGTGTTGTTACGCAATCACCATCTCCGCCTTGTTCTACATTTCCATCAGTCCAAAATAAAACCCCCATAACCATTAAGCAGCTTCTCCCCAATCTGCGTTCTGCCCCTATGAATTTGCCTGTTCTGGAAATGTCATATGAATGGAATCATGCACTATGTGAACTTTTGTGTCTGGCTTTTTTCACTTGACATAATATTTTTGAGGTTTATCCCTGTTGTAGCATGTTTCAGAATGTCATTCCTTTTCGTGGCTGAATAAGACTCCATTGTATTGCTATCGTATTGTATTGTATGTAGACAACATACTATTGTATATGCCACAGCTTCTTATCCATGCATCCACGGATGGAACTTTGGGCTGTTTCCGCCTTTTTGCTGCTGTCACTAGTGTCTCCATGAACACATGTGCACAAGTATTTGTTTGATTACTTGTTTTCATTTCTTCTGGGTATGTACCTAGTCATGGAAACACTCTACATTTTTGCCCCAGCATTTAAACATGGACTTAAATTCTGCTGGCAAATGCTTGTCAAAAGCTCAGTGAAGAGAAATATTACTCATGACATGTTTTTAAACTTCAGGTTTTTTATGCAAAACCCTTTTGTCAAACAGCTGACCCCAAGCTCTAATATGTAAAACAGAAAGGCAGAGATGTTCCAGGTGAGGCGCATGAGGAGGCCAGAAGCTCTGTGAGATCAGCCTCCCTACACCACCAGCCCTCTCCCCAGTACCCCCAGGGGACCTGAGGAGGCCCCCTAGACTTCCTGGGCTCTGGGCAGCATCCATCAGAACCACCGCTCCAGGTGCCCGAAGCTCCAGAGAGCTGCGGGTTGGAGTCCTGCCACCTTCTGGTACACTCCCTTTCAGAGCTTTGTCCTTGAGTGTTAGGCCCTCAGGCTGCCCTGGGAGAAGCTGCTTTTTTATATTTGTAATGACGTAGTAACAACCTTCCTATGTAGATCTCAGCCTCCCCTTCAAGAGGACTCTAAGGAGGAATTCCTCTCAAGGCTTAGTGGAGAGAAAACCTGAGCTCCTCTTAAACTGTGATTTGTTCTAACTCACTGTATTTCCCTTTTTGCTTTGGCTGCTAGGAAGCTCAGAGTTAAATTTACAACCCATGTCCAGCCATTCTGTATACCAACTTTATGACTGGCTGCACATTGCTAGGCTACCCTCCTTACCACCTTTGTCTATGTAATTTTTATTCCGCTGAATGGTATGTATTTCTGAAGCACCTAAAGTCCTTTTTGGGCTGAGGTAAGATATAAAAAAATCATTTTCTCATCTTGGCAGTTGTGACTATACATGTCCTCCCACCATGAACTCTGTGATCAGAACCTCAGTTGGTCCAGGAAAGATCATGAAGAGGCAAGAGCAGCTCCTCATACCCCACTGCCCTGGTGCCAAGAAGAAGATGCCACCCAGGGCAGATCTAAAGGTGGCGGGGGAGCGGGGAGCGGTACGAGCCTTGTACATCCATTATCAGTTTCAGTTCAACCGGCCCTGAGCACCTGCTTGTGAACAGAGCTGTATAAAACAAGAGGCAACACAAAGATGGTCTCAGGCCACTAGGGATGCTGGAGGGTGAGACAGCATGTGCACAAGTGACTGTGGTTAGTACATGGAAGTGGAGTGCAGTGTTATGTGGCCCAGGAGCAAAGGAGAGCAAACGTTTTTCTTACCATGGGATCTGAAAAGAATGAGGATTTGGTATGGGTTTTCTGACAAATGGTGGTAGTAAAGTAGCATTCTTTCTACTATCAGAGCTTTAGCTCGACACACACACACGCGCGCGCGTGCGTGTGTGTGTGTGTGTGTGTGTGTGTGTGTTAGGGGCTTGTAGTGGGGTCAGGTACCACCTACCCTGCCTAGTTGCACTGTCCTTTCAAACACTGCGGGGTCTAGCAGACCAGCCAGCCAGACACACGCTTGATGGCTGTGTGTCTCAGGCTCCAGGCTTCGGAAGCAGCTTCATAAGGAGAGAGAAGACTGGCCCACAAAGGCAGAGAATGTTTAGGTTTTATCCTAAAGGTGGGAGATACCTTCAAAAGGCTTAGGCAGGAGGGCAACATAGTTGTATTTTAGAAAGTAACTCCCAAAACTGAATGCTCTCAATATACACTCATGTATTGAACAACGATAGGAAATATTAACAGTGATTATCCTGGCTGTTAGAAATTTGGGTGGTTTTATTTTCCTTATACTTTTTTTATCTTTACTGATGTTTATATTATTAGAAAAGGAGTCAATAAATGTTATATCGAAATAAATATTTAAAATATTTTACACTGGCAATCATCTGCCTGGGGCCACAAGGCTCTGAACCAGGGTGTTGGTGGCAGGAATAAAAAGGAGCGGTTGGATTCCTTTTTAAAGAGGGAGTTAGCCCAGGCTGAGGGGGGTGGGGGAGTTGGCTGGAGGGGTCGGAATCTCCCCTTTAGTTTGTGGTGAAGCAGCCCCTGGAGAGCCCATGTGCCCCATCAGTGTTCCTTAACGAGACCCAGTGAGGTTGGGGACGGTGGGTGGCTCTGGTTGGCATGGAGAGCTGCTTCCTCCCCAGGCCTTAAAGGCCCCAGTGGGACTTGGTTAGTGGGTCTCAGAGAAGAAGCCCAGGCGGTGACAAGATGGTGTTTCAGCTGAATGAATAGACTGAAATGTTCCAGGGAACATGGTTTTGCATTCTGACATTTGAGACTAAAAACTGAATATTAATGTGCATTCACATTTCCTGCTTATCTGCTCACATTGGCTTGTGCTGTCCCGCTGTGGGTAAACAGATAGATTTATGTTGTTTTCAAGTGGACGTCCCAAGGCCTCCATAATGACAGGTGGGGTTTGAATGCTGGGAATCCATGTGAGTGAGAAAGCGGTGGCATGTGTCCCTGGCTTGGTCACCTGAGTAAACTGAGCCTCAGTTGATTTGCGTGTGAAATAGAATGATAATGCCACCCCACCTTATGTCATAGGGTTGCTGTGAGCTTTATATTAGATGACATGAAAATACTATGTAAATGATCAAGAGGTGGGTGTTTGTGTAGTTACTGTTGTGAATGTTGTAATTTCTTTTCGGAAGAGATAAGGTTGTTTTTGCAAAGCGAGCACGCCCTGAAGGATGGCGCGCCGTGACCCAGAGTCTGATCTTGGCTCTGTCTCTGGAGCCAAACACTGGGGCCAAGTGGGGTTAAGGGGCTATTAAGAGACATGACACACACGAGCAAGGGGAGCCCTGTAGATGGTGGACCTAACGAGCCCAGGACTATGCGAATGTTTATTCGTGTCATGGGTAACGATCTCAGAGGTGACCATAACTAGTAGGAGAATATAACCTGTAAATTTATAGCCACAGTCTTATTCAGAAAGGAAATTATTTACTATTTGATTATGTGCTTTGCTCACGGGTTGCTGAGCCTGGCTCCCGAGAATGAAATGGAAATTTTTTAATATCAAACATGCTTAGGAAAATACAAGCAATGATATTTACCAATGGCTGTAATTAAGGCAAGACTTCAACTTGGTCAGTTAGTGTGAAGAAGTGACGTATAAGCAAAGGCAAGTGCATGAGACAGGTGATTGCTCTTCCTTGGTCTGGCCGTTGGTCAGTACAGGGATGGTAGCCACGCATACACCGTATCAGTGGTTCTTCTAGCGTGGTCCCGAACTAGCAACGCGAGCGTCACCTGGGAACTTGCTAGAAACGCACGTTCTCCAGCCCGCCTCACACCTGCTGAGCCAGGAACTTTGGGGCTGGGGCAGCAATGTGTTATAACAAGCCCTCCAAGGGATCCTGGTGCTCGCTAAAGATTTTGCAATTCCTCCGCAGGTACCTGCCCCAAAACACTGCATAACTGCTTTTGTGGTTTCTTGTGTTTGCTGAAAATGCCTTGTTCTTCATGCCAAAATAACTAAAGTTCTTGATACTGGTTACACTTCTAACAGTATCTAGTTATATCAGCTAGACTGTAGCTATATTCCCAGACTTAAACCAAAGAACCAGGACTGTGCTTCTCAGCATCTTGGTGGTGTGGGGACAGAGGGCAGCTGTCAATCACCATGTGTGGCAAGAACGAAGGACCCTGCCGTGTTTAAGTGCTCAGAAAGGAGATTACTGGTTTTGCAGGGCCTGGGGAAGGGGAAAATGAGGCATGACTGCCTATGGGTACAAGGGTTTTGGGGGGGTGATGACAATGTTTTGGAAGTAGGTAGTGGTGAATATACTAAAACACCACTGAACTGTACACGTTAAAATAGTTAAAATTTGAATTTTATGTTACATGTATTGTATCTCAAAAAATGTTTTTAAAAATATGGTGCTTTAGTGGGGAGGAATGATTATACTTCTTTGCCCCCCCCACACACACACACACATGCATCCAGCCACAGTACAGCTGGGGCCCATCACAGATGCTCAAAGAGCTCTCTGGCGGTGGGCTGATAGCTCTGAGCCCTGAGGAAGGGGCTCAAAGGAGCAGGCACCTGGGAATTAGGACATGGTTGGACTGTGTGGTCCCTTGGGGCGGCTCCCTGAGGCAAGTGAGCCTTTTCTTGGAGGAAATGCGCCCCTCTAGTTCGAGAGATTCCACTGGGATTATGGAAGGAAAAGTGAACTCAGGTTAGAGAAAAATGACTTCTTGCTTTGAGAGCGAGTTGTTTCCAGTTCCCTGTGAAGAGCACACATTGGCTTCTGTGTCAGAAGCAAAGCTTGGGAGGCCAGCTGCTACTCCTGGGTGTGGAGAAGGCGCCTCCCCAGGCGGCCGGACTCCTGCCAGCCGCAGGCAGCCCCAGGGACCGGGCGGGATGATCTCACAGGCCTGGGTGGAGCAAGCAGCCGACAAGGTCCAGGCCCCTCTGCTCGCAGATATAATCAGCTTTGATGGGCAGAGGTTGAGGCTGTTTTTCCAATTAGGGCTGTTAGAGGATTCTGGAAGGACAACAGACCTGGGACTCATTGGATTAACCAATATAAAGGGGATGAGAAGGGTGCTAATGGGAGGGGTGCTGGGGCAGAGACGGGCAGGGGCGAAGGGGGCCAAGTAGGGGTCGTCAGCAGGGGCACGGTGAGGTCTGGTGATGTGGTCAGGGAGCTGCCTTTGAATGTCATCTCACTGGGCAAGGGAGCTGTGCAGGCAGGTATGGGGCGGGGCCTCCTGCCATCCTGGTATGGCTGCCTGGGGGCCTCTGCTCCTGGGGACCTGGATTCTTAAAGGCCATTGTCAGGGTTCTGGACAATTTCTTATGTCCATCTGCCTTCCCAGGGGCCCTGCAGCTTCTGCCATCTCCACTTTTTAGTTGGGAGCAGTTCTAGGCCCACGCCACCAGGCAGTCCTCCTGGTTTGAGACTGAAGAGCATTAGGGCCAGAGAGATCTGTAAAGGTCCTGAGTGCATGCCTTCCTTTTGCAGTTTGCAGAGGAGGAAACGCTTCCTAGAGAAGTTTAGGGACTTGTCTGAGACCACCCAGCTTATTAGAGGCAGTGTCCATGTTGCATTCCAGGCCCCCCTGTGTTTATCTTTCCTACCC
>NW_017732300.1:525877-530560 GCF_001890085.2 Hipposideros armiger | reverse complement strand
ACCCCCACCCCTCACCCAGGCCTCTAGTGGGATTTGCTGCTCCCCCTGCCCCGTGCATATGTTACCACCACCTGTTTCAAGTAAGCCAGTTAAAGAAAACATCAATTGCGTTGGACTGGAAGGATCACTGCACGGGCTATAAATACAGGCGTTTCTACCCCGTGAGTGGACGCCTGTAGCACGTTCTCTCCTCCACACCCACGTCTTCCAGCTGAGGTTTTCTTTTGATAAAATGAGAGACCATCCAGCTGGAGACCAAAAAGGCATTCCGTGGGTTTTCATTCCGCGCTGCCGCCTGGAATGTGTGGGACTGTATGGCCTTAGGCACCCCAGCCCACACCCCAGGTTTGGTTTGGTTTTTCTTCATACCAATGTTTTCTTCACAATGTACAAAAGGTATATGAGTTCAAGGTAAAACCTTGGAAAACACTGAATAGCACAACAGGGAAATAATATCCCATAGTCCCACCCCTTTAAAAAGAATCTGTTAGCATTTTAGGATATATTATTTAGGCTTTTTTTTTTTTAACCCTGGGCCATATGTATACATATTTGTTTTCCTTTACAAAAACATGTTTAAAGAGTGCCATTTAGTAATACTGTTTGGTAGCTTGCTTGCTCAGCGGTGTTTCTGTTAATGTTAGTTCCCATAGTATTCTGTGTGGATCATGATGTATTTACCTTTTCCCCTGCTCTTAGACATTTAGACTGCTTCCAGGTTATCATGCATATATAATGCTGCCGTGAGCATTATTGACTTGAAGTTTACAGGTAGCCATAATTACTTCTTTTGGGTAAATATGTGAAGTGGAATTGATGGGCCTTTGATTTTTAAGACTGGTCCTTGTTGCCACATTGCCTTTTAGAAAGGTTGAACCTACTTACACTTCACTAGTGGATGCTTGTGACTGTTTCTCCACACCCTTGTACAAAACTGACTATCGATACAGGTTTTTTAATCTTGACCAATTTGTTGGATTAAAAAAAAAAAAAGATGTCATGTCGTTTTCGTCTAACAGCCACTTAGCACCTCCGAACCCATCACAGAAGGCTCCCAGAACCAGCAGGAACTTACCTGGAGTGGATGCGCCTTTCCCCACCCTCAGCTAGGCCCGCCTGAGGTCCTCACCCCCGGGAGGGTGGCAGTGACAGCACTGGGGTCCCAGGTTCCCCCATGGTAGATGCAGAGCCAGGCACAGTTGGCTGAAGGGTCCCTGCCCAGGGCCCTTTCTCCAGGGTCCTGGGGTACAGTGGGCTGGCTGGGAGAGCAGGCCTCCTGCTCTCTACACGGGCACCCTGCCACCAGCTCTGCTGCCAGGAAAAGGGAACGAGATCTCCCTAACCATCAGGAGTACGGGAGGGTGAATTAGATCAAGTCCATCAGGCGAGCCTTGACGTCCTTTGATTTACAAAGTACTATTATTAATAATGTCGGCAATGAGATTATTTCAGATACATTAAGTGGTCATGGAACAAGTGGCATCAAACTCAAAGCAGAGTCTTCCAGCTCCTAAGCAATCTCTTTAGCCCGTGACTCCTCTTAATTTCTGGTAAATACAGTTATGTAGCCACACGATTAGGCCTTTGAGCGAGGAGTGTCCACCCTAAACACGTCCATTCTTGAGACTTCCTTGCTCTCAAGTGAGCGTAAATGACAGCTCAAGGTACCTGCATGTGTGTGTGTGTNAAAAAAAAAAGATGTCATGTCGTTTTCGTCTAACAGCCACTTAGCACCTCCGAACCCATCACAGAAGGCTCCCAGAACCAGCAGGAACTTACCTGGAGTGGATGCGCCTTTCCCCACCCTCAGCTAGGCCCGCCTGAGGTCCTCACCCCCGGGAGGGTGGCAGTGACAGCACTGGGGTCCCAGGTTCCCCCATGGTAGATGCAGAGCCAGGCACAGTTGGCTGAAGGGTCCCTGCCCAGGGCCCTTTCTCCAGGGTCCTGGGGTACAGTGGGCTGGCTGGGAGAGCAGGCCTCCTGCTCTCTACACGGGCACCCTGCCACCAGCTCTGCTGCCAGGAAAAGGGAACGAGATCTCCCTAACCATCAGGAGTACGGGAGGGTGAATTAGATCAAGTCCATCAGGCGAGCCTTGACGTCCTTTGATTTACAAAGTACTATTATTAATAATGTCGGCAATGAGATTATTTCAGATACATTAAGTGGTCATGGAACAAGTGGCATCAAACTCAAAGCAGAGTCTTCCAGCTCCTAAGCAATCTCTTTAGCCCGTGACTCCTCTTAATTTCTGGTAAATACAGTTATGTAGCCACACGATTAGGCCTTTGAGCGAGGAGTGTCCACCCTAAACACGTCCATTCTTGAGACTTCCTTGCTCTCAAGTGAGCGTAAATGACAGCTCAAGGTACCTGCATGTGTGTGTGTGTGTGTGTAAGCATTCATTCATGCATTCATTCATTCGATTGGTGTTCATAGAGCCCTACGATGTGCATGTGGGTGCAGAAATGAAGGAAACACAGCCCCACCCCGGAAGGCTCCCTTCCCCACATTTGTGTGTAAACAGGTCTGTAATCACATAATTACGTAACTCCTAGAGCAGTGCTAATAGAAGGTACACAGCCCCTACTACAGGCCTGAGGTGAAATCAGGAAACACTTCACAGAGGAGCTTTGCACAAGGGTGGGGGGGGGGCGGAGGATGAGGTCTGGACATTCCACTTTACAAAGCCCTCAAAGTGCCAGGCGTTATTTAGCCTGAGGGATTAGGGAGAGAGCAGGGGAGGGACCTGATCAGATGTGTTTTAGGGAACCTAGTCTGGTGGCAGAGTGGAGACGGGAATGTTCACAGAAGGCCTGGAGACAGGAGCTCAGCAAGGAGCCCCCTGCAGGGCCCAGGAGAGAAAACATAGGAGTCAGCAGCTGTTGGCCTGGCAGAGATCAGGGTACCCAAATCCAGCTCCCTGTGGGAAGCCCCGTGAAAGCATTTAGCCATACAGCTACCCACCTGCAGAGAGTCTCCTTCCATTGGTCTAGTTCAGGGGTCAGCAAACTGCGGCTCGCGAGCCACATGCGGCTCTTTGGGTACGTTCCCTTTCAAAAGTTTGCTGACCCCTGAAAGAGCCAATCCTGTCCTTCACAACAATTTAAAGATTATTCGAGAGCCATAAATATATTTTTACAAATAAGGAAACTTTAAAGTAATATTAGAAATGAAACTAGGATAGTTTTGTTTGCGCTTTCAATTTTACTTCAGAGCCACATGTGGTTCGCGAGCTGCAGTTTGCTGACCCCTGGCGGCTCTTNTATATACTTTATATACAAGGAAAGTAGGACACCAAAAGGTTTGAAAATTTGCCCAAGGTCCCATAGAACTTGATCCTAAGTCTGTATGAACCCTCGGCCACTATACTTTGCACTTCTTTATACTTTCCAAATTGTCTACAATTGAGTAGATAAAACACCTAATTGTACTTCCTGGTGGGTTAGGCCAGGAGGCTGTCAGGAACTTTTCCCTGATTATACCTCCTGGCTCCGGAGTTTGCTGAAACCCTGGCCGCCTTCCCCTCAGGGGCACATTTGGAATAGAAGTCCCCAAGGAGGGATGTACATGGAAGCTGCCTGCCTCCTGCAGGCCCATCCAGAGGCCCGTACATCTGCCTGGGAGCCGGGGTTGGCTCTGGCCTGCAGTGACCGGGCTGGAGGATGCCTGGAAGGAGAGGGCAGTTCAGGGTTGGGCAGAGCTGGTTATATTTGAAGACCAGCCTGCCCTACACCTGCCAGAACTTCGGGCTTTCCAGAACCTCCTATCCTCTCCAAGAGTGACCTGTCCCTTGTCTCTGTGCCCCTCTTGGGCCCGCGCCACCTCTTTGAGAGCAGCGGTGGAGGAGGTAAGGGTGTGACATCCAAAGCCATGCTGCGTAAGTTCAGGTCCCAGCTCTGTGGCTTCCTAGTCCAGTGACCTGGGCAAGTGACTTTCATCTCTGAAACGCCTGTCTCGTCTGCAAAGAAAGACAATTCCGTATTATAGAATTTGTCGTGAGGATGAACTAAATTTGCAGCTCTTGCAGCGCCTGGCACACGGAAGGCGCCTTCCTAGTGTGACCTGTATTTCCTGTCCTGCTCTGCGTCCAGCGTTGTCCTAAATTCCTCTCTACCCAAACCCGGAGACAACATGACACGGCGTCATCCCTTGAGGGGCTTATCATGTGAAGCCAAAAACCCCTGCACGTATGAAACACAATATCAGAAAGAAAAGTAGACTAACGTTTGCTGAATTCCTGGTATATGCCAGAGAAATAAAAAAGATACTGCCCGCCATTTCTTTTATGTAGAACTGGCCCAGAATTGCGACGCATTGCGGTGTACCGAAGCTAGATGCTGGGGGTTTAGAGCAGTCCGTCCAGCCCCTCTTCCTTAGGATTAATTTATTTCACTGACTTAACAAGTGTGTTGGACGCTCCCCACCCCTGTCCCTTCAATTCTGACAGGCAAGCTGGACTCTTCTGTTGTCTGGCTACCAGGCAGGTGGTCCCAAATGTAGGGGGAAAAAAAAGCTTCCTAACCTTAGAAATTGGCTGTGGACGTCACTGCAGGAGGACAAATATATATAGAACATCAAGCCATTATTCACTTAGAGCTCAGCATCTTTAAAATCTTGCTGTGATTCACCAGATCAATTAAAGGCACCATAATTCCGTGTGGCAGGGAGGCTGTGAAGAGA
>NW_017732300.1:521369-522447 GCF_001890085.2 Hipposideros armiger | reverse complement strand
GCGGGCAGTGGTGAACCCCAGAATGTTTTGGAGAAGGGAAGGAACATGATCAAAGAGTGATTTAGGAAGGTGAACACAGCAGCACACCCAGAGATGGAAATGAGAAGAGATTGGTAGGAAAGGGACAAACTATTTGAGATAGGACCCTCAACTCAAAACGTAGCAGTAGGCATAGAAAGGAAGAGAAAGATGATTGAAAATGCAAGAGACAGGAAAAGGTGTAAAAGATAATATCAAGGTTCCAAGCCTTGGGGCAGGAGGAATACCATCAACAGAAGTAGGAGGTATTAATATTAACAGCCAGCATGTTTTTCTGGAACAGCTCTTATGTGCTAGCCACTGCACAATTGAGAGTTTTTTTTGTGGATTTTCTCATTATATCCTCCTAATGGCTCTATGACATGATTGCTAGTATTACCGCTATTTTAGAGATAGAAAACTGAGGCCAAAGTGATTGCATGGTTTGTCCAAGATTACAAAGCTAATAAGCAATGGAGCCAGTGTTTCAACCTAGGTCTGGCTGACAGTCTCTGGAATCCACACTTTTAACCCAGCACTGAACAGCCCTTCCAACCCACCTCCAGATATAAACTGGGATAAAGGGAGAGTTTCTTGGATGGGCAAGGCAGACCTAGCCTCTGTCGCTGCCATTTCCCCTAAGAGACCAAAGTCACCCTTCCACTGACCTGGGTGGGTGGAAGTCAGCTCTCACTGAGATTAGGATTTCTGTTTAAGATATTTGCTACAGAAAAGGTCTACTGTGGGCATGGGAGAAGGCAACTTCAGTTCGGACTCTGAGCAGACCTGGGAAGATGGTGGCCTTTGGAACACCAGAGAATGAGGAGGCAGAAGAGATAACTGAAGAAGATTGTGGGATAAAGGAGGAAAATCCCCTAAAGCCCAGAATGTTCTTAAGTAAGGAATGTGTGGGCAGCCAGCCAGGGAGAAATGAGTGGGAAACTGTGGGGACCCAGGCCCAGAGCCTAGGCTAAGACCCCCGCCCAGAGGAATGAAAGAAACTTCTGCTTCAGCAAAAATTAGCAAAGTATCTTGTCAAGAGAATGGGAAAAGATAAGCT
>NW_017732300.1:519764-521009 GCF_001890085.2 Hipposideros armiger | reverse complement strand
CGAAAACTCTTTGTCTCAGTTCTTGTTAATGACCTGCTCCCCAACAAAACAAAAGGAAATGAATTAGAGTCCCCACCAGCCACTTTGTCTGGGTTTCTCCAGCAGTATTCCTTTTTGAGCCACCGCACCCAAAGTCTGACAGCCCAGGAAAGCTCCCCTAATGCCCAGCTCAGAATTACTCAGCCTAGATGTCTTTGTCCCAGACAGAGGATTTTGGTCTTAAACTCAGATACTATATCATCTCTAGATAATATAAACATCCAAAAGAAAGGAAAGACCAAGGAATTTCTATCACAGGATCTCCATGTTGCAAGTAGTCCTAAGATACAGGCAGGAGGGCCCCCCTCCCTGGCTCTCCCCAAGCCATGCCCCGGCCCATGTGAGGAGAACGTGGGCTCGAGGTACGTGTGTCTGCATCCTCCCTTCTAGATTATACCCTTTGCCCTGTCCAAACAGCCCTAAGCTGCTTCCAGGGCCTGTGCAAGCTCCTTCTCTCGGGCTGCCCTTCCATGGGGATACAAACTCCTGTGCCTGTAGCATAGCCAAGAGGCAGTTCTTTGGGGGCAGTGAACAGAGCCAGGACATTCAGGCTGGAGTGTCCACACTCTGTGCACAATGAGACTCCTCGTGGGTACAGGCCCATCACGGGGCTCCGAAGAGTCTCGGAATTCTAAACTTGTACTTGACTGTCCAGTGTTATGAAGGTATACTTATCAAGGTAGGAAAATGGAACGTTTTTTTATTTAACAGGTGCTAGCTTCATTTTTAATTTTTAAATATTTAGACATATGGTCCATGGCCTCCATTTGTTGTCTTGCCCTGAGCCCCACAAATGTTAGGAACAATACCTTGGATGAAAGGATCTAGAAAAGTCATCTGCTCCATCCACCCAACGAAGCTCGGGCTCTCACCAAAAGCTTAAGCCCCTCCGAGTGTGATTGACGCCGATCTCATTCCCTCCCGAGGCTACTAAACCACTGTGTCTGCGATTTCTCACTGCTACAAAGTGCTCTTTTATTTTTGAGTCCAAGTCTGTCTTCCTGTTTCAGAAACAGCACTTAGTAGGAATAACTGAAGGCTCACTCTGCCGAGCAAAACGGTGCCGGCACTAATGAGCTGTGGCCTCACGTTGACCAGGATCCACATCTACTCTGCCACTTATTTAGATGTGTGACTTTGGAAGATTAAATTTCTTAATCTCTCTGACATTCAGTTTCCTCATCTATAAAATGGAAATAATAATTC
>NW_017732300.1:444520-517823 GCF_001890085.2 Hipposideros armiger | reverse complement strand
ATCTATGTTTCTGTTTTTATGCCAATACCATGCTGTGTTGATTACTATAGCCTCATAGTATAGTTTGATGTCAAGTAGATGATACCTCCAACTTTGTTCTTTCTCAAAGTTGCTTTGGCTATTCAGGGTCTTCTGTGGTTCCATATGCATTTTAGAATTATTTGTTGTAGTTCCATGCCATTGATAGTTTGATAAAGATTGCATTGAATCTGTAGATTGCTTTGGGTAGTATGGACATTTTTTTATCTTTCTATGTCCGTTAATATTTGCTTTATATATTTAGGTGCCCCTACGTTGGGTGTGTAAATGTTTACAAGGGTTATATCCTCTTGTTGGATTGATCCCTTTATCATTATGAAATGTCCTTCTTTATCTCTTGATAGCCTTTGTTTTAAAGTCTACTTTGTTTGGTATAAGTATTGCTACTCTAGGGTTTTTTGGGTTTTTTTTCATTTGCATCTGCATGAAATATCTTGTTTCATCCCTTTATTTCAGTCTGTGTGTGTCTTTCTATCTGAAGTGAGTCTCTTGTAGGCAGCATATATATGGGTCTTGTTTTCCTATTCATTTAGCCACCCTATGTCTTTTGATTGGAACATTTATCCATTTACATTAAAGTAATTATTGATAGATGTCATTATTGCCATTTTATTAATCATACTATTCATGTTTTTTTAATTTTTCTTCTTAAAGAAATCCCTCTAACATTCCTTGTAATACTGGTTTGGTGGTGAGGAATTCCTTTAGTTTTTTCTTGCCTGGGAAGCTCTTTATCTCTCCTTTGATTCTAAATGATAGCCTTCCTGGGTAGGATAACCTTGTTTTGTAGGTCCTAGCTTTTCATCACTTTGAATATTCCATGCCAGTCCCTTCTGGCCTGCAAAGTTTCTGTTGAGAAATCATCCGATAGCCTTTAACCTTTGGCATTTTAGCTATGATGTGTCCTGGTGTGGGCCTGTTTGGTTTCAACTTGTTTGGGACTCTCTGCACTTCCTGAGCTTGTATGTCTATTTCCTTCACCAGGTTAGGGAAGTTTTCTGTCATTATTTCTTCAAATAGGTTTTTAATCCCTGCTGTCTCTATTTTCCTTCTGTTACCCCTATGATGCGAATGTTGTTATGTTTGATGTTATCCCAGATGTCCCTTAAACTATCTCAGTTTTTAAAAATTTCTTTTTCTTTTTGTTGTTTTGATTGGGTATGTTCTACTATTTGTCTTCCAAATCACTGATTCAGTCCTTCGCTTCATCTAATCTGCTATTGATTCCATCTCATATATTCTTCATTTCACATATAGTATTCTTCATTCCTGACTGGATCTTTATGGTTTCTCTCTCTTTGTGTAAGTTCTCACTGAGTTCATCTATTCTCCCCCTAAGTTCATTGAGCATCCTTATAATCAGTGTTTTGAACTCTGTATCTGATAGATTGCTTGCCTCCATTTCATTTAGTTCTTTTTCTGGAGTTTTGTCCTGGTCTTTCATTTGGGACATGCGTCTTTGTCTCCTCATTTTGGCTGCCTTCCTATGTTTGTTTCTATGTATTAGGTAGATCTGCTATGTCTCCTAGGCTTGGCAGGGTGGCCTGATGTAGTAGGTGTCCTGTGGGGTCCAGTGACACAATTTCCCTTGAACCTTGATTGCTGTTGGCAATCAAAGTGGGTAGGATTGACCCTCAGGCTGACTGGCTGTGAGGACTGGCTGTGACTACATTGGATAAGCTATTATGTGGGGGTTGACCCATGAAACAAGATTCATTTTATCAGGGCTCTGGTGCTGCCAAGTCCACCTTTTGGGTGTGTCATTTGTGGAGCTAATTGGATGGTGTTCTGGTTTGGTCTGAAACTGTCCACCTAGTGTATTGGTTGTGGAGCCTCTTGGGTGAGGCTCCGGTGCAGGCCAAAGTCAGCCATTGCCTGTGCCCAACCCGGGGCCACCTGGTAGGAGCTACAAAGTGATCTGCAGTTAGTAGCTGCCTATGCTGGGCTCAGAGGCACCTGGGAGAAGCTGTCCTGCAAACTGAGGCAGGCTGCCACTAGTGCTGAGTTTGGGGCTTCTTAACAAGAGGTGCACAGCATGCCAGCTGCTGCTTGTTTGGGGTTTGTGGACCTCTGAGAGATTTTAGGAAATTCCACAGCATGAGCTGAGAAAGACAACTTGTGCAGAAAAGCTGCTGGAAGAGGTTTGGACTGGGCATGAGATGGGTAGGATGGGATCTCAGGGAATAACCCGGGTGGGGTAAACAGTGTTAGCCAAGTTAATGTAGAGCTCAGCTATGGTGCCCACCTGCACCTGCAGGCTGTGTGGGGTGGGATGGGGGTGGGGGGACAGCTCAACAAACGAACAATGGCACCTATTAGCACTTCTGTCTGGAGTGTGGCCCCTCCAGCCCTTATGCCGAATCCAGATAGTTCAGTTCCTCCCTGTATGTCCCTGGCTCTTTTTGAGCTGCTGTCCCTTCGCTGGAGCTTAGGGCAAGCATTTGTGAGCAAGTGAGTCTGTGCTCAAGCTCTTTAAGAGGACGCCTGGGTCTACAGCAGCCCTTTGTCTTACCCTGACAGAATCCCTGCTGAGTTTCACAGCCAGATGTTGTGGGGGCCCCTCTTCCAGGCACTGGTTCTCCAGGCTAGGGTGCCCAGTGTGGGGCTGGGACCCCTTCCACCTTGGGGACCTCCACAGCTGCAATATCCCTCCATCCTTAATCACCACATGTGTGTGTGGGACCAGCCTGTTTCACATCTCTGCCCCTCCTTCCAATCTCCACGTGGCTTCTTCTTTATATCCTTAGTTATAGGCGTTCTGTTCAGCTAGTCTTCAGGTGGTTCTCAAGTGTCATCGTTCTATAATTTAGCTGTAATTTTGATGTGGTCGTGGGAGCAGGTGAGCACAGCATTTGCCTACTCTGCCATCTTGACTGGAAGATGCTCAGTGAATCCATTCATGATGTCTTAAACAAAAGGCTCAGTCCCAGTGAGGAGGGACATATTGGAGTGCCAATAAATGGTGGCTTGCTTATTAGTGTTGCCTAGGTGCTTTCACACGTTTTCTCATGGCACAGAGAGGTTAGCATTTAACATTGGAAGACCTGAGAACTGTCTGCAACACCACTTAACTAGTTATGCCCTTACATGAGTCACCTATTCTTTCTGAGCCTCAGTTACCTCATCAATAAAATGGAGTTGATGACGATCCCCATCATTTCACAGAGCTGTTATATTTAAAAGATCCTACCAAAAACATTCATTCATTCATTCGTTCATTCATTCTGTAAACATGCATGAAAATCTACTCTTTATTAGACGCTGAAATACAAAAATATGCCCCAGCTCCTGCCCCAAAAGGCCACAGACTCTAGTGGATGAGACAAAGATATAATAATTTTTTTATAAAAGAAGAAGAGTATAATGTGAGAGATGCCAGCAGCCTGAAGTAGAGGACAACTGGCTCTGCCCTGGGAAGTTTTCATAGAGGAAGTGGCACTTGAGAGAGGTGGAGGTGATGTGGAGGGGACTCTCATCAAACAAAGTATGGAGCCATGTAGTTTTATGAAACAGCAATACAGAATAAAAACAAATCCTTCTTTCAAGTGATGGGTCTTCAGATATTTGACAAAAGTTATCATAGCCTCTCCTCCCATTTTTCCTCCAACATCTCCTCTTAGACATGCTCAACAAGCGCAGTTTCTTCAATCATTGTTTACCTGATTGGCTGTGAGCCCCCCAGGCCCTCCCTGGACATGGCCCCTTCTCTGCATGTCCCAGTGGCAGGGAATACATCAACTTATGTCACATATGTTACCATAACCAGTTTGTTAGGTATAGCCTAATTGACATATTTTAAAGCCATTTATTTGCTTGTTCCAAAATTCCAGGAATCTACAAGCTACACCACAAATTGGAAAGCTCATTAGCCATTCACATAATGATGTATGGACTTGTCTCATGAACACAGAAAAAGTATGTGTGTGAAGAGAGTGTGGGTCATAGAAAAGAGAAAATGACTGCCTGCGTGCTCATGCAGAGATGATGTGGACGGCTGGCTTAGTGCTACCAGGGGACAATGAGAACCCCAGCTCTGAATGTTGTCTCATTAAATCTCGAGGGATCCTGGTACGGCAGCTCAGAGACTAGTCTTTCAGGCGTCATTTCCTAGCTCTGTCAGGCTCAGAACTGGCCTTTATGGAACTGGGTGCTTTTCCATTACTGTAAATCAAAAGGAAAGGCAAAATGAACAGAAGGAAAGCCCCTCTGGAAGGAAAGAACAGGCCCGCCGCAGGAGATGGAGGCCCGCTGCTGTCGTAAATGCTGCGCTGGGCACCTGGCAGACGGCAGAGCCCCACCACACACGAAACAGCCGTTGTGGGCCCCAGGCCACCTGACTTCACATGGTGTTTTTTCTCACTGTTGAACACAGGGCATTATTTGTGTGAATGCAGTCCCCTTGAAGCCCCATCTCTGGGTGAAAAAGCCTTGTCCTTACCAGGTCTGCTCCCAAACCTTGACAGAGCCAACTCACCAAGGGACAGGTGAACACAAAGGGCCATTTCTTCTGTTCACAGCACAGAGGACTGCAAGGACCCTGGGTCCTTGGAACAGGACTTTGGAGTTTAAATAACACCCCCGTTTCCCACTCTCCTCATGCTGAAAGGGAAGGTGCGTCATCGACCTTCGTTTTGCAGATGAACCTCAAGGAAATCATTAATTGTCCCAAGTCACCCAGGGAAGGAGTGCAGAAAGTAGAATGGAAACCCAAATAGTGTGCCCTAGCCTGGTGCCCTTTCACCCTCCACAGCAGCAGAGACCAGAAGCGAAGGCTGTGTGCTGGGACAGGCAGCAGGCACGCAAAACATCTTCCCCATCACACCCGCAATCCAGGCCTAGGCTGCAGAGCACGAGGCCGGTGGAACGGAGCCGTACGAAGGCTCAGGAGCCTGAGTCTGTGCCCGCAGGTGGGCTGTCATCTAAGGAAGGAAGCAAAGTACACCCACAGGACAGCAGTGATCAACAGATACAGTTACCTGCGGACAAATGGGAACGTCGAATAAAAATGTGCAGCATTAAGCCAAGGCTCCCTGGTAGCAGTGAGAGCCGCTTGTTCTTTTGTTTGAGTTGGACCTCAGATGCAGAAGGTTCATTATATCTCTATTACTTCTCAGATACTTCTCATTGTCATTCGTCACTGGTCTGTGCAGAGCCCCTCTCATTTTGTGTTTTCCCTCTTTTATTCTTACCCCCGTTCTCATTCTCCTCCTTCCACAGTCAGCCATTCCACCGTATTTGATGTGTATCCACTTTTTGCTTTTTGTTTTTGTTTTGTGTATGGAGGTACAGTTGACATACATTATCTTAGTTTCAGGTGTAGTACAGCATAATGATATGCTATTTATGTATTGTGAAACAATCACCGCAATAAGTCTTAACGTCTTTCACATTACATAGTTACAAAAAGATCATTTTTCTTGTGAGAGCTTTTAAGATCTACTCTCTTAGCAACTTTCAGATCTGCGGTTCAGTATTAGTAACTCTAGTCACCATGCAGCACATGACATCCCCAGGACTTATTTATTTTATAAGTGGAAGTTTGTACCTTTTGACCCCTTCACCCATTTCTCCCATCCCTTCACCTGCCCGCCCCCGCCGCCACACCCCATCTCTGGCAACCCCCAATCTATCATCTGTATCTGTGAGCTTGGGGTTTTGTTTTGCTTTGGGTATGAGTTCTTGAAAATAAGAATTGTTGGCCTGTATGCTTGTGTCTTAAATGTATGTAAGCAGTATTATGCATCTCATTCTAGGTTTTTGGTCTTTTTATCACTTAGCACTGTTTGTGTATTTCACTTTGCCAAGGTTTATACTTGTTGCTATGTGTTGCTATGGTCCATCTGGTCGGCTGCTTTCAGCAGTCGCATTATCCTCTGAGGTGTGCATCACCCCGCGTTTACCTCCCCACTCCCAGTGATGCCCAGTGAGCTTGCTTCCAACCCCCTGCCACCATAAACAGCACAGTGATGCATATCTTCTCACATGACCCCTTCTGGGTGTATTGAGAAAGTTGGGGGACATAGACCCAGGAGCAGAATTGATGTTTCATGGATTATGTGTGAACTTAAAATGACCAAATAGTGCCTGGTGCCCCCTCAACAGCTGCCCTAGCTACACCCCCACCAGCAGTGCCCCTAAACTCCCACATCTGCTCCAGCACTTGGCATTATCCAGCTTCCTAATTTTGGCCAGTCCTACCGATGCAGAGTGATAGCCCATGTGGTTCCAATTTGCAGTTCTCAGGTTACTAATGAATTTGGGCATATCTTCGTTTTCTTGTTGGTCTTTGGGTTTCCTCTTTCATAAGCCACCTGTCTGTTGCCTGTGATTACACTGAGGTTCTTTCTTTTTTCCCTTGGTGATTTGCAAAGCTTCCTTGTATTCCTTAGAGAGGCCCCTTCTTGAACAGCACAGGCATCTTTACAGCTGTCGTTGCTCGTCTCGGGCAAAGGAACCGATATAACCACCAAGTCTTCACACCCTCATTCTGGGGTCAGGGTTTGGTAATGGCCAGAAGTTCAATCAAAGTGAAAGGAGCCCCATCCTTCCCTCCCCTCTGCCAGCCTTGCCATCCGGGAAGACAGGTAACAAGGAAATAAACTTTCTCTTCTCCAGGGCTGCTAACCTGCTGTGTCAATTTCATGCGTTAATGCGTGATTGTATGAGGCTTAATTGCATCAGAGGAAATTGAGATCAGCCGAATCTTAGGCCCCACTTAATTAACCTGTGTTCCTAAGGGGGGCTGAGCAGGAATCAGGGGACAGCCAATCATTAATTACATGTGCTGGTGCCAGTTGCGGCTGGCATTTCCTGCCAGTGTTTGCCAGGCAGGGAGACAAGTGACCCTGCCTCAATGCAATGAAGTCACTGAGGGACCTGGAGGCTGTATTGAGGGCTAAATCTAGAAGGGAGGTGAAGGCGGGGACAGGGCACTATGAGTGACCATCTACCTTCTCAACTTCTCCCGGAACTCTGCCCCTGAGACTCTCTGAACTCAGATGAGCACCAGTCTGTCAGGCATGCTATTTACTGTCTGTCCTTCGACCTCCAGCTTCTGGCTGAGGCAGAGAACCTGGGCGTGGTCAGCCCTGTCCCCACAGAAGGTGGCTCTGTGGATCTGGTTAACGGTTGGGTCCCCTCCCCAATCACACACACACCCAGTGGGGCCCTCCCTGCTCGGGACCCAGTGCAGGGTGGCACATCATCACCAGTGTGTGTCCTTCTCTTCCCGCACCCCATTCTCAGTACAGGACCCAGACCATCCTCTAAATAATGTTGAGTGGCTATTTAAAGAATTTTGGTTTGAAGGGACCCCCAATAATTAGCCTACACTGGGCTCCTAGACGTTTCAGTTGGGTCCTGTCTCGCTCTCCTCCATCTGCACGTCAGCGTGGTGATCTTGTTGTCTGTGTCCACCTGACGATCTTATCCTGTCCAACTTGTTCATCTGACAGTCTAGTTGGCATGTGGGCCTGGGGGATGTCAGAAAGCCGGAGAAAGGGGAAGGGGTGTACAGCTCTGGGCCCCGGGAATACGGACAGGCCCCGGGGAGGGTGGGGAAGGGAGTGGGAAGGAGGCATGGGGGCCATCGAGAGAGAAGGGGTTAGCCATGTGGGCAACAAGGACACGCCTGACGCCAGGCAGGTCGGACTTCTCCAGTGGAGCATGGAAGGGGCAGCCGGACCCCCTGCGCCCGCTGAGCTCACTTCCCAGAACAGGCAAAGGCTACTGCCCGGCGTCCTGCTGCGTTGGGCCGAGGGTTCTTCCAGACAGCAGCACCGAGAGAAGGAAACAAGGATGAGATAGGATGTGGCCTTAGAGTCTGTCCTCAGGTTCTTCGGCTGGGGGCCTCAGAGACCAAGGCTGCCCTTCGGGGACTTCACTCATGTCAAGAGGTCAAGAAACAAGCCCCTTGAGGACATGCACTGCAGTCTTGGGGTTACAACCAGGTGCCCGCGCGAGCCTGTCTGCCCTCTCGGCACCCCCTTCCAGCTCTCACTGACCTCCCCTCTCTTCTCTGGCAGGCACGGACGCCCTTGGCCATGACGCAGCCCCATGACGGCCTGTGTGACTGAACCATTGCTGCCTCGGCTGTTTCACTTAAGTGTAAGGCACAGGCCAACCCCGCTCCCTGCCAGAAAAAGATGCCTGGACCCTGGGTGGGGAGAGGTGTCGGTGGGGAGGAGCCCGGAGTCACGGGCACAGAGGGCAGGCCCCGGTGTCTTTGGCTTGTCCCCTCTGGCTGCCCTCAGGCCTTGAGTTGGTCACCGCTGAATCCATTCTGTTCAGATCTGCTAGGAGGGAACATGGGGACCTCTTTCTCCTGTTCCCAGGAAGGTAATCAGGAGACGGCTGATATGATGTAAACTGTATGGCACTGGCCCTGGGGTCCTGACTCAGACACTTGCTATTGTATGACTTTAGGCACCTCATTTTAATGGTCTGGCTTCCCCTCCTGCCTGTGGGGGTTTTGTATGGTTCAAAGGGGGTGCTATCTTTTGCTGCATAATAAGCCACCACATACTGAGCAGCATGTAACAACACACATTGAGGCTCTCACAGTTCCTGTGGGTTGGGAATCCAGGAATGGCTTGCTGGGTCTGCTGCTCCAGGATCTGACATGAGGCTGCATTCAAGGTGTCCACTAGGGTTGCGTTTTCATTCGAAAGCTCAACTGGGAGAGAGTTCCACTCTCACTTATGTGCTTGTTCAGTTCCTTTTGGGCTGTCGGATTGAGGGCCTCAGCTCCTGCTGTCCAGTGGCCTGAGGGCCAGAGGCCACCTTCAGGTCCTTGTCACATGGGCCTCCCCAACATGGCAACTTGCTTCATCAAAACCAGCAAAGGAGAAAAAGTTGTCCAGCAAGAGGGAAGTCAAAACGTTATATAATCTAGTCTCAGAAGTGGCATCCCATCACCTTTGCTGTATTCTGTTGGGTAAAAGCAACTCACAGGTCATACCACCCCTCAAGGGGGGGGGGGAGTATAAGGCATGACTGCCAGGAGGCAGGATACATTTGGGGCCATCTTAGAGCCTGCCCATCACAGGAGGAGCTGTAAACTGGAGGTGCCGATGAGATGCACAGAGTTATTGTTATTATTTGCTTCTGGTTGTAAAGAGAAAATGAGCCTGCCTTAAATAATAGAGAGCCACTGGATGTGGGAATTTAAATGCTAAATTGTACCATTAGTACTGGGCCTCAGGGAGCCTGCCTGGGACCTGGTTAGCTCACTGCATGCCCTCACCCCATGCCCTCTTGGGTTTTGATTGTCTGGCAGACTCAAGCAGCCAAAAAACATGTGGGTCTTCCTTTTTCCCATAAGCCAGCGTGTTTGAAGGATCTTTTAGTTTACAAAGGGCCCTCACGTACATGAACCTCACTTTTTGTTCTCAATCATACCTGTATACTGAGTTTTTGGTTCACCTCTCTTTCGTAGGTGGAAAAGGTGGTCAGTTTCCAAGCTGGGGTGGCTGCTCAGAGGCACAGGTGGGGCTCAGATGGGCCTTCAGACCCTTGACTCCGCCTGCATTGTCACACTCCGCCCACATTTCTGGCCATTTCTGCTGTCCAGCCTTCATGGTGCTGAAAGAAGGGGGGCCAGCATGGGGGGCAAAAGGAGGGAGGGCACTGGGGATTTTTTGTTTGTTTTTAAAGATTTTATTGGGGAATTGGGGGAGGGAACAGTGTTGGGGAATCGGGGAAGGGGAACAGACAGGTTGCTGACCTTTTGTTCTTCAGTCTAGTTATGGAGGATGTCGCGTCACTGGCCCATGTTGGTGTTATCATTGTGCTCTTCCTGGGTGAGACAGTCACTCGCCGGCCATTGGACGGCTGCTCACGGCAGCTCACGCCGGCTGCCAGCCACTCACAGGAGCTTATGGCAACCCACTGCAGCAGTGGCTGCAGCCTACGCTGTCTCCAGCGACTCACGGCAGCCCAGCTCCAGGTTGAGCTGTTGTTCACCATCTGAGCTGTAGAGGGCACAGCGTCACTGGCCCATGTGGGATTCCAATCTGTGGCCCTGCTGCTCAGAGCTCATGCTCCCAAGCCAACTCTTAACCAATGAGCCACTCGGCCGGCCTGGCACTGTTCTTATATGGCTTCATAATTCCCTGTCTCCTAACACAGGGTGGGCACATCCCAGGGGACTAGGCCAAGACTTTAGCAGAGGGGGTCACTGCCACCTCCCCCAACTTCAGGTCACTCCATAGGCCTCTCTGTCTCTTAAGCAGCCCTCAGTAGAGAGCGTGCTGGCAAAGCAGGCGAAGGCAGGGTGGTGTTTTAGTGGAGGCACATAAATCCTCCCAAGGCTGAGCTTCGTCCCCCACCAAATGCCCAGTGAGTCCCTGACGCTCGGCCCACCATGCACCTGGGCAGTCAGATCTGTCCCAAAGGCGATGCTCAAGTCTGCAGACGGGATGTGAGCTGAGAGGTGCGACTTGCTGCCCCCTGGTGGTATATCTGAGTCATAACTGCCAGGCCTGTGCAAGAAATAACCGGGAGATGATTAACAAACTTATTATTAAGTACCCGCTGTGTGCCAGGCACTGCGTATAACGCTACAGAGGGATAGGAAACAGTTTGGGATACAACCCCCTAACCTCAAAGGACTCATAATTTAGTGGAGGAGTCAAGATGTTCGCACACGCAAGTTGACAAGCATCCTGCCAAGACAGAGTTTGAAAAGCGTGGTGCATAGAAAGGCATTGCAGAAGGAGTCCTGGAGGAAAGAGAGCATCACCGTTGGGGCAGCCAGAGATGGTTTCTCAGAGCCTCGAAAGATGGGCGGGAATAAATAGCCGGAGAAAATGAGACCATGCACCCCCCTGCTGAAAGCTCTGCAGGAACCCCTTCGTCTCCGGCAAAGCTAAAACCCCACGTCCTTGCCTGGCTTACAGCCTCTCCAGCTTTGTTCCGCCCCTGTCCTGTACAGGCCTTTCCAGATTCCCACAAGTCCGAGAACCCCATGTATTTTCAGACTCCTTCCCTCTCCATTGTGTCTACTGGACAACCTCCCACGCAGCTTTTAGGATTCTGCTCAAACATGTCTTCCCTGAAACCTTTCCCCGAGTAGTTAGTTGCCCCACCTCTGTGTTCCCACAGCCCCCGGTCTGTGTGTCTCTGGCTGTGTGTCTCACACCATATTGTAAGATATGGGGTGACCGGTTAGCTCAGTTGGTTAGAGCGTGATGCTGATAACACCAAGGTTGCCGGTTCGATTCCCTGCATGGGCCACTGTGAGCTGCGTCCTCCCTAAAAGAGCCAACTATGCCGTTGTAGCATGAAAGCCATGTGTGACCAATGACCATGGCTGTTCCAAGATATGTTAAGTGTCTTTCCATCGCCAGGCTATAAGCTTCTTAAGGAGGGTTCATGTAAGAGAGACAGTGGGAGGCGGGGAGGGAAACAAATTGGTGGTGAGCATGCAAGGAAGAGGGGCAGGGAAAAGCTTCTGAAGTTTGGTCCAAAAGTTCGTGGCCAGATCAATGTATCCTGCAGGCAGTGTGATGTTGGGAAGGGTCTGGAGGAAACGAAGGGTGCTGGGGTGCTAACGACCAAAGGCTAAGGGTGCTCAGAGCCAAAACCAGTGAGATCGGTTAGAAAGCCACTGCACCAGTGCAGGCATGAGATGCCAAGGGTTTTAACCAATGTGGAGAACAGCAGACTGGGGGAAGCCAGAGGAGAATTTGAGGGTCTGAAAGTCTGGGCAAGTAGGGGAGCACCCCATGGCCTTGTCAAACCCTACTATGCAAATTAATCACCTGGGACCCTGTCAAAATGCAGCTTCTGACTCATTAGGCCTGTGGTGGGGCCGGAGATGCTGCATTTCAAACCCGCTCCACAGATGGCATGGCACGGCGAGCACCTGTGAGTGACTTACAGGCAGTGCAGGGAGCATGCCGTGTTCTAGGAGCACTTAGTGAAGAGCAGGTGGTGTCTTTGGGTGAAGAGAAAGGTGCCGTTTCCACCAGGTGAACAGCAGGGCAAGGGGCTTTGTGAGCAGAGCCCCCACTTGCCCTTTGAGTAACGCGCAACCTGCAAAAGCCTTCGTGCAGCTCTGGTGGAACCACTAACAGACAGACAGGTCCGAGGTGAGGGAGCCCCCGTGGAGAGAGGGTGATGATTCAGCCTGTCACAGTTGGGTTTGGCATGCCAGTGGGACATCCGAGTGCAGTGCCTGTCCACTAGCAGCTGGAGACCCAGCTGGAGACGCAGATTTGGTGTGTGGGGGCTTACTGATGACAGAGCACACGGTGAGGAAGGCAAGGTGAGGTGAGGTACAGCTTAGGGACTGATCTAAGCTTGTCAGCGGGTAACGGTCTTCTTTCAACACCTCCATCCCTTTTGTTGCCTTGCAGGTCACCATCCCCTGTACTGAACGTAAGTGCTCACTATCCTTCTTTCATCCTCAAGAGGCCAAGTCTCCTTGTACCCTCCTTGGTCCCCATGAGCCCCAGAGGCTCAGAAATCCCCATCCAGCGGCCCGAACGGGGAGTCAGCCTGAGGCCAGACAGCCTCTCATCCACAGCTTGCCTCTGTCCTGTGAGCCCACCGTAGCCAGGCCCAGCTCCCCAGCCTCGCCACAACCCCCACAGCCTTCCCGGAGCCAGAATGCCGCCTGCCTGCTCCCGCTGGGCTCGCTGTGCCCTTGTTTTCCACAAGAGCTGGAAAGAAAGGAAAGAGGCCCCCCTCCAAAAAGAGTGTGGGTTTGAGCCAGAGCGGCAGTAGGCAGAACTTTGGAGGTTCAGACCCTGTCCCCTCCGCCTGGGCCAAAGGCTCAGGGACCACTGGTGTTCATGCCTCCGAGGGCAGAGAGTGAGAGCAGGGCCATTGGGGTGAACCAGGCAGGGGGAGACCTCAGCCTGATCAGTCAAGGCTGGGGTTCATCACGTGTGAAATAGGGATAATTAGGAATTGTCCAAGATCGTTTGGAGGACTAACTGAGATACCCAGCGGAATGCTGAGTGCTGAGCCCACAGTAAACTGAAGCTGTTTTTCTTTGTGTCTTGAAGCCACCGGTGGAGGGGCTGTAGTTTAAGCAGGACATAAGGAGAGGGGAGAGGGGAGGCAGAAGAGAATTAGAGGGAAAGACAGCTAGAACCTTTGAAACTGGGTAGAAACAGGAAGCACTGCATCCCCTCTTCCGTCCACCTCCAGGAGATGTCAGCCCCCCGGGGAGGCTGGCTCAGGCCACAGCCACCCTCTGGGATTCAGGAAGTCCCCAGTATCCCAGCTGCTGGGGTCCCCCTACCTCCAGCTGTGCAGACAGTTTCAGGAGGGCGCCCTGCCCCGTGCCCAGTGTGGCCGCCGTGGCTGCCTCTCAGCCTTCCATGCATCTCCTTGCAGAGTTGGATGGGGCGTCGGGCGGATGACAGCGGGAACAGTAGTGATCACTGGCGGAATCCTAGCTACGGTCATCCTTCTCTGCATCATCGCTGTCCTGTGCTACTGTCGGCTCCAGGTCAGTCCCCCAGCCTGTGGCCCGAGGCCACCTGCAAACTGCTGCCCCATTGGGGCGGACACCGGAGGCCCTCTTCTGGGTGACAAAGCCCAAAGCCATGGAATGTGGGAGGCATAAGTCAAGGGGCCTGGGAGCTGGGGAGCGATCAGAGGGGAGCTGTGCATCCCCCACACTCTGCACACGTAGGGCACCCAAAGGGGGCATGCTGGGAAGATACTGGCTGATTGGGTTGCGTCTCCTGCGTGTCTGAGATTTCAGAGCGGTGGGAAGGGCACCGTTCTAGGGAGACTGAAAGCTGCTCCCCGCCACCCCTGGCCCTGTCCTCAGTGTGACTTGTGTGTCCCTCCCTCGCTGCCTCCCTGCCTGTGAACCATAGCCCAGAGGTAATGCACTGGGAAGTAGGGGAAGAAGAGGGGAGCAAGGCTGGGGATCTGTGGAACGTGGCCTCTGGTGTTGAGTTTGGACCTCAGCGCCCACAAAGTGCCTGGCACGGGGTCCTCAGTGGAGCAGGGGCGTGGGTGCCCGTGTGCTCAAAGGGGGCCTTCAGCCCTCAGGGCCCCCTCCCATCTCCCCTCAGTATTACTGCTGCAAGAAGAGAGGAGCTGAGGATGCAGATGACGAGGAGGAGGAGCACGACCTGCCCACACCCTCCAGGGGCCCCCCCTGCAATGCCTGCAGCTCCCAAGCCCTGGATGGCAGAGGCGGCCTGGCGCCTGTCACCGGCGAGCCCTGTGGCCAGCCGTGTGGAGCGGCAGCCCGCCACTGTACCACCTGCTCCCCATATAGCTCCCCCTTTTACATACGGACGGCTGACATGGTGCCCAATGGGGGCGGAGGCGAGAGGCTGTCCTTCGCTCCCACGTACTACAAGGAGGGGGGACCCCCGTCCCTCCAGTTGGCAGCACCCCAGAGTTACCCGGTGACATGGCCTGGCCCTGGGCGTGAGGCCTTTACCAATCCAAGGGCTATTAGTACAGACGTGTAACCAACCCCTCTTGCCCCCGAACCCCACACACACCAACGCGGCTGCCCCAGCAGGAGCAGTGGAGCCAGCCGTGCCCCCTCCAGCATCCCACAGGGACTGTCTCCATTTCTTTGGCTTTTCTTGCCTCACAGTGGAAGGTTCACCAGGATTCAAGCTATTGGATGTGCTGAGAACCAGGGCAGGGCCTGGTCCCCTGGCCCGGAGAGGGGGCCTGACAGGTTGAGTTGGTAGCTTTGCCCGTTTTTCTGTTGGGACATTCCTCTGTCCAGCTCCCGCGCTCCAGGTCCCTCTCATTTTCCTCACTCCCCCAGCTTTGTGGATTTTGAGAAGAAGGAAAGTTATGCAAAGGTCTGGAGGCCTCCAGAAACCTTGGGAGATGAAAGAAGAAAGGGGGACATGGGGCAGGGTGAGAGGGGAGCGCTGCAGAATTCGAGAAGGGAGAGGAGGCTGTGAAAGAGACTGCTGCAGGACTTGCTGGCTGAAAAGAATCCAAGAGCTAGCTTGCAGTGTAGTTTTGTGTTTCGGTTGTCATAGAGACGGCAGGCCCCATAGCTGCTCCAATGTCGAGCTGATTCCTGAAGACATCACAGGTGTATCTGCCCCTTCCCCGTAGAACACATTGAGTTGGCTTTAATGGCGGAAGGTTATTTGTGGGGAATGCATCGAAAAGGGGCTGTGTGACCTTGTCTCCCCTTAAATCCTCTTTCCCTGCCTCAGAACGAGCTGCCTGGCTGAGAGCCTTTTTCAGGTTTTGTTAGGAGAGTTCGAGTTGCTTAGCAAGCGAGGTCCTGCTGGTGGTCTCTGGGGCTGTGGCCCGCCGTGCTGAGTGGTGTGCGTGGATGCAGCCCTGCGAGAGCGTGTGCGTTCTCATGCGTGTGCGCACGCGAGGGGTTTGGCCACCTGCGGGACCCGCCGAGTGGAAGGGTCTCTGATGTCGCACCTCGAAAGAAAAGTCTGACCCCCAGACGGCATGAGGGAAAACTGATTCAGTGGCCAACCCCTGTACAGGAAGAGCCTGAAGAGTCTCCCGTGGGATGATGCTGTCCCACCGGCCCCTCTAGGGCGTACCGCTCGGGCACCCAGCTGTGACGCTGTAGGCCGGACCACTCACTCACCGGGCACAGCGGCCCAGGCTCCTGAGGTCCGGAAGGTCTGACTTAGCAGTCGGATCCCTCTTGCCGCCCTCCGTCCAGGCCACGCGCCACTCCCAGTCTCGGGGAGGGCCGATTTACTGCTGTCTCACTCTAGCCCCAAGTCCGCGCCCACCTCGCACTCATGTCAGCCGTGGCCTTACGCTGTTCGAGTGAATGCATCCGATGAGTTTTCCAGCTGCCTCTGTAGCAAGGGGTGGCCGCCCCCCTTCGAAGCCTGCCTCCCTACCTGACTGCACTCTCTCTGCACCCACGGATGCCCCTGGGGGGGTGGCAGGGAAGGAGCTGGCGCCTCTGCTGAAGGATCACTGTTCAGGCTCCTGTCACCCTGCATCTCAATCTGTTTATTAAGGCACACCAGGATCAGAGGATCTGGGGTCCGGTCACACTTTGGTCACTCACTAGCTCTAGGGATCAGCCACTTATCTTCTCTGAGACCCCATTTTCTCCAGGGAAATGAGACTTGCCCAGATGGACTTGAAGGGCCCTGCAGTGCTCCACGAAGCCAGGGCTGCCTGTGAAGATCTGCCAGCCAGGCCACGCAGTCCTGGCGGGGCTGGGTACACTTGCCAGCTGTCTGATCCTGTGTGCAGGGATGCATGCTAAGGAACAAAGACCACAGTAAAACAGGACTAGCAGGCAGAGCAGTGGTGATTGTGAAAAGCACGTGTTTGCCTGACTCTCCTACTGAGTGGCCTCAAATGGTAACATTGGTCTTCACACAGGAGGCAGCTCTAGGTGTCATGAAATCCGTCTCCGAGTGCAGAGGGGCCAGCTGAGGACGGCGGCTTTAACATACCCCATCCCACTGCCAGCCATTGCTGGGCCAAGCACACCCCCTTGATGCGAGCTGCTGGGCCTGGCCGCTCTCACCGCTTCCTGACGGCCAGCCCCAGTGCCTTGCTGCTCTGGAATTCCATAGCCAATCAACCCCAGCAGGGGCTGTCCCTCCTTCATCAAACAACAACAGGGTCCTTGTACCTCCCGCATTTGCAGAAATCAAGACAACCTAATCACCTGTCACCTGCTCCTTACGCCTGATTTGTTGGGGTCCCCAAGTGGAAAGCATCTTGTGGGGTCCTGTCCCCTCCTATAGCTTTCCCAGCCTAAGTCCTGTCAACCCACAGATGACAATCTAGGTGTGGGGCACTGGAGAAATGGTGGGCCACTGCTCCCCCACACACAGCTGCATGCCGCTCAGAGCACAGGCTCAAAGTTGCCCGCCCACCTGCCCGTAGGTGCGAGGGCCTGACCTGTGGAAGAGGAAGCTCCCCCATTCAGCTGCACGGCATTTTTTAGCTATGGGACACTACCTGGACACCCTCCAAACTGCACCCTAAACAGGAAGAGGGGAGTCCGGGAACCCTGTCTTCTCCGCCATTTTGTCTTCACCTCCACTCATGCTCCTGCTGCAGATTTCTTGTCCTGCATCTTTGGTAACTTGGAGTCACAACCAAGCGAATGTCAAAATAAATGAGGAGTTTGAAATAGAAACCCCACAGGGTCTTCCGTTCTTCACCTGGGGAGGGGCCAGCTGGGCACGGATGTAAGGGCGGACACTCCTTCCCATCACCCAGAGTGTCCATTTTCAACACAAAAAACCCCTACCAGCTTCTTCTCCCTTCCTGTTCCTTCCACACTGATAAACCCCCTCCGCCATGCTGCCGCCCACCCCGGCCTCAGCCAGAGCGCACATCCAGGGAGGGCTGTTGTTTGTTGGGAAAGGGGCCTGGAAGTGTTGACACTGCTGCTCCCTGAGGCGGAAGTGGCCTTGCCGATGCTGGGGGGCGGCCCAGGCGCCAGCCCCCTCCCTGCTGCCACCCCACCTCACTGCCAGGCCCATGGTATTCCCCACCTGCAGCTTGGGTTCAACCACCAGCTCTCTGAAAGTGTCACGCGACCAGGCCCTGAATGTTGGGAAGGGAGGAAAGAGAAGAGAATTTGGGGACCATCTCCTTAGCTCCCATGGTGGCAGAAACTGCAAAAACAGGAGCAGCATGGAGTGGGGACCAGAGAACCAGGAAATAGCTTTATGTGTGAGAGGGAGACTTCATGGAGGATGAGGGTGAGGGTGTGTGTGCCCGGGAGTGTGTATGAGAGCGACACACTCTCCCCACCTCAGGGCCACTGCAAGCCCTGCCCACAGCTGGCTGGGCAGCAGGCAGCCTGGCCTGAACGGTCCAGCACCCCTCTCTCCCCCCACAGTCACAGGCGAACCTACTTTCCCAGGAGGTCCTTTTCCAAGGATGGCTGGTCCCTGGGGGAGAATTTGCCCAGGCCTCCAGGGAAGCACTTGGCTCCCCCACTTCCTCTCTAGTCTGTCACCAACCACCCCCCACCCGTCACCCATTCTACACACACATACACACCACCACCAGCAAGGAACCCCAGCCACAGCTATAATCTCAGGGTGGGTGATGCAGCCCTACCCACCCTGGACCCGCTCCCAGGCCTGCCCCACCCAGCGGGCAGGACAGTTTTGGTCTTCACAGGAGTCAGCGTCCTAGGGCTTCATGGCTGCCTCACACCAGGCATCGGAGATCGCCTTCTGCTCCAGGTCTCCACAGAGGATGACACGGCTCATGTGGCCCTGGCCACGGGCACCTCGTCACCTGGAGGACCGCGGAGCTCCAGCGCTGGCCTGCAGGTACTAGCTGGGTCCTGGCCCCACTACAACCCTTCCTAGTATCTCTGCATCCTCCTGGGTTTCGCCTCGGACCAGAGGTCTTCTACCCATTGGGAATTGCATCCTTATTCCTAACACAGGACCACTCCCCTGAGAGGATTTGTGTTCTGGGTCTAATTAAAGATCCTGAGATCAAAGCAGAGACCTAACCCTCCTTCCATCCCCTGAAGTCTTTCTCCCAACGTGAAGATTCCAAACAAAGGGACCCAGAGGGATCAGGAGAGTCCAATCCCCAGGCCCCTCATCTTCCCTTGCCTCTGCCCCCCTCCCACCTCACCTGGGCCTGAGGACCCCATCTAAGGGGACGTCATGAGCTGGTGACAATGAATAAGGAGGAATCCAAAGAGAAAAATTGAGACTTGAGAATTTTAATTAAGGGAAAAAAGTGGTAATATAAAATGTGCCTGAAAAAAAAAATGTTAATAAAATGTGCCTGAGATAGACATTAGAAGGATACATAAAAAAAAACAACCTAATGAAAATGGTTTCCTATTGGGAGGAAGTGGGGGATCGATGCGATGGGGCTAAAACAAGGCTTGTCAGTGTATGCCTTGTTATGTGATTTTGATGTCTGTGACTGTACGTTTCGAAAAGATATTTTTCTGAGTTAACTTATCCCAACACTGTGCCTGAGGATAGAGACTGCCCTGTAGAGTCACAAGAGGCGCACGTGCTCAGGCTGTGAGCAGGACCCTTAGGGGGGAGCCCGCAGAGGCCTCTGCTCAGATCCTTAACTGTGGGAGATGCCGAGTCGGCGGACAGCAGCCGCCTGGGCACGTTGCGATTTCTCAACATGCTGCCACATTTGAAGTCCTTCCAGCCCTGAGGCTGGGACACGGCTCCTATTGGGCCTCTTGGGGGGCTCTCCACAAGCAAAGGGTCTTCTGTGCTACAAGTGTGGCCAATGGGCAGAAGACGAGGGGGAACACAGTGTCAGCCAACGCAGCTTCATATTGTATAAATAAATAAAGTGTTTTTTTTTGCTTGTGGTAAAATACATGGAACATAAACTTCACAATGCTAACCGTTTGAAGTGACATTCCATTCCCAGTGATTTGCAACCATCACCACTATCTGTTTCCAAAGCTTTTTCATCACCCCAAACAGAAACTCTGGAGCCATTCATGTTTGAGTTATTTTTAACGGCTATGTTTTAATTTGGTATCAAAACAAAGTTTTAAGGTTGGCTCATCCTGCCAGTGCTGCCCTGCCCGAGCATGGGGCTCCGGAAACCTGCAGCAAGGCAGGGGGGGGGGGGGGGGAATCTCTCTCTCTTCCCTTCTCCCACAAAATGTCTTAAGCAAAAACTGGCTTCAGGGAAACTCCAAAGATAAGAGAGTTGGAATGCAGCTTTGCAGCTTGTTCTGGGGGAAAGGTGAAGGGAGGCCTGGGCAGGCAGCATGTTTTAAGATGAAAAGGAAGAGGATTGGTGCAGTGGAGAGAATGAACCAGCTGGGCACAGTAATAGGGTGGGCAGCTGGGCAGCCTGGCCTTCCTCCCTGCTGTCAGCACATCAGGTCCTCCACTGTGCCTGGCAACAGGATGGATGGCCGAGGCCTCAGGCAGAACCGTCCAGTCCCACAGCCCAGGGAGCCATCTCAGCAGCGGACCTCACTGCACTGGGCCGGCTCCACTGAGCAGCCACCCTTCCCCTCACGGTCCCCAGACTGCCACAGTGCTGGCCACCGAGAGGGCAGGGGAAGGGAAGGGGGAAGGAAAGCCAGCCAGGTGTACCCCGGACTCTGTACAGGGACCTCAGCTAGACTGTTTGAATGCACATGAGGTCTGTGAACCCGTAGGATTTCAAGGTAAATGCATGTGTGTCAGGTATCCAGAGAGGGCCCATGCCTCCCCTCGCGCAAAAAAAAAAAAAAAGTTAGAAAAACAACAACAGGGATTTCCCCCATCACGTTCATCCCACTGGCATGAATTTTCAACTATAACTGACCCCACAGACCCATTTCCACCAGCCCCCATTTGGCCGTCCTTCACACCTTTTCCACTCCTGGGCCACCCCTAGAAGCGACTGCTCCCTTTTCTGGGTCCTCCCTCTACCTCTCTGTCACAGTGACATCCTAGGTTGGTATTCGGCGTGTCCTGTATCTTCCCAGGTAGACAGGCTGTTCGTGGAGGGTGGTTTCGCCACTGCATCAGCCCAGCCCCCTGCACGGCGCTCTGTACAGTTTGCAGCCAGTCAGTCTGCAAAGGAAGGAGGCTGCTGCTGCAGACCTACTGTGGGTGCTTGGAGTGAGTATTGGGGAATCCTTTGTGCTTAGCCTTCCGGCTCACCTTAACCTTTCACTTGAGCCCATTTCACTGAAAGCTTGTCTGTTAAGATGCGCAGACTCCTGAGAATGACTATTTTTCTGAACTGCAAAAATAAATCAGATTTTCAAAATTAAAGTCAGATTTGGTAGAAAACAATTCTATGAAATATGTCAACAGATTGGTGGTTTTTCGTTGAGTATAGACCAGTGGGGGCAGAAAGCCAGACGAGGGTGGAGGGGCTGAGATGGTTATCAGATGCCTCCTGATTCTTGTTTGGCGACATTCTAAGGCAGAAATTCTTAACACACTCTGGACTCTTCCTCCTCTCCACACACAACTGAATGACGTCCACAAGGAAGAAACGCATTTCCTATCAGCACACCCCAGATTAGGAGCAAGTCCCAGGGCCCTACTTATCACCCGACTCTCCCTCCTGCTCAGAAAGCCTCGTTAAGTAGGACTAGCACCCGAAGAATGCTCAGTGAGACAGGCAGTAGATTCTAGGCATAGCGTTTGCACCGTGTCACGTCACCAATGGCCACAAGGCCGCCTGACCTTCACAGGGTTCTCGGGCCCTTGAAATTATTGCTAAACGAGGGCCGCCTCCTTTCCCACCATCGATGACCACATGCCCAATTCTCTAAACTTGTTTTTCTGGAACTAGAATCTAGAATCATTTAACTGAGAAAAATTAAGATTTTTTTTTTTTGTAAACCAGTCAACTAATTTGAATAAGGCACCTTCTTCAACATCCATCAGAAACAAATGCAGAAGCAACCGCAGCTCGGGGTGAAGGGGAACACCAAGAAATTGGACATAAAGGCTAGCAGTGCCCATTTATATTAGTGAAATAGGAAAAAAGCACAATGTTTGAAAGTCAACTTGCTGCTGCTTTCTTTTATGATGGGATCTCAGTGTAATCTGACCACCTGGGAGCAGCTGCCTGCAGCCTTGATAAGGCGGAGGCCTGGCCTGGGCACAAGAAGGAAGGGCAGGGTTGCTGTGCGTAGCATCTTGCCAGCTCTGCCCCACCATGATGAGACTCAGCCGCTGATTCTCACGCCCACAGTGTTTCCTTTGGTGCAGGTAAATCCTCCCAGCCAGGGGCAAATTTAGCTAATGAGCCCCCAGTGAGGGAGGAAAAGTGGGAGGTCATTTCCCAGAACAGGAAACAGGATTTTTACAGACATCAAAACAAGCTGAAATAGATACCGCAGGTAATGCTGGAGGAAAGGCATTGAAGACAAAATTATTTTTATCTTTACAGATTATTTGCAGATTAGAGGATGCTGGTTGTGTCCTTGGGCCATTTGGATAAGCCTAGTGCTCTTCACTAGTTTATATACGTTTTTAAAAACAGGTTGACAAGCAGTGTATTACTTGGAAATGAGTTTCAGTGGCCCAGTCTCAATCGGAATAGAGCAAATGTAGGCTACAACCCAACACCTAAATTTAATATAAATAGGAATAAAGCCTATTTTAAAGTTTTCTGGAGAAACTGTTTTACATGATATCTTTATTTAGTTCTCTTTTTTGCAAATATATTATTCACAAGGATGTGACTCATAGCCTCAGTATCTGATAGTCTCATAGACACCTTTAGAAAAAATTTTAAATCATTTCGTATTTCAACAGATTATGATACAGGGACTTGTAATCAGTGATATTCACAATATGTATATAAAGACAAATATTAACAGTGATACAGCATTCAAGATATTTTAATTTTGAAAATAACAGAAAAACCGCTGACTTTTCAACAAATAAATTTTAAAATGAAATATATTATGCTCAGTGAACAACATATTAAAATGAATACTGCTACTTAACTACATATTCAACTTGAAAAACAGATTAGAAACTGCTTTTATTAAATGATCTATTAAGGGCTTTACAATGATGTACTGGTTTATTTTTGTAATTATAATGTTTTATTTTCAAATGATAAAAGTTTTCATGTTGCTATTTATTTCTTATAAGTAAACTGTGTATAAATGTAATCTTTATTCCCATTAAATAATCCTCAGCAGATATAAGAATTATATTTTCTATTTAACATTAGTTTTTGAAGTGCTAGAGATGCTATATACTGCATAAAAACTTTAGTCAGAGATATGCCGGTATAATCCTGGTAAAGATCGCGTAGCTGAATTAGTATCACTGTCACATGGTGTATTTGTTTGTTATATGCATTTTAACATCAGTGCTCATTATGCTTCCTGTCTTTAACAGATAAAAGTATAAATCAAACAATTAAAAACTGCGAAAGGGTCAAAACCACCTCAGCGGCCAGCAATGTTCAAATGGGGTATGGTGAGTGACAGCATGCTAAGCCTTGCCTCTGTAAGCTTGGGGGCCTTCCAATGAAATACATTTCAATTATTTTATTGACTTAAAAAAATAGAAACAATATCATTACTACCTGTAGTGATATGAAGCCCCTGGAACTTTTCTGCCAACTCTTGGAAATTAAGTAGGAAACCTACAATTTACTCCATAGGAAAAAAAAACAACTCAAGTCCAGAGACAATTTCTGATTTCACCAGTTGCTTCTAGAAATCTGCTATCAAACAAGAAGTGATTTATATTACTATGTAATGTAATGAGAGCTCTTCTATGATAATAATTAAATCACATATGGTATCATATGCCCAAAAGTCATTGTTCTAAGTGAAATAAACAAGCTATCTATTATAGTCATGAAAGAACTTCAAGATACACACGAACATTTGCAAACTTGAAAAATGTAAAAAATAGAAACAATTGAATAGAAATTAAACTGAGTACATTAGATAGTAAATTTTAATTATTTGTACATTTAAAAATATAAACTTTTACGTTTTAAAAAATAATCATCTTATTCATGAAAAGACCCAGAGCTAATAATATACTGCTTCTTTGTAAAATGATTTTTGAAGTAGTGGACAGAAAACTGACAACAGTTTCAGCTCATTGCACTTATACATGGAAGGAAAAGTTTTTTAACAAAGGCTAAATAGTAAAAAAAAAAAAAAAAAATTGTTGACTTTTTTGAAATTTCCTTTTTTAAATTATATTGAAAGGAAATGATGAAAAAACCATATTCAACTGAATGAAAAGATAAGAATCTTTGCTTCAGCTGTGATCTGAGTCACTAGACAGATTAGCTATGCACACTTCACACTGGTTACAGATCCGAGGTAGCACAGGTCAGCTGGTCAACAAAACAGCTCTACAAGGCATCATCGGTTTGTGTGATGTAATGCTAGGTAGCATCTGAGATCTAGAAATACAGAAAAAATGTGAATAAGCTATATAGGTTTTTCTCCAATTTCCTCTGAGTTTAGAGTAGATTGATATTGATATTATATTCACTGTGCTTGAACTTTGTGTTCAGGCAGGTCTTTCCTCAAACCTGTTGGAAGATTGCTTCACAAAGTTCCCAATGAAAATAGTCCCGTCAGGTAGGCCCCTACCTCAACGGAGCATAATGTAAGGCCTTGGTTAGAACAGATTTATGCATCTGCCTGTGACACGTACTTTCAAATAGATTCTTCCCTCATGTCTTTGTGACCTCTTTTTAGGTATCAGTAAGGATCTCTATTATCTTTTTACTGTTTCTGAAACTCCTTCCATACTTTAATCATGTGACTTAAAACCATATCCCAAAACCTCACTGAAATATTCCAGGAGCATGGTGACCATTCCTAGGAATGCCATGTAATGGAACAGACCCTTCATTTGGTCAAGATCATTGACTAGAGTTCTGCCTTCAGAGCTGAAATGCAAAAAAAAAAACCAAACAAACAACCCCCCCCCCAAAAAAAAACCCCAAAAACCCTACTGTCTCCATGAACACTGTTCTCAATCTTTTTTAGAATCACAGAACATGGTCCAGCAATTCATACTGGCCATTAGAACCTCTTAGAAACCATTTCTGCTTCCTCTCACTTAGTACAGCACATCTTGCATTTCTCTCATGGTTAACCTAATGGTACTTCTAACTAGCAGATCAAGAAGTGAACTGCATTACATAATGTTCCATCACTGCTTAACAAGTAAACAGTATGGTCAAGTTATGCTAATGTACTTATATAAAACCTACTATTCAATTGGTTCTTAAAATCTGTTCTGCTTACAGGAGACTCAAACCCTCATCCTAGACAATTATAAAATCCCATTCAGGGGAGGCAGAAGTGATGATGAACAGAAATTAACAAAAGCATCAGAAATCTGCTAGTAAATACTTTAAACACTCCACTGTTCCTCTGTAGGTCTTTATCTTTCCTAAAAAGTGTGTCTACAATAAACCTATATTTCGTCCTCTTCGTACTCATGAGTTTTAATACATTCATTTGTTTCCTACCCATTTCCTATCTTTTAACATGTTTTCTCACTTAATTGGTGATTTTTCAATCGGTGGAACTCTTTGTTCCAACGAAATCTTATGAAGAATCCCAAAATATGAAACAGTCAAAGCAGAACTGTTGTGATACAAAGGGGAGGGGTACCAGTAGACACAGCCTGATAAGCACTGCTCTAAATAATTCAAGTAAAGACACAGCCAATTGGAATTTCGTTTTCAATGATTATAAACAATTCCCCCAAGTTTTAGGAGCATTTCTTGAGTAGCGCTGCTTTTCTCTCAGCTCATTAACATAAAAAAAGCACAGTGCCTTCCATATAGTATTTAGGTAAGTATGTGAATTCAAATTTCCTTTTTTCATACTACTCAAAAGTGCAAATTAGTATAAAATGTAATCCCACACAACTAGGCTATTAAAATGAGTTTTTAAAATATTTGATATATGTGATATGTGATAGAAAACAATTCTTTTTAATTATCATTGCTTCATAACTAATTGCTTTTGTCCAAATACTATCCAAAAGACTGTTAAGAGTCTCAAGAAAATAAACTCCGCAATGTAGTTACTCTGAGCAGATTATTTTCCTGTGCAAGAATTCCGTTGCTGTATTTTTGGATTAAAAAAAAAAATCCTCCGTTATATCTACCATGCTAGATTTCACCAGATTTGCTTGAAAGGTAAGGGTGGAAAAAAAAGTCAGGTCTACCTTTCAGCTTTGTCAAGCTTTGAGTAGAAAAACTTTACAAAAAGTAAAAAATGATTTTTTTTGTTTTCTAAAATAAGCTTATTTGTGCATTTCAGGTGATTTCCTCACATTCATCAACCTCCTTCCATATAAATGGAAGGCTCTTTTTATTTAGCACACCTGGAACTTCCATAACCAATTCAGGGCTCAGCTTACAGCTGGCACCCCTGCTCCTCTATGTGCCTCACAGGCTGGACGGGCAGCACCAGGTGGGAAATACGGCTCCACAGCCCACTCAGCTTGTCCGAGTCCATGTGGTTGAAGGAGGTGGGAGTGTTGGAGTTGGTAAAGCGGGCCCACAGTAAATCTCTCACTTTCTCTTCAATTTCCCTTGGGCCGACACTTGCTTCTAATGTTTCCTCCTCTAGGAGAACGGTCAGGACCAGCGCCACGTCCTTAAAGGCGGCATTCTCATGGTCACAATACTTGTAGAAGATCAAGGTGGAGCCTGCAGGAAGGGATTCAAAGCGATGGACCACGGCAGCCTTCTGGCCGTTCTCAAAGCCAGAGCTCAGCTCCATGTCAACCAGTAGCTTCACCGCATCACTATCCTGCAGGCTTCTTCCAGCCCCATTGATCTGAATGGCGGAGACTTTCTGGGAAGAGGTGTAGGCATCGGCCACGTGGTGGCTCAGGCACTTGAGGGTCTCTCTTCCCTCTCGGGCTGCTGTAAAGATGATGGTGGCGGGCTCGCTGGGCTTGGAAGCATTGAGGTGTTTCTGGAGAAATTTACGTCCTCGCTGCCACAGAAAGGGACTCTGGCCTGGAAATTTATCCTTCAACTGTCTGAACTGAGCCAGGAAGGCCTCTAAAGCTGGATTTCTGGGCACTTGCTGAGCTGGAGAGGAATAGTAGCTCTGAACCGAGCGTAGCAAAATGAGAGTCAGAACTAGGAAGCCAAGGAAGATGGAGCCTGTCAGAGGATGAAAAAATAAACGACAAAATTGGGGAGAATGTGAGTCAGAAACAAAGCCTGTGGCAAACTGAAATGAGGGAGAGATACTGTTAGATTTTGCTGGTTGTGGTAAGTGTCTTTTGCCCAAATCCTTTAAACTTTCTGCTCTTAAAATCTACCACATCTACATTTTCTGATTTCTTAGATTGAATTATTTGAAGGGACAATATCTTTTTAAAAGGCAAAAGCTAAGTTCATGTATCTGTTGCTATAATATGTTGCTACAATATAATATAAACTTGTGATTTAGAAATGAACTATCAGTATATTCTCCCACCTTCTCAAAGTACCTACTACCTGTAACAGGCCATCTTTTTCCCTAAAGGGTCAAAATGTAAAAATGCCACTTGAGAAGTTAATACTCTCTAACGGAAAAGGAAGTTTTAGTTTCTTGATTATGAAACGCCTTTCCTCCTGTGGGAATTTCCATTTTGTTAAGGATGACAAAGCATCAGCCAGCACCCCTGAAGGAAAGCCCCTACAACTCTGTCACTCTATTTGACAATTACAGTAATACCTTGGTTTGCGAGCACAATTCATTCCAGAAACAAACTACTCGTATTGCAAGACATCACTCATTTACCACGTTAAAATGTATTAGAAATGTCTGCTCGTCTTGCAGAGCACTCGCAAACCAAGTTACTCGCAATCCAAGGTTTTACTGTGCTTACTATCACACATTGTCTTAAAACATGCTAAAAGAATGTTAAAACTGTTTAAATCTGCAAGTTCTCTAGGTCTTTTCTCTGAGGATTTCTGAATGTGGATCAACACTGCAGCAAGACAGGTTTTATTCTCACCATAGCTCAAAAAATCCTTTTTATTATTCTTTTGTATAGTACCCTGTGCAGTCTCTTTCTTTTCTTCCAATTTTTGGGTTCCTTGTTGGTGACTTTCAGCTTCTGGAGGGAAAAAAAAGAACATTATTTTTAGACAAATGACAGTGTGTATACTTTTACACCGCCTACGAAAACAAAGAATTGTTTGAGAGGATTTCTATACTTTGTAAAGTTTTCTTTAATACAAGGCTAGCTTTCTTCCTGACTTTCCCTTAAGGCTCACTGTTACTTTTACTCTGCTTAGAAGAATAAAATGTAGGGCTCTGAAACTCATTTAAGGAGACTGTTGCTACATTCCTAATTCCTCACTGACCCTTACATCAAAGACAAAGAAGCGAGCATCCTAATATTGCAGCCAAACCTACCTAAATTGTGATTCAACAACATGTACAGAATTAAGAAGCAGTGTCAGAAACGTCAGCCGTACACAAGACAACACCACAGGACAACGATTCCAGTGTTCTAGTCTCACATGGCTCTTCCCAATCCCCAAGTATACAGATAACGAGGCACTAAGCTTAGAGACAGCAGAGAGGACTGTGAAGTTGCAAAATATGTAGCTTACAAAAGCAAGTTTGAAACGTGGTGACGGAGGTACGCAAAGCAGGGAATACAAGGTTAAGGAAACTGATCAACTGTATAAAAATGTAGGTGTGGGGTCAGACACCAATTTTAAAATGTGTGGCTGAAAAGGAGCACTCTAAGCTAAGTCACTCTTGAGTCCAGGTGTGTGCCTGACCCCAGGCAGGTACCTCATGTCACAGTGAAAGCTGAATACTGCTCATAGCCCCTCCTGGAAAAACACCTCAAATGGCATACTCTATTAGCATATATAAGTAGAATCATCTTCACTTGTAAAGGAGGGTTCATTTAGTCATATCACTCCCCCCAAAAATAGATTTTTAAAACATCACATCACAGAATTTAAAGACCGAAAGGATCTTTAGTGAACGCCTACTCCAGCCCCCACCTTTATCATGACAAAACGTCCGGAGATGTGAAGGGTTTTGCCCAAGGTCACATAAAGAGATGTGGCTGGCTGAGCTGGGAACAAGGTTTCTCACTTAGATTAGCTCATTCCTTTATATTAAGTTGCTTCCCACAAATAAACTACATTTTGAAATAATATTTTCTTCCTGTCTTCAGTGAACCTGCACACCAGTGCAATTCTGATGGCAGATAATGGTCCACACAAATCTCATTCATTCCTTCATTTGACAAATATTCATCAAGTTGCTTCTCTGTGCCAGGGGCCGCAGAAACAGTGAGAGACATAGTCCTCCACTGAAGCTACAGACTGTTCTAATGATGAAAGAATGAAACAGATACTTGAGATCAGTCATTGATTTAGAGTGGAACATGAATTTCCAGCTCTTTGTCAAGTCCCCGATGAACAGAATATCTAATATTGTGTATTCCTTTGCACTGACAAATGGGCATTTCAGACTGAGCCCTTCAGAGTACTTATAAAATACAATCACAGAAGACGAGAGCTGGATAGCATCTTGTCCAACTTCTTCCTTCTACTAATAGGAAACTGAAGTGCCAGGAAGCTCAGAGACTGGCCCAAAGTCACCACAACTAGAATCCATGTCTCTTGAGTTCCAGTTAGGACTTAGCACATTGTAACTGTTATTTTCATAACGGGAGATATGATGCTTGTTCTTAATATGTAAGGGGGGTGGGGAATCAGATATAGAGAAATTAACTGATTTGTTCAAAATCCTATACAACTGAAATGACTGCATGAAAGGTACTTACTGTACCGCTGATGTTGGTTTTTATATATCCCTATCTCTTCATTTTGGTAGCATTTAGTTTTCCCAGAAATAAAGATTTTTTTAAAAATGTAAATTAAAACATGCTTATAAAAAAGAAAAAGCCAGAGATGAATTTTTTAAAAGTCATGCCCTTTTTTATATATATCATACTGCATTAATACAAACAGTAAATAAATAAAAACATTGTTTAAAAATGCAGTTTAAGTGTGAAAAGAAACTTTATGTGGTGGAACTAGCTACTTTAGTTGATGAGAAACCTCAGTCTAATCGCAACTCAGTCATATCTCTTTCTGTGACCTTGGGCGAGGCCCAAAGGCCTTAATCCAAGGAAAGACAGAAGTTTCTGGAAAGGACTGACCTATGCTGTTTGTTCTCAGTGACAGAAGCTCAGGGGGTTCTCTCACCTGGCGCCAGCAGCCGCCTCCTCAGTGCACCCTGGCTCTCCAGCCCTGCACAGGAGTGACCAGGAGTCTGGGCATCCTGGGGTTCCGTGGCAGGCGGCCCCTGTGAAGCTCCGGGGCCGTCGCTTGCTTCCTCGGGGAGGGCTGCAGAGCTGCTCCCTGAGTGTTCATCTGCTCTTCCTGCCTTGTCACCCGGAGAGCTGTCGGGTTCGTCGGGTTCGTCGGGTTCTTCATCCAGACTTTTTGAAGAGAGTGGGTGCCTTCCTTCTCCCTCCTGAGAACTCGGGTTGGTCTCAGGTTCTGTTTCATCCTTTGGACATTTCCCACAGTTTGTTTCATCAGGACTTTCTGGTTGATCATCTGTATCTGCCCTTCCTGAACCTATTGTTTCTACCTCTTGGTGGTCTTTGCTGAGACCAGAGGCAGGGTTTAGGGCCTGAGCTTCTTCGGTAGTACTTGCTGGAACTGTGGTCTCCTGTACCTGAGAATGTATTGGTGGGTCATTTTCCAAGTCCTTTTGAGAGTCTATTGAGATAAAAATTTATAATTTTTATTGAAAAAATTTCCCCCATTTTTTTTTTTGGATTTTAACAAGGTCCCTGATAAATGAGTAATATTTATATATAAAAATTAATAATTTTTTTATGGTTTACAACACATTATTCCTAAACATTATTTCTCTTGACATCCACTAAGAGATTAAGACAAACAAATGTATTATCATGTTAATAAATCTAACCAATAATAGTAATGTAAAACATTCTGAATGACAAGCCAACTTTTAGTTATATTAACTACATCCTCTTCTCTAATGAAATAATGGATCTAGGCAATCGTCATCAACAGCAACGAAAACCATTATGCAAAAAGCTAATGAGGAATTTTATAATGGATGGCCAGACTGACAACTGCTGAGTCCACACTGATCAATCTTAATATCACAAAAAAGAGGGAAAACCAGATACATTAACCTCCCAATTCAGTGCAATAGGAAGTGCACTATACCACATACCGTGTTTCCCCAAAAATAAGACCTAACTGGAAAATAAGCCCTAGAATGATTTTTAGGGTATTTGTAATATAAGCCCTACCCCAAAATAAGCCCCAGTTAAGATCATCAGCCAGACATGACTGTATTTGAATAAATGTAGATTTTTGTACATGAATAAATGAATAAAATGAGTCTTTTGGAGCAAAAATTAATATAAGACCCGGTCTTATTTTCGGGGAAACATGGTAGGAAGTACCCCTGCAAAACAACTGAACTTGAATCTGATCAGGCTTCTAGAGCTAACTATCAGTTTCCCAGGAATGTATTCAATTCTGCCTCAGGAATGTAATCAGTAAAACCCAGAATGTGGGACATTCCAAGGGACAAAAGACTGTTTCTTTCGGTAATAGCAAGAAAAAAAAAAAAGGAGTGACCTATTGATTAAGAGAGACTTCACAGACAAATCCACAGCATGCAATGTGCGGCCCACCCTGCTTAGACCCAGTGTCTGAGAAACCAACTGGTAAAGAAATATTTATGAGTCAATCAGGAAAAATTGAATGCCAGTTATTTGATGATAACTAAGACATTTTTGCTCATCTTTTAGAGCAATAAAGGCACTGTGATAATGTTTTTAAAAAAAGAATCCTTATCTTTTAGATAAGGATTTCAAGTATTTAGATAAGTGTTCAGGTATTTATTCATCAATTCAGTGATTTAAAAAAAAGGAGAAGTGAGGGAGTATAGAGGATTAGCCAGATGTTGACAACAGATAAAGCTGTTTGATGGCTACATGGGTTTCACTTCATCTCTCTACTTTATGTATGTTTGAAATTTTCTATAATAAAGCTTAAAAAAATAAAGCAACCTACAAGATATATAAATCAAATGCAGTGTGTGACCTAACTGTAAAGAGAAAAAAGAAAGAAACCCAACTAAGAAAAAAAAGATTATAAGACAACTGGGGATATGTGAATACTCAGTGGATATGTAATCATATTAAAGAATAACTATTATTAATTTTTAGGTGTGATAATGCTATTTTGGTTATATATTTTTAAATTTTATCTTTAAGAGATATGAACTGTTTACAAATAAAAAGATATAACGTCTTGGATTCTCATTTAAATATTCCAAGACAGGCCACAAGATCATTATGTACTTGAAGTTAGATGTTGAGTACATGGGGGCTTATTATACTGCTCTACTTTTATATATTTTAAAAACATCCTTAGTAAAAGACTTAAATAAATATGCCCTTCTTCTCTTCTGAAAAATCTACTTCATGTTTTGCCTGTTTTGTATATCCTATATATACTACACATAAGTAGGATGAATTTAAATTTCATCTTTCCCTATAATTGAAAGATCCCCTCTAAATATACACCATAAGACAAGTTTTCTTGATTTTTTTAAATAAATATGTGTCTACCATATATTTTAAAGATGCACTGCAGTTTTCCAATACCATTCTACGATTGGAGTCTCTAAAACATTAATCTTACTTATAATTAAGGTCTGATGTTTTGGTAAAATTTACTAAATATAAAAGAGTAAGAATAATCATAGCAAATTAATTAAGTTAACTTCTTTGTTACCTCCAAACTTCAGGTGTCAGTCATCAGAGATTTTCTCTCAGCACAGCCCTAGTTTCCTACAGCACCGACCTCAGTGCTGTACAAACGCGTCTTACCCTCTGAAGGATCCCTGAGTCCTCTGTCGGCCATGTTTGTGTCCTCTCTCTCCAGGCTTTGGGATACTTTTTGTTAGCGTCTGGTTTTCCTCGTGAAGATGTCTTGTTTTCTTCTTGTCCCAAGTCCCAAAAGACTCATGCTTCCCGTGGACCCAGGAAAGGCATATATACAGCGACTACAATTAAAATGACAAAAAAAATAAAATTAAAATTAAATGACTTTTTATTCATACATGGAAGAAATGTCAATTTCAGCTTTATTTATTAAATCTGTTTAGTTTGAGTAAGTATTTCCTCTCTGAAACTTTTTCTAGTGAAGAAAAAATGTTTTCTGGCTTTCTTGAGGATCATTCCACATCCTAGACTAGAAATAGAAAAAAGCTTCAGATTATTAACCTTGAATGCCGTAATCTCCTAATACATTCCAGTGTGGTGGAAAGGATGTAAAAAGACCAAGTGACCAGAAACTTAAAGAGGACATCTATGAAATTGAAATAAAAAGGAATTCTAAGAGTGGAAATGTTACTCAGTACTGAATTCATCACTGCAGATTTCTTTTATGTTTTCCATTTCTGTTCCATATAAATTTTTCAGAGTTTGCCTGTCAGAAACTTGTACTTATCCTTCACAAGTAACAATGCACAGGGTGCTACCTGCAAACTAAGATGGCTTCCTTGGTATAAAGAGTAGGAAATACACATTTGGAGTTTCATCACTGCCTTCTTAGTGGTATTGTTTTGTAAAATAAAGAGACATCTTTTTATATAATGCTTTTTTAGGCAGTACTGAAAGAAGACTGATACATAAATTAGTATGAGCTATATACCAAAGGAATCAAAATCAGAGGTTAAAAGCAATAAAAACTATCATTTTATAGTTAAATCTTATTTTTTGTCAAAAGCAATACTATCCAAAGTTACTTAACCTTCATTATCTGTAAAAATTATTAAGGTTTGCTAGGAGGGTTAAATACAAAAATATATGTGATCCTCAAAAAATTAAGAATAGAACTACCATATGATCCAGCTATTCCATTTTTGGATGTTTGTCCAAAGAATATGAAAGCAGTAATTCAAAACGATATCTGCACCCCTATGCTCACTGCAGCATTATTCACAATAGCCAAGATATGGAAACAATCTAAGTGTCCATCGATGGATGAACGGATAAAGAACATGTGGTATATACACAATGGACTACCACTCAGCCATAAAAAAGAATGAAATCTTGCCATTTGCGACAACATGGATGGACCTTGAGGGTATTATGCTAAGTGAAATAAGTCAGACTGAGAAAGACAAATACCATATGATTTCACTCACGTGGAATCTTAAAAACACACACACACACACACACAAAATAAATGAACAAACAAAACAAAACTCATAGATACAGAGAACAGATCTGTGGTTACCAGAGGGTAAGGGGGTCAATTTTATGGTAAAGGACGGTAACTAGACTTTTGATGATGATCGCTTTGTAATATATACAGATGTCGAATTATAATGTTGTGTACCTGTAACTTATATAATGTTATATACCAAGTTTACCTCAATAAAAAACAAAATATATATATGAAAGAGCTTTATAAAGTGTACATTTTGAAGCTAGCCAACTAGCCTCCTTTGTATCTTTCTTACAGCGTAATTTTGTAAAATTTAATTTTACAAATTAAAATTTTTAATCCCAAATGCCTAACATAGTGCCATATTTTACCTGAAAAGATATGAATGAATGAATGAATGAATGAATGGTGGTACCAGTTATAAACTGGAAAGGAAGGGAGGCATTAGGGACAGGTGTCCTTTTTGCTGGTGCAGACCTATGGACTACAGTGATTAAACAACAGATTAGTGGTTCCTAGGGGAACAAGTACTGACTGGAAAAGGGCATGAGGAAACATTTTGGGGTCATGAAAGTGTTTCCTATCTTTTTTTTTTTTAAGCTGAGCCATCCTGCTACCTGTTCGCAGCTCAGCGGCTGCTCAGCTTGGGCTAAGAATCGAACCGCTATTGCTCAGAGCTCAAACTCTTGAGCGAGCTCTTAACCAACTGAGCCACTCAGTCGGCCCTGTTTCCTATCTTTATTGAGGTAGTGCTTACACTTGTCATCAGACTTAAATCTCTGTATTTTATCGCATGTAGAATATCCTCAATAAACTTGAGTTCAAACAAACAGAACTGAATGCTCTCAAAAATGTGTTGCTTGGTAACTAGGTTGCAGCCAATAAACAATCTGCCAAGAAACCGTCACAAGTATGTCTATCATCTGACAAATGCCTGGTGTACACCATTCTTGTCTCAAGGCACACGTCATTCCTGTAGGCCATTTTTTCAGGCCCTTTGTAACATGGCGCGTTCATGTTCACAGCTGAAGTGCTATTCCTTCCAGGCTGCAAGGAAGAAGTGCTACAGACTCGGAGCTTCGTGACACACCCTCACAAGAAGTCGCCTTGTGGGGAGTCTGGGAGATCTGCAGGCCACTATTGGAGAGGCAGCTCAATCTTTGGAACAGTGTCCAGTCCATACCAGGAAGTGTATACATTAGGGACGTTTAGATGCATAACGGAAGTGAGGCAGAGCCTCATCCTGATGGAAATGGGAAGTTGGAGACTTTCTGCAGCTGTAGGAAAAACCATTCTGTAGTATTTTAAAAAAAAATGCCTTTAATGGGGCCTTTTTCGAAAAGGAACTAATGAAGACCCGTGTGCCTCATATGGCACAAAAACATTTAGGTTTAGTGAATCCCTTTTAGGTTTGTGAAATGTTGGTGTTCAGTGCCCCATATGTGGAGGTTATGATGATCCATTTTTCCACGTTTAGTAAAACTTAGGCTCATCACTGGCAGTTATCTCCACTTCCCTGGGACCCTGCAATGTGCAGCAAAACTTGGATCCTTTTGCTTTCACCGTCTCTATGAGGGCCGGAAACAGGTGAAAGCAGTAAGGTTTCATTCGCCATTTATGGAGAACGCACCAAATGGTAGGCTGAGGGATGCTTCCTTAATGTCAATATCCTGGGACTTCTCTAGAAAGGGACACAGGTTTCCCTGATGTGGCTGCCCTGTGCTCTGTCTTGTAAGGTGTCCCCTTTCAGCTCCATCTCCCTTGTACCAATGGCAATACTTTGACAACCTGGTAGGTATTCACTGTCTGGTACACAGGATGGTCTTTGCACTGTGGTACCAACCAAGGTTAGCAGAGTCCAGCATGCAAAATTAAGTGTTGGAAAGGCAACTTCACAAATGGATCATATTAGATGTTTATATATGAACATTGCTGCATAGTAAAATTTTGAAAGTGTCCAATTCTTTTTTATTGCTCTGTCTATTGTTTAAATAGATATAAAATGCAAAATTAAACCCATGAACAGAAAGGATGCACATCAGCTTCCATTTAGGGCTCACTTCTGCAGAGGGAAGGACAGGAAGAAGATGAGAACAAGAATGGAATTCGACTATACCTGTCCAGTATCTTTAAAAAAAAGAACTGAGGTAAATGTGGCAAAATGTGAATGTTAGATCTGTGTGCATAGGTGAATGCTATTTTCTGCACTTTTCTATGTTTGAGGTAGTTAATAATTTCTTAAATGAGTAATAAATAAAATATATTAGCTTCTGTGGGGAAAAGAATCAAAAGGAAAGGCCTGTAATGGCAATTCTTTGAGCCCACATGCAATGAACTTAATGTTAGAGGCACCATTCAACCAGTCTCCCATGTATTTTGTCACAACCAGGTGTGACAAAAGTCACATGTTGCAAATACCAGTGCTTCTTGATACCTACCTGCCTCTTCCCTTTAATTAATCAAATGGATGACTATCCCTTTCCGTATGAAAGGTACGGGGAGACAGGACAGGGAAAAGCTGCCTGTGAGAACAAAATCAGGGCTGGGAAAGCATAGAACCCCTCACCCAACCTCTAGTCCAGTGAGTCTCAACCTTCCTGATGCCGCGACCCCTTAATACAGTTCCTCATGTTGTGGTGACCCCCAACCATAAAATTATTTTCGTTGCTACTCTATAACTGTAATTTTGCTACTGTTATGAATCGTAATGTAAGTATCTGATATGCAGGATGTATTTTCATTGTTACAAATTGAACATAATTAAAGCATAGTGATTAATCACAAAAACAATATGTATATATTGTGAAATATTTATTTCTAATTACAAATAAATGAAATTTTGTCTTGAAGCCGGGTACTCGGATGTGGGCTTATCTGCATGTGGGCGGACCCGCCTGGATACGGATAGAGGAGCGGTGTCTCGGTTCCCAAGACCATCGAAAATATGTTTTCCGATGGTCTTAGGTGACTCCTGTGAAAGGGTCATTCGACCCCCAAAGGGGTCGTGACCCACAGGTTGAGAGCCGCTGCTCTAGTCCATCCTGAAAACCTCTAGTCTCGCCATGGGGACCAAGGAGAAGATGGGATGGAGACCCAGAGGAGACCTACAGAAAAGGGAAGAGGCAGGTAGGTGTCCAAAAGCGCTGGTATCTGCCACATTAAGATGTAAATTTCTTTTTTAAAGGACAGGGAAATTAGAAGTTTAGCAGCTAAGACAGACAAAAACTAATCAGCCAATCCTGGATGGTAGTTTGGATGTAAATGCCATCGTGACAAACAAATGTATGGTAGTCAGGGCCCAATAAGTATGTATCTTTTTTCTATTTCTAAACACTTATTTTAGTGAATGATGCCATTTTAGGCTCCAGGGATAAAAAGTAGCAGATATCTTGGCCCTCAAACAACTTATCATTCTGCCATGGAGACCACATATAAAACCTACACAATGACAGTAACCGCTAACATTTGCTCAGTGCCTTCTTTGGGCCAGGCAGCATTCAAAAGCACTTCCTGTATTAACTACTTGCATCTTCACGACTATCTTATGATGTATGGACTTTGGTTATTTATTGTATTTTACAGATGAAGAAGAAACTGGATCCAGAGGTGAAATCGCCCAAGGTCACTCCATAGTGTCAGAATTGGAAGACAAACCCAGGTCAGTTGGCTGCAAAGCCATCATTTTTCCTCTATAACAAGCAGTTTTCAAGTGGTCCCCAAGATTCCATGGAGAGTCAAAGGCTGTCGGGGGAAACTGAAGAGATGGACGGACAGGGCATGACTCATCTCACTTGTACAGATATCTGTAAAGACATCTGTAACGTGCTGACGGCCACATACTCTGGATGCCATGGAATTCTTTCTGTGCCTGGGCTTGCCCAGGGTTTGACTTAGAGATGAATCTCAACTCAGTCCCCCACAACCCAGGACAGCCTTCTCTTCAGCAGATATTTTCCTCCCTGTCTGCCCCAGAGCGTGTTTCCATTAACCTTCCACGCCCAGGTCTGCCATAAAATACCAGGAGGTAGTTATAAGTCATTTAAAAAATGGCCGCCATTATGTGATAGTATTATCGACTCCTCCATGGTTTGGAAGAGGTGCACACGGCTCACATAATCCAAACAAATGGATAAACCTCCAGATCATGTGTCGTGAAAATTAATTGTAGGCACACACTTATAAAGTTCAGTATTTATTAACTATGGCGTATTCTAGAATAATCCACAGTATGTTAAGCCAAGGATAGTCATACTGAAAAGACCTAAGCTGAAAAGCTACAAAGCTTTCTAAATTTTCTCTCTTGCTCAATTTTATGAACTTTACCACTTGACGTTATTTCTAAGAGCGGACCGCAAAACAGGTATGTGATAATATGATCATGTCTGCAGGTGAAGTACCCTTCTTCATGTAACATTAAAATTGGTATTTTTGATTCCTTTCTCTCGCCCATATGCGCACTTAGCTTATAATGGCCCCACACAGAACTGTTTGTGAGGAGGGCTACAATAGTCCTATTAGTTTAATTAATGAAAAAAGTGTGACTTGAGTTGTAGCCTGAAATATCAACAGTGACCTTCAGTCTGACGTGAAATCTCTTTATCCGTCACCAGCAAAGCACAATCACTGTCTCCATCTTGCAGCATGATGAGTACTCAGTCCCCATCCTTTGAAGCCAGATAACTAAACACCATGGATGCACGGCATTTCTCCAAGTTTGGTCAATAGAGCAGCTGCACAACAGTCTCCTAAGGCACCTCTTATAAAATGCAGATTTCTGGGCCCTCTGAGCAACCTATGGAATCAAACTTCCTGTGAGATCAAGAAATTCTCAATTTTTGACAAGATCGTGCAGTACTGATTTGAAAAATCAATGGTGCAAATCCATTTAATTTATCTTTACTATTAAAAAGGAGAGACTGGTCAAAACAGAAAGACCTTTTCTCTAGTTTGCTGATAGAACTGCACATATGTAGTGTTTCTCAGTAGTATGTGAAGAAATGTAGGGGTATGGAGCCTAATGCCATCCTCAAAAGCAATACCTCACTTTTTGGAGTGATCCTTAGGATAGTGGAGGAGTTGTTAACCAAGGGTTAATGATACACTAACTAGTCTTCACGCAGTTTAGCAGTCCACACAGTTTATTCAGCGCAGTAACAGGAGAGAACTTCCATCATGACAAACATAAGGCGGATACAGGGTAGATCTCTGGGATACATTCTTTACACAGACGAACAAACAACTTTAGGCTTCACACATGGGGCAGGCATGATCTGCTGCATCCAGCAGCCGTTCATTCCTCACTTCTCCCTTCCTAAGAGCCCTGATTTTATTGGGGAGACCGTGTGCCCTACCTACCCTGGCACTGCCAACCCTATTCCCCTTTGCCTGGTTTCCCGGCCTTCGTTGTGAACCAATACCTTCTAATGAGATGTAAGAAAGCTGGGAGGGCATGTTGAGAAAGAGTTTCTCTCCAGATAAGACAGAGCCTTCAAAGGAGAACGCGCTTTGCTCCCTACGTGCTGCCTTTGATGGGGACTGAAATGTCGGGAGCAGCAACAAGCCACATTGCGAAACTAGGGGGACCAAAGCTAATGCGATAAGGATCCCAGAGGGGAAACACAGAAAGAGCCTGGGGCCTTGAGAACACTGTCGAGTTGCTACACAAGCAGAGAATTATCTAGCATCTTAAGTGGAATTTTAACATTGTTCAGTGGCTTCTGAGATGTTTTCAACAGCCTTTTCTAAGTTTCTTACCCGAACTCTGGTTCCGTGACTCTCATGGAGAAGTGAAGGCCAGGCTGTGGCTATGACCAAACATGACCTGCTCAGTGTTGAGATGGGTGCTTCCCTTAGACTCCATCACACATATGGAGTCAAGCTTGGTGACTCCTTTTGTCACCTATCTCATAGGACAGGTACTTTTCCATCTCCAGAGTAGTCCAGTCACCACAGACACAGAATAGTCGTTTATGGAGAGCCAAAGAAGTGTAGACACTGGCATCTCTGCATGTTTTTGTTTAACTTGTGGAGGTGTCGCCTGACAGAATGTGATTTCTCTGACAGGGGCCAGTTATAGGTAATGTCAAAGCCACACTGAGGCCAAAGAGAGCCAATGAAGAATAAATGATTATATATGAATAAAGTGTATATAGAGATATATATAATCACTGAAATATATGTAAGAGGTGGAATTTAGAACCAAGAATTAAATAGTTTCTTATTAAAATGTCTAAGCTGCTTTACCAGAATGATCTAGAATCAAGCAACAATGAGGATGCTTTCCCACAAAAATTATCCCTAGAAACACTGTTATGCTACAGACAGTATGGGCCTTGCCTCGGGACTCCCTTGTCATTTGTCAATAATGAGGCTGTAGAGCTTTTTTAGGGGGAAGTGGGGTAGAGTTAGCTAATTCCAAAACAGGGAACATGAAATAGTCTGGTTCTAGATGAACAGCCTGGCTGGAATACTGATTAAATTGGTGCTGGACAAAAATCAGTATAGACCATCGTAACAGATCCAACCATTTAAGCAGTTCCCCAAAGCAGTGACAGTCTAGATCAGATTGAAAAGGAGTCGTTTTTCCATCTTCCTTGGGCTTCTAGCACAAAACCCTCTGGAGTCGCATTGATTTTGACTATTTACGAAGTTAACTGCCTTGGCCAAGTTTTTTGTTTAAGGTCGTGTCTGTTCTCGTCAAGATTAACTGTAAGGCAGGGTTAAAGCCAGCGACTCTCGAGTCATGTATCCTTTTTCTAACCAGTGGGGGACCTAGAAGAAATGGGTGGCAAGCTTTCTCAAAGGTCCACCTGGTCAGATTTTGGGGAGCCCACTCAAGTGGGAAAGACCAAGGGAGAATAAGGCTCCTATTAGCAGAATTATCAGGATAGCACTCAGGGCAATAATCAGCCCTGCTAATACGGTCTAAGAAAACTTGGTAACATTCATTGGCCACAAGTTCAGTTTGGTACAGCCAGTGGCCTAGCTCTAAACTAGGGAACCACTGTTGTCCACAGTCGGGGCAATGTGAATTATCCGAGAACATCTGGCCTACAGACACAACACAGAAAGCAATGGAACAGTAAGTGGCAACAATGACAGAGAGAGACACCCAAATAACCAGTCCTGTTACAGGTTTGGTTTAGCAATTTCTCAGTCCAACCACCACTAGCTGGAGGAGGTTAAATTTGACTTGCACTTCCGTGCAATTCTTCAAGATTTCGTTGTGTATTTTTCACTCAACTGCAACTCAGTCTCTGAACTCAGGGACCGATCCGCTCTATAATGTTATCAGTCACTTGCTAGGAGCACAGATCTCAGAATACCTCCTCCAAATCCCAGCTTTTCAAGGAAAGATAAGGCTCTAGTCTATAGTTATTTTTTTCTTGTGTGTTAATCAGCTGCTGATGTCATGCAGAGGCACGTGGCTTACTCTGCGTTGCTGGTAAGCTTATTATGTCTGTTTGGTCAGAGGAGCTCACAGGTCCAATGGGTCTTTGTGGGCGCTGGCACGCTTTCCGCTGTAATACACGTACCCAAGTCTTAAGGCGCTGGCACTTTACGGCGATGTAGGGGGATCGGGAAAACCTGGGAGAGGCCTCTTGAGCGTGGATCCAATGAAGTCGTTCTTGGGAGGACCTGAATCAGGACCCAGTCAGAGGAAGTAGCTGATGCTGAGCTGGTTGGAGGGTCTCAGAATCCTTCACATACCTGTAAAGGATAAAACTTCAGACGACTCATATGGGTTTTCAGTTACTCACAATATTATTAGAAACAAGCATTGAGAAATCATTTGGGTCAGTCAAGGTGGATGAGAATTGTCTCATGAGTTTCCCCATAGCAATTTCACATGGGTTCAAACCAATGTATCTGTTGGGGGTTATTCTTATTAAGGGCACTAGGAAGGGTTTTGGTTCATTTAAGACGTGTATGAGCTTAATGTTTTTTTAGGACTATGTTTCCTTTTTCTACTCCTTTTGCACTTTGGGAACAAGGTTTGTATAATCATGTTTAACCTGGTAGAACTTTGAGATTTCTTGTCTAGCTCTTCTGTGAAGTGGGTGTCATATACGGTATTCCCATAAGGTGTGGGACAGCATTAACAATGGTGACAGCCTTTCCGTAACACACTTCAATCCATCCAGGAAAGAGCTTACAAAATTATTAAATGATATTCTTCCCAGCTAACAATAGGAAGTTGGATGAAATCCTTTTGAAGGCTGAAAAAGAACCCATGAGGGGCATGTCTCAGTGCCCACATCTATGTTTATAGGTTCATGCACATTGTTTAAGTTTAAGAAGGTAAATAAGGCATAGTCCTGAGTAATGGTCTTTTCTTTAATGAGCTTTTCTTAGAAACAGATAGTAAATCAGTTGGAATTTGCAGATGCTGTTGTCAGCTTTGGAATTTTTCATGGCATGAATGTAACAAGTAAACAAGGGGAGGGTAGCAGGATGTAGGGAACAAGCAGATAGCCACTGAGGGAGTGCCACAAATCATCCAAGTACCATGGAACCCCCGACTTCTCCAGTGTTCTTTTTGTGAATTCTGAGGCTTGATCCTGTGAGAGCCCTAAGGGACGCAGGGAAGGCATGAGTGTTAAAACTGTATAAAGATTTGGCCTGAAAAGCAGAGGGAATTACAGCCTTAGTCATGGTCAGCCGAAGCCTTTTCCTTACGGCTATCAATAGTCGCTGTGATGCTCAGATTTTAAAATGGCCAAGTTCAAAAGGCAACTGAAGAGCAGCTCCGACAGTGCTGCAACATGGGGCCAAGATTTTGTTGGGAGCCCTAGAGGAGGTGAGACCATCGTGGATATACTGACATGTTTTCTGAGGTTAGGTAACAACGTGTGGGTGAGCGCTACCAATTCAGGTCCTCCAGCTGAGTGAACAGAAGGCGGGGTTCCTGACTCAGCGACCTTTGTGGTGACAACATAGGGCATAATGGGTTTCCTGGAGGGTCTCCTGAAAAGCGCCCCCAAAGTAAGAGTTTCGGTTGTTATACTGGGAAATCTTGGGTGTCTAGCACATGGAACATGTACCTGATCGTGAATAAAACCCACAGGATCGTGAGGTTTAAATTAGAAGGTAGCAGTCAAGTTAAATGACTAAATCTGACATTGAAAAGACAGAGAATTTTGTTCTTTTAGAGTGAAACGGGGAAATGCAATTAAAACCACAACAAGATACCATTTCACATCCACCAGACTGGCAAAAATTAACAAGTTTGACAATGGGGGCTCTCCAGATTCTAGACAACACCCCTCCTCCTCCCCAGGACAGCCCCACTGGCAGGGGCAAGAAGCCCTAGAGCTCCAAGGGCTCAGAATAAGCCCACCCTTCCCCCAACCTTCATCTTTCCAGCTTCAAGTGTCAAGCAAGCCCTCGAGCTCCAAGTATTCCTGAATCAAGAGAACGCTGGTGTTCCCTCCGTTCCTGACAAAACCGCCCCTCTCCTGGTCCTCCAAACCTCTGTAAGAGTCAGAAGTGGGCCCCAAGGCACTAAGTGTTCAGAATAAGACCACCTATAAGCAGCCTCCCCACTCCATTCCTTAGCCTTCTCTCTGCTGGATGAGTGCAGAGGGCTGAAAATGCTCCTGGCAAGGTTCTCAAATGCCTCCTCCCGTCTCCCTCCCCCAGCTTCACTATTATTACCTGCTGGAAAGCATCAGGGCCAACCAATCGCATCACACCTGTACCTCTTTAGGTCCTCACCATGTGAACCTCAGCTTCATCCCCTTAGTCTCTAATGGCTCTAAGAGCAGTGAGATAACATCCTTTCCCCTTGCTTTATTAATTTTTTCCCCCATACAACATGTACCATTTTAGCATATTAAATGTTTTAGCTATTAGTCCCTACTAAAATATAAACTCTGTCAGAGTAGAGCTTTTTGTCTTTTTATTTACTGCTGTACGAACCCAATAAACATTTCTTGAATTAATAAACAGCAATTTGAATCCTTCTACCCTAGCGATAGGAGCACAAATTGGTACAACCATTTTTGGAATTCGTTTGCTATTGTCTAGTAAAGCTGAAGATGTGCATTTCCTATAATTCAGTAATTCCACTCTTAGGTTTTATATCCTAGAGAAATTTGCACAAGTGCATTTAAAAACATGAATAAAAATATTTATTCATGGTAGTACTGTGTGTAATAGCAAAATAGGAGCCAAAATGTCCATGAACAGTAGAATGGATAAATTGAGGTACAGCCATACAATGGAATACTGTACATATAGACGCAGATGAAACGCAAGGCTATATATAATATTGATCTGAAAAATAAAAAGCTAGTAGTAGAACATACACACGCACGCATTAGTTTCCCTTTACATAGAGTTTCAACATATTGTTTAGGGATGAATATGCAATAAAGCTAAAGAGAAAAGAAAGATAAACACGGGATAATTATTACCTTTGATGTGAGAGGGAAGGAGATGGGTTGGAAAGGGCATACAGAGCATTTCAAAGATAATCAGAAATATATTTTAATTGGGTGGAGAGACAAGAGTGTTCACTGAATCATAAATCCTAGTAGCTTACATAAGCGCTATCCAATATTTTATAATTTAAAAAAACCAGTAGAGTAGAAATAGCAATGGGCTAGAAAGAGAGATTAATAGGCAAAATCCAACTTTCACATTGTGGACAAGAAAAGTTGCATCAGTTACTCTGTTCAGAGACAAAGTAGGTGACTGATAATATTGAGGAAAAGAGGAGCCCTATAGAAGGATTTGGATCTTCCTTATTCTCATTAAATTGTAAGCAGCTATCTCTTCATAAAGTAAAAGAGACCTCCCCAATGCTGGTATGGAAAAGGAAGTTTATCTTGGCATACTCCATAAAGGCATGTATCTGTGTGCAGAGAGGATGTTATTTCATTTGGTACCTTTGTGCAAATGAGAAAAAGGCAGCCTCCCCCTCCAGGCAAGATACAGCCTAGGGAGCCTCACCTGGCCAGGTATTCAACAAGAATGTAGTCTGTGAGACAATAATACTTAGCAACAATAGCTAACACTTATTACCACTATCTGTTCTAAGCCCTTTAAGGTGTTATTAACTCATGTAATCCTTACAATGATCCATTGAAAGAAACAGAGAGGTTGAGAAACTTGGCCAAGGTCAAACAGGTCATAGAGAAATGAGTATTTGAGTCCAGATAGCCTGGTTCCAGAGCCTGTACTCTTTGCCACTTTAAAATATCACCTTTCTCAAACAGTGACAACTGAGCTTAGAAAGCCTCCATAAGCAGTTACAAGAATACTCTTCAATTGTGTATATATATTGAGGTGGGCGTGGGGGGGGATTATGTCTCATCATTTCCTACTTCTACACAGAAAGGTCTAGGATAGGTTTCAGGGAGTCCTGAACCCCCTGACATGACACATAGAGTTTTTTATGTACACATACACATTTTTTCTGGAAAGAGACTACCTACCTTTGGACTCCTGAAGGAACTGGAAATGACTCAGGACCATTAATTGTTGCTTCCTTCCTCAACTCTATTAGCTTAAGTCGGAAGCAGTTGATTTGAGGTAAATATGTTACCAGCCAACCAAGTAGCCCCGACCCCCCCCCCAGAAACTTTTAAGTTTTCTTTCCTATAGAAATGTTAAGTATAAAAATGTTAAGTCTCCTCCCTAGTACCTTAGTTTCTTAGCTCTTGGCTTTGATTACTCTTCTAACCAGTTTGTGAATCCTAAAGACTGCCCCCTGCTTCTTAATTGCTTTGTAAATCAGTTTCTGAATCCTAAACAATAGAAGTCTCCCACCCCTGCTTCATAGAACTACTTGAAAACCTGTGACTTCCTAATATTCCCCAGGCCAGTGAGCTAAATGCCAATCCCATTCTGGGCCCAGACAACTGATGCCACCTGAGTGATGGGCTGAATGGCCAAAGGTTTCATGAGAGCTAACAGATTTATTAATTAAAATCTATTTTTCCTCATTCAGGGACCTTGGGGATACAGATGACACCTCAACAAGATTGCCAGTCACAACCAAAGAAGCCAACACGGTCTTCCAGGCGCAGCTCGAGACCCCTTCCTCTCATCCGAGATCAGCTAGGGTGAGAGTTCTGTGAATCCCCCAATAGGCAGGGACAGCTCTATGCCCCTGCCCAGCAGGAAGCAGATACAGAAGGAAAGACCTGTCCCTCAGCTTCCCACAGAGATTTTATGGGGATCAGGTCTCTCAAGGGGAAAACAAGACAGGCAGTTAGAGGCAGGCATTGGGTCTCTGCATTCCTGCATGTCCCACAGAGTGCGACCGCCAAGGGGACATCCCCTCTCCACCCAAAACTCCCCTTTGTATTGTAATTGCCTACCCCTGTGGGAAAACAAATGGGCACAAAGTACCCAACTAGATCAGACCAGTCACTGGCACCTGCACAGTGCCTCTTGTCAATCACAGGTACCAATCAAGTGGTCCCATGCCCATAGGGGAACAGCCCATTTTAGAGAAAGGAGATAAAAACTCCCAAGTCCTGGGAAGTCCACCCTGCTCTTGACGGCTTCTTCCCTTTTTGAACCCCTTCCTCCCTTTTTTGAGCCTTTTGAGCCCCGCCTTTGCATGTGGCCGCTCCAAACTCTTTGAAATGTACTATCTCTTCTAAAAAACTTTTACTCCGGTATCTCATTCAATTCTTTGCTCGAGTTGCCAAGGACCTGGACTTGCGCAGTGAAGGGCCAACTCTCCGACAAATATACATGATACTATTAGGCTTATAGACATGCTGAAAACACCTAGAGAACCACCATTAGTCTACTGATTATTGAACATAATTATTTAAGTTATTAAGGAAACCATCATGTACTAGGCCCAATGCCAAGTCTTGTGGATATAGAGAGAAAAAACTTACAGAACAAATCCAGAGAATCCAGACTGGAACCAATTTTAGGTAAAGGCTACATAAGGGCTTTTAGATGGATATAAAAAGCTCACCTATGGAGATCACAGGAAAATTCAGGAAGGCTCACAGAAGCTGACAACAGTGGGCAAAGACGAAAGTTTAAAGAGCTCCCTACTGCACAAAGGCTATACAAAAGAAAACCACAAATCGGGTTTCCTGTGTATAAGAACTAAAGTCAATTTAAGATTCTTCCTAGAACTTGACTAGAAGATTAGAAAATAGCAAATGCACTTTTATTTAATCCACTGAAATTCACATCTACTAATGATGGCAGCTTAATACCTATGAAATGATTATCTTTTCTAAATATTCTGATCTTTTTCATTCTTTGCTGTTTTTCAAATGAATGTTAGTAAGCAAGCTCAACTCTGCCCTTGACAAATAGTCCCTTGTTCTTTGTGATGATAGGATAATGTCAGTTTCAGAATGAGTCAGGATTGCGGTGACTTCTCCAGGCAAATATATCCCTTAGACTTTAGCCTCATCCGACTCTTCATATGCTAAGTTAAATAAAAAGGCACACCAAAAAAACATGCTTTAAGCCATCTTGAGTTCCTATTTTAAATATTTTCTTCCATGGGAAGGCTAATCAATAATCAAAACTGTCTGTTCTTTGTATGAAAGTTTCCCTAAGTTCATACACAAAGAAATCTTTGAGTTTCATGTTTCATAACTAGTTTGAAATTTAGATGATGGGAGACCAAGGAGTGTGAAAAAAAGGAATCAATCCCTCTTCTTTTTAAATGCACGTAAACTAAAATAATTCTTTGTTTAAAATATATTATGAAAATAAACGTTCCTAAAAAAAGTGTTCAGCCTAAGTTTAGCGAGGAACTCCTTTTAATTTGGCGAAGTCTTGAGCTCCCTGAGAGAAGCCACATGTATGACCATCTTCAGCGCTATTTCATACACACACAGTTCCCTCTTATGGAGGACAGATAAGCCAAAGGAAAAATATGATCCTGGCTTAGACAACAGCTGCCGAGTGTTCTCCTCTCACCCCCGGAACTGACAAAACAGGTGTGTGTGTGCATTGCTTGCATACCATAAAGGAGAACACTGGTTTAAATATTTACTGGTACATTTCAATCTACCTTGCCCCAATGGACTAAAAGTCCATGGTTCAAGTTCTGTCTATAGTTTCGATAGAAAACAGCAGCAGCCAAAGCTTTAGCTAATATGCAGCTTTCAACAGTGAGACCCTGTGCCAAGCTTAGGTATTTCTATACCTGTACCAGTTAACTGTGTCTGTGTTTAAAACGCGTTTCTAAGCCTTGCCCACTCCTCTTACCATATCCACTGACATAATATGCCAGTATTATTATTTTCACAATTTCCCACTTATTTCCAAGTGTTTTTACTAACTGGTACTGATTTTATATTTTTGAAAGGGAGTTTGAAAAAAGTACTAAACTAGAAACAAAAGGTACTCCAATTACTTCATTAGGGAACTCTTTCTTAGGTCGGGACTGAATGTCTGGAGCAGTATGTACATATGATATATGACATATGACCTATGATATATATTTTCTGAGTGCAGAAAGTCTTCCTTTCCTTCTTACCCTTCTTACTCCCTTCCCAACTCCCTTGTCTTGTATCTCAGGTTTATTGAGCACAGACGCAAAAACAATGCACAAAGAGCCAGAATTTGCTAAGATTTTCAACAGTGGGAAGCATAACCGATTCCCAATTTTAGCTCAACTCCCCTAGTCACCTTTACTATCTACCTCAAGCCAACATGTTTATATTAAACTTTTTATTTTGAACTACAGTCGTGGGCTGCATAGTGACATTTTGGTCAACAACGGACCGCACAGAGGACCCCATATAGGTCTGTGGTCCCCTAAGATTATAACGGAGCTGAAAAATTCCTATCGCCTAGTGCCATCGGAGACATCATAGCTGTCATAGTGCAATGCATACCTCATGTGTTTGGGGTGATGCTGGTGTAAACAAGGCTATTGCGCTGCCAGTCGTGTAAAAGTATAGCACAGCACGTGCAGTACATACTACATTACTGGTTTATGTACTTACTATACTATACTTTTTATCATTAGAGTGTACTTTCTACTTATAAAAACGTTTGCTGTGAAACAGAATGTCGTGCCTCAGAAATGATTGCATCATTTTCTCCTGTGCTTGATTTAATCTCGGGATGTTTCGTGCGGTGACATGCCATAAGGGCTTGTAGCCCAGGAGCAACAGGCAGGACCACATGCCCTCTACCATGTGTGCATGACAAAATCGCCTGATGACGCGTGTCTCAGAAGGTATCCCTGTCGTTAAGTGACGCATGATTGTAATTTTAAAAGTTACAAAAATAACTAAAAAAATAAGTTACAAAAATAGTGCAGAGTTCCCTTATATCCTTTATCCACTTTCTCCTAAAGTCAGCATTTCATAAAATTAAAGTACAATTATAAAAAACAACAACAACAAGGTATTAACAGTGGTACAAGTCAATTAACTAAACTACAGACTGTTCAAATTTCACCAGTTTCTCCACCAATGTCCTTTTTCTGTTCCAGGGTCAGCCAGGATCCCACTGCATTTAGCTGTTAATTCTCCTGAGTCTGCAATCTGTGAGTTTTTCAGTCTTTACTTGTCTTTGGTGACCTTTCCTGACGATGGTGACCTTGACGCTTCTGAAAAAGTACTGGTCAATTATTTCGTGGACTGTCCCTCCATGTGGGTTCGTATGTTTTCTCATGATTAGAAAGAGAAAGAGGTTCTGCATTTTGGGTAAGAATACCACCACAGAACTGCTGTTGTGTCCTTCTAATCGCATCTTATCATTGGGCTCGTGATATTATTGCTGGTGACGCTCACCTCGTTCCGTTGATTAAGGGTGGCATCTCTACAGTTGTTACACTTTTCTTGTGCAGCTAATACTTATCTTAGGGGAGATACTATGAAACCACACAAATGTCCTGCTTTTCCTCACATGTTCACCCGCTAGCATCACAGGTGGATCTATCTACAGCAATTACTGCAGTGCTGTTGGCCTAATAGTGTCTATTTCCTGCTTTCCATGTTTATTCATTGGAATTCTTCTGTAATAAAGACTTGTCCTTTCTTACCGTTATTTACTTGTTCAATTATGTCAGTATGAACTCAGGGATACTCACCTTATTCTATGTGTTAAAATCCAATGCTATTATTCGCTTTGTTGTGCAAATTGTTCCAACTTTGGCCATTAGAAGGGAGCTCCTTCAAGTTGGCTCCTGAGTCCTTTCAGCAAAGCCCCCCAACTTTTTTTGAGCATTTCATGGTTTCAAGCACCACAAAGGAGTCCCAGGCTTATCTGTATTTCCCTGCCCTGGGCCTGGAATCAACTGCACCCCCCAAAAAACCATCCTGGATCGAAAAGCAAGAGCTGGGTGCTCACTGCTCCTGGGGTTTCACTGTCAGGCCTACAATTTGGACAAACCAGCACCAGTGTTTGCCTCCTTACAAAACTCATTAGCTGGAAACCATTAGCATCACTTGGGAGTTTGTTAGAAAATACAAATTCTTGGGCGCTACCCCAGACCTACAAGACTAGAATCTTTGAGGGTCTGGTGCCAGAGTTTGTGTTTTAACAGGTTCACCAGTGGATTCTGATGCTATCAAGTTTAAGGAACACAGCTTTAAAGAAGAAAAGTTCGTTTCCTTCACTATAAACCCTATATAACTTTACTATGTTTATCTCTAATAAAAAATGGAAAAGTTAGTCTTAATAACTTGTGTGTAAATTATTTTTACTGCCACAATTAATAAAACTAGGTGAATGCCTCATCCGTTAAGGCACTAAACATTTCCCTATTCTTCTCTGCTATTTTCCTATAGAATTTTAAAATGTGGTGGTCACAGTGGTAGTTATCCAGTGCAAATACTGTTACTTTTATACAGAGAAGTTGTAAGTCAGCCCTGGATCAACTCCTGCCTACATACAGGACCTATCATCCACACAGTGAATGTACAAGGAGAAACCCTTGCAGTGCTGGCTCTGAAGTCAGACGGCCAAGTCTGAAGGACTTTCCAGTACAGGACTTGGTGAACTGTTCTCTACACCTTGGTTTTCTTAACCACAAAATGGAATAGCACTACCTTGATGAAAGAGGCATTGTGAAGGTTAAAGAGATCATGTGCAGCACTTACCTCGAAGGGGGCACAAAAAAAAATCCTCAAAAGCTGTTTATTATTACTTGAACTATTAAATAAAAGTGCAACTTAGAGGTTTTATTTTTTGGAATGGGGAAAGCAAGTGGAAATTGTGCTAAAGGAAAGTTCTGCTGTTTCTTCACTAGATCACATTAAAGGCAGAATCAGAGCTCTATTTATATAATTAAAACAAAATTCTCAAAGGTTAACAAACCAATGTTTTAAAACATTGGTTTTAAATTTAAATTTTTACTTTTTGTAAAAATGTTACATTTACATTAAGTATACCTATGGTCAAGGACTAAAAGAGAGTATAAAAAACTTAAAATAATTTGATCTGTTGGGGTAGTGGAATTATGGGTGAATTTTCTTCTTTCCTATTTTGATTATCAAATTTGTGTGCCAATAACTCCTTTAATATTAGTAAAGAGGAAAGTAGCCCAATTAGTAATAACAGCTTCAATGTATTGAGTCCTTAAACTATCCCATTTAATATTCCAAATAATCCCATGAATTTTTATTTTACAGATAAGGACATGGACTTTGAGCGATAAAGCAGCCTACCCAGGCACACAGTGACAGAACAGGAATTCGGCTCAGCTGACTCCAAAGTCTAAAAGCTCATAACCAATGTTAGGGACATCCTTCCTTATTCAACAAATTTGCCAAACTAAGGATAAAATATAATCACTATACTGAATTATCTCTGTGGGACACAGTAGTGGTCATAAGATGTAGAATACTCATGAAATGTTAACGCAATTAAAATTCTAAATGAAAAACAGCATAAAGCAGAAAGGCTTCTCTGAGCACACTTTTCCTTCAGGAAATTCAAGTGGCACTTCAGAGAAATGTGAATTTCCATAGAATCCAATTTAAAATGACTTCTTGGGCAAAATTAAATTATATATACAAGACACCAAACATTACTAAAATACCAAATAATCCTCAAATAATTAGCAAAAATTTTAAGTTACTTTATTTGTGAATGATAGGAGCTCTCAGGCCAGTATTATAATCTCTACACTTGGAAGTAAAATAAGCGAAATAGAGCTTAAATGAGTCACTCGCAGTTCCGAGATAAACCAGCAGCAAAACTGGTCATCAATCTATGGACTCTGCATTCGATATAATAAACATTATTGAGGAGCGGCTCTCAAAGTTTTCATAGCAAATGTCAGTTTTTCAAACTGTTCTAATCCACTCAAAGCCTTCCAAGCACATTTTTAGTTCCTCTACCATAAAGTTCCTCTATAAGCCAAATGATTTCCCACTGGCCATTTATATACGAATCATGTGCTTTAAAAAGCAAACTGATAAATATGGACTGCCACAGCCCTAATTCTTTAAAGAGAGACAAGGAAAGGGTCTCTCATATAGGTCCAAAATAAAATGTTTCAAAACCTAAAACAGGTAAAACTGAAACAAAAAGTTAAGTTGAATCAGGTTAAGATAGCTCATTTCTGTATTTGTGTATGAAGTCTAACAATGAAGCACTACTGATAAAATAGAGAATACTGCACACGTTCTTGAAGGAGAGAAAAAACGGTAAACTTTCTCATCAGGTATGAAATAGAATTGGGAGGACATATAATTTGTAAGCAAAAGGAATTGTAATTGTGGGGTCTTACTAAAACTTCAAACTTTGTCCTTTTTGGCACCATGAAGGCTACAATAATAAGGGGAGTTGGGGGTTACTATCTAATAAGGATTAAGATGACAAATGATGATCCTGTTAGGCACGGAAGTAAAGGGAGTAATCGCCCCCTATTCAGGTAGATTTCCCGTTTCCATTTTGAGTCTTAGAGGAATTTTGCTTCTCGTCTCAAAGTCCAAACCAAACATTTATTTCCACCTTATCCTATTTAGTGTTTAGAAGATTGGGTCTTTTTTTTACTCCAAAACAAAAATATACCCCCTACCTGCTCCGTTTAAGATTGTTGCAGTAGGCAGGTGGGGGTGGGGAGGGATCGTTTCTCAAAGATCTTTCGAAAGAAGATATTAGATCAAATATTAAAATATGGAAAAGTTGTATACACGTTTTATGTACTTACAGATTCTAGCGGAGTTTTAAATCGTTAACAGTCAATGTCAGGGGCGCCCTTCGGGTGTTCTGGTCCACGACGACGCCGGACTGCACCCCTCGGACGCGGCTGAACAGAATGTCGCCCGGTCCTTGCCCACGTGACAGTGATCTCCACCAGGAGGGGAGGCGCCCGCGGAATGCTGGGACTGGTAGTCGCCCTGCCCCTCCCCTCGAGTCTGCACCCCCGCCCCCCTTCCCCGCTCTCTCTCCACTGCCCAGCAGGCCACCAGCGCCAGGCTGTGGTGAGTGCGCGCAACAGAAGCGCCGATGTCCCCGCGTTCTCCTGCTGTTATGTGACAGGGAAGGCAGGCATCTCTGCCAGTGGACCCTAACTAACCTTTATAATGATCTAAAATTCATAGACTGGAAGAAGCCGTGGAGCCAAAACGGTGAAAGGCACCACCCACTGATAACCGCCAGCACCAGTCAGACATCATTTTGGACCCAGTCTCTGCCTCTCCGAGGTGCGTGTCCTCAAACCTCAGTTTGATCGTGTCCAATGGGGACAACACTACATACTTCATAAGGTGGTTGAGAGTGAAAGCGTTAATGTAGTAACGGTGTCGGCTAAATGACAGTAGCAAATGTGAAAGTTGAGAGATGTAAGAAAGCAATTTATCTAAGAACACATAATTTAGAGCAAAGTCAAGTACAGTTGACTCCACATGAGTTTGAATTCTGTGGGTCCCCCGATATGTGTTTTTTTTTCTTTCCAATAAATATAGTCTGCCTTCCGTATCCCAAGTTTGGCCTCCTTACATTCAACCAACCACAGGTGGAAAACTGGACTTCTCATCCACTATTGGGAATCCGTGGGTGCAGAAGACCCGCTGTTGTGTTACCAGTCACCGGAGCAGCACCCCGCCACACACTGAGAAACTTTTAAGTTCTTTCCTATAGAAATGTTAAGTCTCCTCTGTAGTTCCTTAGTTTCTTAGCTCTTGGCTTTGATTACTCTTCTAACCAGTTTGTGAATCCTAAAGACTGCCCCCTGCTTCTTAATTGCTTTGTAAATCAGTTTCTGAATCCTAAACAATAGAAGTCTCCCACCCCTGCTTCATAGAACTACTTGAAAACCTGTGACTTCCTAATATTCCCCAGGCCAGTGAGCTAAATGCCAATCCCACTCTGGGCCCAACAACTGATGCCACCTGAGTGATGGGCTGAATGGCCACAGGCTTCATGAGAGCTAACAGATTTATTAATGAAAATCTATTTTTCCTCATTCAAGGGCCTTAGAGATACAGATGACACCCTGGCAAGATTGCCAGTCACAACCAAAGAAGCCAACACGGTCTTCCAGGCGCAGCTCGAGACCCCTTCCTCTCATCTAAGATCAGCTAGGGTGAGAGTTCTGTGAATCCCCCAATAGGCAGGGACAGCTCTATGCCCCTGCCCAGCAGGAAGCAGATACAGAAGGAAAGACCTGTCCCTCAGCTTCCCACAGAGATTTTATGGGGATCAGGTCTCTCAAGGGGAAAACAAGGCAGGCAGTTAGAGGCAGGCATTGGGTCTCTGCATTCCTGCACATCCCACAGAGTGCGACCGCCAAGGGGACATCCCCTCTCCACCCAAAACTCCCCTTTGTATTGTAATTACCTACCCCTGCGAGAAAACAAATGGGCACAAAGTACCCAACTAGTTCAGACCTGTCACTCGCACCTGTGCAGTACCTCTTGTCAATCACAGGTGCCAATCAAGTGGTACCACACCCTTAGGGGAACAGCCCATTCCAGACCAAGGGGATAAAAACTCCAAGTCCTGGGAAGTCCACCCTACTCTTTTTGACTGCTTCTTCCCTTTTTTAACCCCTTCCTCCCTTTTCTGAGCCTTTTGAGCCTCGCCTTTGCGTGTGGCTTGCTCCAAACTCTTTGAAATGTACTATCTCTTCTAATAAACTACTTTTACTCCAGTATCTCATTCATTTCTTTTGCTCAATTTGCCAAGGACCTGGACTTTGTGCCGAGAAGGGCCCACTCTCCGACAACATTTGCATTGCTCTATGCTGTTTCATATAAGGGACTTGTGCATGGGTGGATTTGGGTATTTGCAGGGGTCCTTAACCAACCAATCACCCACGCATCTGGGTGGGGGTCAGGGCCCCTAACACCACCCACCCCACCCTATTGAAGGGCCAACTGTAAATCTAAAATTCCTGTTCCTGACCTATACCAAGTCAAGAAAACATAGAAGAAACCTACTCACATAAATCTCACTTCCCCTTCCTCATTTTTTTTTCCTCCAAAACACTCTATCACCCTATTTACTTATTTTGATTTTTATCTGACTCCTATAGAATATAAATTCCAAGAAGGCATGAAGGGTTGTCTTTTGGTCTGGTCTTTCACTGCTGTATCCCCAACACCTAGAACAAGGTCTGGCTAATGCATAGCAGAGGTTCAAATATTTAATGGATTAATGATTCTTCATTTAACAGTGGTTTTGGTACCTTCACCTCTCAATTTTCCTCTTTTGGTAGAAGTCACAGGACTTATGAACATTCTTGGATACTGTTTAATAATTGACTGCAATTTCTAACTCAACAAAGAATAAGTGGAAGAATTTTATATTCCATTCACTTCACTGGGTTTAAATTTTCTTAATTTCTGTATAACATTTCCAGCTAGTCAGTTCATTTGTATTGTTTTTAAAATATTTTGTCTACTTGTATGAATGGGGACTAAATGGAACCAGCTACTATGTCTTTAATTCCCTTCCTCGTACTTAATATTTTAATCACTGTTTCCTTATTAAAAATAACATGTTGACTTCTTCCTATATTTATGTATTTTATCTGAAAAGTTTAAGTGTACTGAGAAAAGTCAGTACAGTTTTGATGTCAAATTGCTGGAATTTATAAGTATACTATTCTATTTGGAAAAGAGGCAATTTTATTTTAAAATGTGAACTTCTTCCACAGTCACTAATTTATAGTTACGAATAAATATAACATTCCATTTCTATATCATTTTATAGCCTATAAAGAATTTTTACAAAACTTTTCATTTTTATTGTAGTTCAGACTAAAAATGTTAACAGAAGAAAGGAGTCTGGACATCACTTGGTTAATTTCATAAGTTAAATCCTTTTGCAAACATGAATACTACATCCACACAGCCAATAAATGATCTTATATTTCTTTAAAATGTACCAAGATGATTGTCACTTTTTTTAAAATTAACGTTTTATTTTGAATTTTAATTTTCATAAAAGATGCACAGATAACACAGTCATCTCATATACTGTGCTCCTCACCCAGCTCCCCCTGATGTTTGTTCATGTCTTACATTCCTATAGAAGTACAGAGTATTTGTCAACACTAAGAAGCCAACACATTTGATACATTACTCATTAACTGAACTCCAGACTTCGTTCAGATTTCACCTGTTTTTCCACTAATGTCTCTTTTCTGCTCCAGGATCCAATCCAGGATACCACACGGCACTTTGCTAAATCACTTTTAAAAGTAGTAATTTCTTAAATTTCAAAGGAATAAAAAGAAGCACTTCCTTACCTGCTCTATGCCAAAATCTCATGTGTTTAATTCCAGCTGTAATTAATCAGGCATATAGAGGTCCATCTTTACAATTTATTCCTCTGAAATAAATAACAAAATGTTTTAATTCTGAAGGTAAATCTCTCCTATAATAATCTTTTGCCTAATCCATACTTTGTCTTGATAACCCCATGACTGAAATGCTTGGCCCGCTTGTCTCTCAGGTTTGTGCTATGTAATCATGCATTGGTATATTTATTATTTTGTCATTATTTTACTATTAACTCTTCTCCATAGAATCTGAAAAGATAGGAACAGCTGAGAATTGTACTATGCATAAGGAATACTATTTCTGGCATGAATGAGTTAAAGAAAATTGTTTATAATACTTCATTATAGTTTAATACAGTCTTTCCAAGCACAAAGTTCCTCTTAAACTTTTTATTTGGGCATTGTCTATGTACTGTGAAAAAGGCATTTATCTGTATTTTTAAAGTGCTTTAATGTCTCACTTTAAGGAATAGGAAGTTAGTTTATGAAACTTGACTATTTCCTCCTTCAAAGAAATTAATATTTTTATTATAAAAATAATACATGCTCATTGTAGAAAATTTAGAAAATTAAAAGTATAACAGAAAAAATAAAAAAATATATAACTTAAAAAAAAAAGTTGCTTATTTCTACTAGGCAATAACCCTGAAGTTACTTGCCTATCTGAGCACAAATGTGAATATCATGTACAATGGATTGATAAATGCCTTCTCAGTGTATAACTGGATTTCTGCTTACCTTAAAAAATTCATATACAAAAATGATTTTAAAATGTTTCATTTAAAATAGCTGCTTTATTTAGAAATCTAGTGTCAACAACACTAGATTTCAAGACCTAGAACTAATAGCTAGGTATATTAATGTCAATCATTTAATCTGAATCATAATTTTTTGTATATGTCTCCCCTAATACATGGCAAATTTCCTAGGGATAAAGAATACACTAATTAATTTAATTCATATATGTATTAAACACCTATTCTGTGCCAACAGAGATGTTTAATAAATATGTGAATTAATGAGTGTTATAATCATTTCTTCTCTTACCTGTCTTCTTTGATTCACTGAATTATTCTATATATCTCAAATTTCCAGAGTAATTGTCTAACATTCATTGCTCATGCCTCCTCTTGGTATTGGTGGCCCAGCAATTCTTTGTAATGCTATGAGTCTACTGTCTCTGCAACGTCACCTCTTTTGGACACCCCTGCAGTTTGGAAAATATTTACAGTAGAATATCTGGTTTGACTAGAGTTTAGCTTTGCCTCAGCTTTTAGTGATGAAAAGTTGGTATTTGTAAAGTTGCTAGGTGTGGGAGGCAGGTATGGCAGAGTTAGGATTATGTATGACTACCTAGCCGAAAGAGGGAAAATAAACTCTAAGCAAATGTATGTGTTAATGCTAAAGTTACATGTCTCTAATTTTAAAAGATTCTCATGATTCGTTTCTTTGGGAAGCCATTCCTACGCCTTTACAAGAATTTTTTAAATAACAAAATAACACATGGACTGATTAGTCAATAATATGTAGAACCTTTCTCTTTTTTAATGTCCCAAACCTAAGTTTACAAGTCTATATCCAAGTTTGTATATAGTCACCTGTCCTGATAAATGTTTTAAAGAGGCTTTTAATATATGTATTGAAGCTCGTAATGTGAACTTTGTATATTAATACTATAGTTTTATATCCTTTTAATTACATTACAGAACTTTTACTATTATATGTTAATGAGTAATATAATAGGCACCTTATAAAGCATTACTTAAAACAAAAGGCAGGTTTTTGGTACCAAGTACCAATACTTTTCAGCATTTGGCAGAAAATAAGTCCCACAAATTTTCCAAACATATTATCTAACCCAGGCTGACAAAGGAGAATATGCCTTTAATTTTTCCTTAAAAGATTTTTTTTTAAGTAGCATTTCCCTTGTCACTGTTCCTCCAGTTTCTTGGGCTATATTTTATATACTAAACAAAGCTAAACTAAAACTAACAGGCTAAAACCTAGGTGACTCTCTAAAGCATGTAATTCCTTGTATCTGTGGCCAAATATTTGGCCACAGCCAAATATAGTGACAACACAGTACATCTTCAGATTTCATTAAATTGAAATTGGTGCCCAGTTTGAGCAAATGAGTTGCTCAAAAGCATTCTAAGGTGATTTAAAATACTTGAAAGCATAAGCAGCTAAATACCTTCAAAAATTTTAGTCATTCTTTTTAATTCGTATCCTAATTACAATTAAGATCTATTCACTAAAATCAATGATTAAAAAAATCCTCCATGAAAGTGTACATTTGAAGGTAACATTAATCTGTTTCAATAATTCAGATTTTACACACTAACTTAAATCCTTCCCTCAGTGTGTCTAAAGTTGGTTAGATATTTGAAGATTATCCACGTCTGTAAATATGTTATTGGGAAGTGAAACAAACAGTGCTTATTCATGCCTTCTTTATTCAGTAAAATAAACGCAGGAAACCCTATCAAATGATAGCAAACTGGATACCGTCTCCAGTCGTGTCCAGAATCAAAGTAAAAATAACGGATCACAGTTAAAATTACGGCTGTCTTTAATATACGTAGTTGTTCGTTTCCCTTTGTCCATAACAGCACTAATAAGCTTCCAGAACAGCGCTACTGGAATAGTTTCTACCCAAAAGCCAGGAATAAGGCTTTGCTATGCACACATTTTGCAAACGGGAACCGATTTTGTACACTCGCAACAGGTGCCTTAAAACTGGGTAACGGCTTTCCTAAGGAGCGCTTGAAACCAAAAATTTTCTCCAAGAAAGGATGACACAAATGTATCTTTATTAACCATCGCTCCTGCTAGGGCCATTTCCAAGCATGGCTAAGGTAGCGGTGGATCCAAAAGGCTCCAGAAAAACTGCGCAACAGCCTGGGAAGGAGGACTGAAACTCCTCCACCCCCGTCTCACTCCGCCTTTCCTGAGACTCGGCATCGGGAGCCAGCACCGGCGTCTCCTGCGTGCGGGCAACAGTTGCCACGAGCAGCTGGGTTTAGGACACGCAATTTGCTCAGCCAGTTGTCCCTTCTCTATCGTCCCCTCCCTCTCCCTCAAGGCCAAGGACAGCGACGTCCTCCGCCCTCCTCTCCTCCTCTTTGGTGCCTTCAGCCAGGAGGCGGGAGTGACCAACAGCAGCTGACCTAGCACAAGGCACTGCCTCCCAGCCCTCGGACACACCATGGGCCCAGAGGCGGGATTGCAACACAGCAGCGACGACGCGAGCGGCAGCCCCGGCGACTCTCAACTGCCTCCCTGACCACCGCGACCACCGCCCATCACCCCGAAAAGCCGTCGTCACCAACGGCAGGAGAATCTAGAATCGTCAAAGCCATCTCCGCGATCGACTCAAGCTACGTCAACAACTATGGCGGGCGAGGGGCGGCGGGCAGCGTCGGTGATGGAAGGATGGGGGATGTACGTCACACCGAGGGCCCCCATCCGAGAGGGACGGCTCCGGCTCGCCCCTCAAAATGGCGCAGGCAGCGACGCGCCTGCGTACGGAACTTCTTCGCCGTCGCGCCACGGCCGGCGGGAAGTGAGGTTCTCGGAAGAGCCGCCCGAAGTGTACGGCGACTTCGAGCCTCGGGTGGTTAAAGGGAAGTCCCCGGTGGGAACACGAATCCGACTAGAAGCGTTCCGGCCCGATTCTGCGAAAAAGGAAGTGAGAGAAAGCGCCTATTACCTTCGGTCTCGGCAGCGGAGGCAGCCGCGACTGCCAGGAGCCGGGGAGATGAAGACGCGAAGTGCTATCCGCTTGCAGCAGCAGCCTCCGCTCCAGCCGTCACCGTTTACGAGCCGGAGAGGATTCCAGGACTCCCATTCCTCTGAAGGTGAGGACGACGGAGGGGAACAGTCCGAGCCGCAAGCCCAGGAGCGAGCGCGACGGGCAGGGGGGCGGGCGGGCAGGGGGCGCGCGGTGTGTGTGCAAACCTCGGAGGCTGGCGGGCTTGCCCGTGTGGCTCCTCTGCGCTGATGGGCGTGCGTCCCCTCGTCGGGTCCACCCATCCCGCTGGAGGGAAAGAGGCACGGGCGGGAGGACTGGAAAGGCGGTGGTGCGCAGCGATGGGCAGAGCTGGGGATCTCTGGGCATCCCTGCCCATCCCTGGGCATCCGTTTAGGAGCGTCAGGGTTGCCTTTCTGCAGGCCTTCACGAGGGGACGGCAGGCGGGACACCGAGTCACCCCGGGTTCGGTTGTATGTCGGTTTCCTCTGTCCTGCGGCTGCTTCTACCAAAGCCACTTCCATTTCCTCCTTTGACACTCAGAGGCCAAAAAGTCCCCAGCTAAGAACTAACGGTTCTAATCTAACCTTCCAGTCTTTTCCTGTATTACTATCCCCGTGGGGGAAGAGGGAGGGAAAATTTGTGAGTGGGCGTTTTGTAGGGTAGCATAGTTGGTGACTTGAGACCCCACCCACGTACATACACTGAAAAGGGGTATGTCGGTTACCCCGAGCTTGAAGCCCCCAATGTCTGATAAACTTGAGCTCTAATCGCTGTTTCTGGACTGTAGTGGTCTCTGCCAAAAATTTGCCACGTTGGGGGCCCTCAGTGTAACCTCAGTGGTTAAGTAGCCTGACCAAGCAAGACTTTTTAGCTTTCATCTAAATGGGCCAAAAGGATGCTGACGGAAAAAAATGTATCGTTTTAGGTGAGTCACAGGTGAATCGACTCTTTCAATCCATCCTCTCCCACCTTGTCCCCAACCCCCATGTAACACTGAGTCACGAGTGAAGTTTCAGTGAAGTTTCATGTTAGCCCCATGTAAGACACCTAACGAGGTAAAAACCAGGGGGTTTGAATCACAATGGCATTACATAGTTAGGTTCACCATTGATGGCTATGAAGAGGACATGGATTTTCAGTTTAGAGCGGCGTAACAGGCTGCACATTTACCTGCTGACACATTTGAAGATGTGCTGAATTTGGAAACTTTATGCTAAAGATATGTAAGTTACTATAGTGCCACACACGTTAGTTTTTTCTCGTCTTTAGGATTATAAATTCCCTGAAGACAAAGAGCTTAACCAAACATGTTTGCAGGACTATGTTATACTTTAGTACTTACGTTAATTCTGTATTTCCTTCAATATCTGCGTGAATGTTTTGCACATATTTATATTTAAACAAATATATGTTAAATTGTATTGACTCTTCCACAGAGCCTAGTGCAATTATGCAAATTAATTTTTTAACACATAAAGAATTTATTTCTATTGTAGTAATTCTATAAGGACCTAAACATGTTTCACTCTTCTGCATCATTTATGACACTCTAGCTCATCTTTTAAATTTTCTAAAGTAAAATATGCTTTTGTTGTAAAGCATCAATGGTGAATAGTTTATTTTTTTATCGTCTTAAGAGCATTTCTAACTAATTACATTTGTAAGTTTTGGTAAACCTAGTTTCACATTTTTAAATAATTACTTGCATTTCTGTTTATATATTGCTATTAATATGCATAATCTCGTACCCAGATCATATGTTCTGTGTTTTGACATTTGTTATATTTATTCTTCAGAGGATGAACCATCTTCGCAAACTGTTTTAAGTCAAACAGTCTCAAAGAAAACTATCAGAAGACAACAGACTCCAGGTAAGAAGAGTGATTTTTTTTTTCAACTTTTTTTTTAATATCTAGATTATAGCCTGTTTAATCAAGGGGCTCAAATCATACCTCATTCAGAGTTTCAGTGACTGTTCTTTATAGGTGTTCACTGAATTAAACAATGTGTCAAGAAAAGACAGGGTGCATAGATGAGTGCATATACTACCAGCCACTTTGCATATGTTAATTCATTCACATATGTAGGATAGATACACCTGTTTTATAGATGAGAAAATGAGCTCAGAGTAGCTAAAAATGTTCACTAAAATTACATGGTATACAACTGAGCCAAAATTCAGACCCAGGTTTGTCTTCTTCAAAGCTCTTTCATTTTCCCCAGATACCTCACTGTCACTCTCCCATGTAATAATCAGCTACTCAGTAGGTTAAATGTTGAATGAATGACTATGTCACACAACCTTTCATTTAAAATGGATTCAATGGTCTGCAAAGTAAAATCATGACACAATATGGTTAATCTTGTCAGTTTGATACTATATTTCATCAAATCTAAGATGTCATCAGTTGTAAGATACACCATCATTGTTTTATGTACTGCTTAGAAGGAAGAAATACTGCTAATTAACATGCCGCCATAGAGTGTATGATGCATCCCAGTTTCAGAAATGTTAAAGTGTAAAAATATTTGCATCGCAGTATCAGTGTAACATGGAAGTAGGGTACATTTGATAGTCAACTTAAGTTTTAAAAACTATTTTAACTATTTTGAAAGGTAAGGGAAAGGATTAACTTCAGTTATTAATGCCTAGTATCTTTCGGTTTTTAGTTCCTTTCATTTCAGTTTTTTTTTTTTTTGATATTTAGGGAAGTCTCACAACAATAAATGATTCTAGCTATTGAAACTGATCATCCAAGCTTTTATTTATTTATTTTTTAACCCAAATCCTGCCTTACTTTCTTATCCACTGCTTCTAATAAGATTATGTTTATAGTTGGAACTGTTCTCAATTTAAAGTATACGTATCTTGTTCAAGTTCAGTTCCAAATAAACACACCCTTCATGCTTAATTCCTTGAGCAGCCTATCTGTTAAACTATCTTAGAAAAATGCTTAGAGTAATACGTGTAATCAGATTTTCCAGGCCACTTGGGAAAGGTGTATTATTGAAATTTTATTTACAGTAGATTTAATTGCACATCCCTTATACCTGGAGAAGCAAAAATTTCTCATTTTAAAAAATCTAGAGTAAATTTATAAAAATTACAGAGTTAAGTAAATTGATATAATGAAGACTATTGAGCACCAGCTTATATAGACCATTACGAAACTATTATATAGTAGCACGTCTTGAACAATCTTTTGGAATTCTCATTAGGCCTGTATTTAAGGACTGATAATGAGGTGCATGTCTGCGTAATGTGTGGAAAGAGCACTGGATCTTTGTTGGTTTACCCATCCACCTTGAGCCTCTGGCTTTTATCTTTATGACTCACCCTGCCTAACTCACAAGACCACGGCAGAAATGAGATAGTACATGCAAAATCACTTTGTACATAATAAAACATACAGACACAAGGTTTTTCTTTTTTCTCATGGTACTTTACAAAAGATGTGACATTGATAAAATTTGGCGTAAGCATTTTTCTTAAGAAGCTTATGCTGTAATTGGAAATGGAAAGACGTAATGTCCCAATATAGATGATAGATTGATGGAACCCATGCAGAGATTGCCCAGAGTATATTGATAGTGTACTGTTCCTACAATCTAGCTAGAAATAAGGAATATGCCTCTTTGGGAGGTATGAGACTGTGAGGGCTCTCTCACTCTAAAAGGTGCTTTAAAAAAATATTACTATAGCTAGCACTTGGCATGCTCCCATTGCATGCCTCTTAATGAAAGGAGAAAGAGTTGGGGGAATTACTAAATAAATGCTTGTGAAGTCTATCTAACAGAGGAGTTATTTAAATAAGAGTCACTCTTTGATGGAAGACTACTTTAAGTACAAGTTTAAGGATAGGCCCTTCTTCCTTATAGAATCTTAGGGTTTCAGCTTAACTTGGTATTCAAAACAGTGTTGTAATTGTATATAGGGCCGCTGGTGTGATCTGAGAGAAATTTACCCAAAGATGCCCTTAAAAATAAAGACCCAAACTAAGGGGCCACGTTCTAAAACAACCTAGTAAAGACAACTATATCATTATTATCCTGTTTCTGGAAGTCATGAAAAATGCAGATTATATTAATTTAGAACAGGGATATAGTTTGTACTCTTCTCGTTGTTTGAACTTCCAGAATTGAATTATTTTCACATTAAAATAGCCGGTAGGTTGTTCAATCATATGGATGGATGGATGGATGGATGTTTGTTCTTGTATGGCCAGATTCTTCCCTTTCTGGAAATCATGAAACTAATTTTATAATCTAAAAAGAAATTAGAAAATTTTCATTTATTTTTCCTAAAGTTAAATAGATATTTCTGTTTTACTGGTTGTTGTTTCTAGCTACATAATCATAGATAAATATTTTTGAATGCCTACTGTTTTGTCATGAGCATTTGATTTTTTTGGCTGCTGTAGTTACAGCTTTCATTCATTTTCCAGATATTTATATTGGGCACCTATTTTATGCCAGTCCCCGTGCTAGATGCTGGGGGAGCAAAAACAGACAAGGGAAGGAACTAGCTACTAAAGAAGAAGGATGCTTGTTGTTTCATTCTCTAATACTCCTCTGACCATGGTACTCTGTCTCCTTCAAGTAACTTACATAGGGTTATATATATAGTAGAGTATACAAGAAATGCTTCTTAAATGAAAAGATGGAGACCGAAATAGTAATTGATGTGAGTAGGTTGAGTTTTCGCCTTTAATTAAACCTGAAAAGTATGGAAATTCAGAGGAAAAAAAGAGGAAGGTAATAATGGGAGTAGCAGGCATGTACTTTATTTTTAAAGCCACTTATGTAATTTCCTAATACCCAATGTGTGCAATGCTAACGTGAGATAAATAGTTCATAGAATCTTAGAGCTGTAAGATTTAGGGAAGTGACCCCGAAACCTTCAAAGTTTCTGGGCAGGCGTCCCTTTGTCAACATCCATTCATGCATTGCTTGAGCATCTTCAGTTATATGGAAAGCGTTCTCTCACTATCTGTTCTGTTTTGGAGATAACATTAATAACTTGTGTTTTTTGTTCGTTTGGTGGGTTTTTTTTGGTTTTTTTTTTTATTGGGGAATTGGGGGGATGGGAACAGTGCTGGGGAATTGGGGGAAGGGGAACAGACAAGTTGCTGTCGTTTTGTTCTTCAGTCTAGTTGTGGAGGACGTTGCTTCACTGGCCCAAGTTGGCACCATCATTGCGCTCTTCCCAGGTGAGGCAGATCAGTCGCCGGCTTCTGGACGGCCGCTCACTGCGGCTGCTGGCCACACACGGCAACCCACTGCCACAGGGGCTGCAGCCTACGCGACTCAGGGCAGCCCAGTTCCAGGTTGAGCTGTTGTTCAGCATCTTAGCTGTGTGGAGGGCAGTGTCACTGGCCCTCATATGTGGGATCCGAACCGGGGCCTTTTGGCGTCCCAAGCCAGTTCTTAACCATCGCACCACTCGGCCGGCCCTGTTCGTTTGTTTTTAATATTGAACTAAAAGCTACTTTGCTGTAACTTTTTCTTATTGATCTTGTTTTTCCTTTTTGAGCTACACAAAATCAATTTCATTGCTTTTCCATGTCTCCATCTTTAAGAGGTATAAAAACACGCTCAATAAGTATTTTTGGAACAAATGAATGACTGTCCCTTCAGGATTTCTCCTGTAGATGCTACAAAGGGGAAGCCGGGTTAAGTCAGTTTTGTGAAAACAAACACAGGCAGTCAAATGTAATGTGATAGCCAGTCCAATGGGGTTTCTGCAGTTCTCACACAGAGCCAAACATAATGCTTTTTTCTAGAGACAAATGAAATAAAATATGTTATAATCCAAACTGAGGTATACATTAGGTTTTAGATTTGTGAAGTGAGGCTCTTTGAGAAAACACACCTTGGATTTCTAGGCTAACATTACCATTTTATTCAGTGAGACTGGCTTTCCCGTGAACCCTATGCCGGTGAACCATAGTCTGAAACAAACCCTGGCTAACATTAACATTTTATTTAAAATCGGAATTTGCATGTCCCAAACACACACAAGGTTAAAATCTTGGAGAGAGTGTATTAACTCTCAGGAAGGTACACCCTGAAAGTAAAATATGCCATAAATAATCCACAATGAGTATACGCTCCAAATGGAAATTGGTTCTCTTGGTCCTTTGTAAGTTTAAAAATTTTTTTCAACTATAGTTGACATTCAACATGATATTAGTTTTGGGTATACAGCACCAGAATTCCGTTCTTAATTGAGAAAGTTGGATTTCTTTCCTTTTATGCAAATATGGTCTGTTGAGAAAAATGACCAATTTTTCCATCAAATCCATAATTTTTAAATTTTTTTTAGCTGAGCCTTCCTGCCACCTGTTGGCAGCACAGCAGCAGCTCAGCTCGGGCTGTGAATCGAACCGGTGACCCTGTTGTTCAGAGCTCACCCTCTTGGGCGAGCTCTTAACCAACTGAGCCACTCGGCCGGCCCAAGTCCATAAATTTTTATGGCAGGAAACTTGTCTCTAGTTCACTAGCGTATTATACTTTGCATAATGGAAAGCTCAGAAAAACTTTGTTGAATAAATAAATGATTATATAATAAACCTAGTGTATTGGATAGCTTTTATATATTTTTTAACGTTTTCCCTTCCCACAGTAGTGATGAGTGAAGATCCTGTCACCGGCCTGTGTAGACCCCCTCTAAGAAGTTCAAGATCTGGTAAGAGATTGTAATGTCTGTTGGTTTAACATTTTTTTAAATACAATTTTATTTTTAAGTTGCACATGTATACATACAGCTCAAAATTCAAAAATTACTACTGTATAACTATACATTGAAAACCTTCCTTGCTCCCTGTGTTACCCACCTAGTCTTCTCATCAGAGGCAGCCAAAGTTGTCAGTTTCTTACATATTCTTCCAGAGATAGTTTATGGAGATGTAAGGAAACTTGTGTTTAAATGATCATTTTAACACAAATTTTAGCCCAATAAGTACTCATTTCTGCATCTCTATGTTATTTGTTTTTATTTTTACTTAACATATATTGTGACATCTTTCCATATACGTAAAGGACTTCCTCATTTTTTTAAAGAGGTGTTTCTTATATGTTGCTATGATTCTTTCTGTGAGCAGGATGATTTTAAACTAGGGTCAGGGACTTTTTATTCTTCCCAGTTTAAGATTAATAAAAAAAATTAAGACTAAGGTTTTGTGACTCAGAGCTATAAAATTTCCCTGCCACAATTACATTTCCTTTTGACTGAAATTTTTAAAAACTATTGCCCTTAAATTGATTTCATGACTATGAAAGAAAACTAGGAAAGTCATTTCAAACAGTCTACTTCTGTTTCATTTTTGGAGTTTATTGGCCCATAAGGATGCTTTATTGTGGGAACTAAAAAGGAAGCTTTTTTGTCTTCACATTAGGTTTCTACTCCTCCATCGTTCCCTGTAAGAAAGAAGTTTTTTTTTGATAGGTGACTATCAAGTATTACAATGATAAAGATCGGTTAAGATTTTGATGATGAACCTGTGGTAAAGAACCATGTGAAACATTTCCTTTTAAGCTTGAATTATTGTCTTGCTAGCTCTTGCAGATTAGGCATACAAAACAAATGGAAATACTAAAATGAGTGAACTAGGCTTGTTTATTTCTAACTCTTACAGATTCTCTGAGGGGTCTGATATGAGTTCAATGCAGGAGTACACACTTTGGTCACTGGCTTGAGAATATTACTTAGTTCATTATCTTGGCATGTGGGATACTAGCCCTATGACCATGACCTTTTTAAATAGCCTTAGATTTTCTTCTATCTGAAATTATGGATTTTGTTATACAATTGCTTAAATTCATGTAAGAACATGTAATAACAAATACACTTTAGTTTTTATTAGCCTTTGTTAAATTCACACTATTGAGAGTAAGTAGGTATCAACTTACTAATTAAGGTTTTTTCTTGATTTAGCAAGTGAATTTGAGATGTTTTTTTCATAGTAAGTCCAGTGTCCTTGGCCGTGTTTGTTGAACTGGTTTAAATTCTTTTCAGTGTTTGCCTGGGTGTAGGACATGAGATACCAAGGTCTGTAGCTTTAAGTGAACCTACATTGATTGTGGTTGGACTTAGTTTTAAGTTACAGATCTTTTCTAAATTTGGAGATGAATCAAAAGGAGGGAAGCCTCATTTTTCTTTATAAATAGTTGCAACTTCTTTTAAATTCATCTTTCACTTAAGCTCAGGCTAATTCTTTAGCTACTTCAGGCTCTAGTATCTGGGGACTGAAACCGATCCTTACAGCATACAGCTATTACGTGTATTACCCACCAGAGTTTCTCAAGTGCTCTGTTTAAAAGCTTTTGAAAAATGCTTTTAAGTCAATTAAGTCAAACTTTTAATTGGAAGAAAATTTGGAGCTAACATAGTCTCGCACTTTTACTTTCTGTGCTAAAGTTAGCAATCATTTTTATAAGTACTTTATTATAAAAACTAACTTTAAAACAAGTGCTTTCCAGTTTAATGGAAATTCCTGTGAGATTAGTATAGAGAATGGAGTATATCAAATAGCTATTCATGAAGCTTGAATATTAGTGGCATCCCCAAACTATTCATTACTCTCTCCTTCCTACTGCCGCACTCTGACTGTTCTCAAAAGCATTGTTGGCATTGAATAGTCTTACAGGTACTGTTTTTAAAGGCATCTATACCAGTGGTCAGTAAACTACAGCCCCTGAGTAAAATCTGATCTGCAGCCCTGTGTTTGTGCAGCCTACCAGCAAAAAAAACTTTTTAATATTTTATGTATATTAATATGTATTTAATCATAATATATATATATGAATGCAGAGAACTTATGTGGCTCACAAAACCTAAAATATTTACTGTTTGGCCATGTATGGAAAATGTTTACCAATCCCTGACTCATACCAATGACAGGAATAAAGACAGCAAATCACCCAAACTATCATTTATTTGTTCTAAGAGTAAATTCAGAAAGTTACATCCTTCCCCGAACATAGACTTATTATAACACTCCATGCTAGGTTGTACTGACAGCACAAGAAGACAGGAGATACAATGACTCCTGTATTCTGTCTCGCCGTCTCTTTGAGAAAGCATAATAGTGTCATTATGAAATCTTCATATCTTTGTCCCCAGACAAAACACCAAGTAAGCAAAGCTTATATTTGCTTGAGTATCCTTTACTCCTCACACCAACACATTCCACAAGTCTAGGAATAAGAAAGTCTATAAAGTAGTAGAAATATATGTGGAACTTTGTATTTTCCTTAAAATCTGCAGTCAAGCAAAAGAAAGTGTATAGAGAGTGTTATAGTTAGTGGCCTCCACCAGAAGAGATGGTTGTAAGTGATCTATTCTTGCAACAAAGGAAGACCTAAGATCTCTGAAAAGTACCTTTTCCTACATTGGTTGAGGTTGTTAACAGCACATTCCATTATTGCCATGTGTGTATATATTTCTTACAGTCACAGCTTTTATAATTTCCTAAAATAACTTTTTAAAATTAAGGGTATTATTGCTCCAAATAGGATTTTAATTTCTCAAAAAGCTTCTGCATGAGCATAGTGAAGAGTAATACGTGTGTGTGTGTGTGTGTGTGTGTGTGTGTGTGTGTGAGAGAGAGAGAGAGAGAGATTTTTTTTATTTTATTTTATTTTTAAAGATTTTTGTTGGGGAATTGGAGGATGGAAACAGCGCTGGGGAATTGGGGGAAGAGGAACAGACNTCCCTCAAGGCCAAGGACAGCGACGTCCTCCGCCCTCCTCTCCTCCTCTTTGGTGCCTTCAGCCAGGAGGCGGGAGTGACCAACAGCAGCTGACCTAGCACAAGGCACTGCCTCCCAGCCCTCGGACACACCATGGGCCCAGAGGCGGGATTGCAACACAGCAGCGACGACGCGAGCGGCAGCCCCGGCGACTCTCAACTGCCTCCCTGACCACCGCGACCACCGCCCATCACCCCGAAAAGCCGTCGTCACCAACGGCAGGAGAATCTAGAATCGTCAAAGCCATCTCCGCGATCGACTCAAGCTACGTCAACAACTATGGCGGGCGAGGGGCGGCGGGCAGCGTCGGTGATGGAAGGATGGGGGATGTACGTCACACCGAGGGCCCCCATCCGAGAGGGACGGCTCCGGCTCGCCCCTCAAAATGGCGCAGGCAGCGACGCGCCTGCGTACGGAACTTCTTCGCCGTCGCGCCACGGCCGGCGGGAAGTGAGGTTCTCGGAAGAGCCGCCCGAAGTGTACGGCGACTTCGAGCCTCGGGTGGTTAAAGGGAAGTCCCCGGTGGGAACACGAATCCGACTAGAAGCGTTCCGGCCCGATTCTGCGAAAAAGGAAGTGAGAGAAAGCGCCTATTACCTTCGGTCTCGGCAGCGGAGGCAGCCGCGACTGCCAGGAGCCGGGGAGATGAAGACGCGAAGTGCTATCCGCTTGCAGCAGCAGCCTCCGCTCCAGCCGTCACCGTTTACGAGCCGGAGAGGATTCCAGGACTCCCATTCCTCTGAAGGTGAGGACGACGGAGGGGAACAGTCCGAGCCGCAAGCCCAGGAGCGAGCGCGGCGGGCAGGGGGGCGGGCGGGCAGGAGGGCGCGCGGTGTGTGTGCAAACCTCGGAGGCTGGCGGGCTTGCCCGTGTGGCTCCTCTGCGCTGATGGGCGTGCGTCCCCTCGTCGGGTCCACCCATCCCGCTGGAGGGAAAGAGGCACGGGCGGGAGGACTGGAAAGGCGGTGGTGCGCAGCGATGGGCAGAGCTGGGGATCTCTGGGCATCCCTGCCCATCCCTGGGCATCCGTTTAGGAGCGTCAGGGTTGCCTTTCTGCAGGCCTTCACGAGGGGACGGCAGGCGGGACACCGAGTCACCCCGGGTTCGGTTGTATGTCGGTTTCCTCTGTCCTGCGGCTGCTTCTACCAAAGCCACTTCCATTTCCTCCTTTGACACTCAGAGGCCAAAAAGTCCCCAGCTAAGAACTAACGGTTCTAATCTAACCTTCCAGTCTTTTCCTGTATTACTATCCCCGTGGGGGAAGAGGGAGGGAAAATTTGTGAGTGGGCGTTTTGTAGGGTAGCATAGTTGGTGACTTGAGACCCCACCCACGTACATACACTGAAAAGGGGTATGTCGGTTACCCCGAGCTTGAAGCCCCCAATGTCTGATAAACTTGAGCTCTAATCGCTGTTTCTGGACTGTAGTGGTCTCTGCCAAAAATTTGCCACGTTGGGGGCCCTCAGTGTAACCTCAGTGGTTAAGTAGCCTGACCAAGCAAGACTTTTTAGCTTTCATCTAAATGGGCCAAAAGGATGCTGACGGAAAAAAATGTATCGTTTTAGGTGAGTCACAGGTGAATCGACTCTTTCAATCCATCCTCTCCCACCTTGTCCCCAACCCCCATGTAACACTGAGTCACGAGTGAAGTTTCAGTGAAGTTTCATGTTAGCCCCATGTAAGACACCTAACGAGGTAAAAACCAGGGGGTTTGAATCACAATGGCATTACATAGTTAGGTTCACCATTGATGGCTATGAAGAGGACATGGATTTTCAGTTTAGAGCGGCGTAACAGGCTGCACATTTACCTGCTGACACATTTGAAGATGTGCTGAATTTGGAAACTTTATGCTAAAGATATGTAAGTTACTATAGTGCCACACACGTTAGTTTTTTCTCGTCTTTAGGATTATAAATTCCCTGAAGACAAAGAGCTTAACCAAACATGTTTGCAGGACTATGTTATACTTTAGTACTTACGTTAATTCTGTATTTCCTTCAATATCTGCGTGAATGTTTTGCACATATTTATATTTAAACAAATATATGTTAAATTGTATTGACTCTTCCACAGAGCCTAGTGCAATTATGCAAATTAATTTTTTAACACATAAAGAATTTATTTCTATTGTAGTAATTCTATAAGGACCTAAACATGTTTCACTCTTCTGCATCATTTATGACACTCTAGCTCATCTTTTAAATTTTCTAAAGTAAAATATGCTTTTGTTGTAAAGCATCAATGGTGAATAGTTTATTTTTTTATCGTCTTAAGAGCATTTCTAACTAATTACATTTGTAAGTTTTGGTAAACCTAGTTTCACATTTTTAAATAATTACTTGCATTTCTGTTTATATATTGCTATTAATATGCATAATCTCGTACCCAGATCATATGTTCTGTGTTTTGACATTTGTTATATTTATTCTTCAGAGGATGAACCATCTTCGCAAACTGTTTTAAGTCAAACAGTCTCAAAGAAAACTATCAGAAGACAACAGACTCCAGGTAAGAAGAGTGATTTTTTTTTTCAACTTTTTTTTTAATATCTAGATTATAGCCTGTTTAATCAAGGGGCTCAAATCATACCTCATTCAGAGTTTCAGTGACTGTTCTTTATAGGTGTTCACTGAATTAAACAATGTGTCAAGAAAAGACAGGGTGCATAGATGAGTGCATATACTACCAGCCACTTTGCATATGTTAATTCATTCACATATGTAGGATAGATACACCTGTTTTATAGATGAGAAAATGAGCTCAGAGTAGCTAAAAATGTTCACTAAAATTACATGGTATACAACTGAGCCAAAATTCAGACCCAGGTTTGTCTTCTTCAAAGCTCTTTCATTTTCCCCAGATACCTCACTGTCACTCTCCCATGTAATAATCAGCTACTCAGTAGGTTAAATGTTGAATGAATGACTATGTCACACAACCTTTCATTTAAAATGGATTCAATGGTCTGCAAAGTAAAATCATGACACAATATGGTTAATCTTGTCAGTTTGATACTATATTTCATCAAATCTAAGATGTCATCAGTTGTAAGATACACCATCATTGTTTTATGTACTGCTTAGAAGGAAGAAATACTGCTAATTAACATGCCGCCATAGAGTGTATGATGCATCCCAGTTTCAGAAATGTTAAAGTGTAAAAATATTTGCATCGCAGTATCAGTGTAACATGGAAGTAGGGTACATTTGATAGTCAACTTAAGTTTTAAAAACTATTTTAACTATTTTGAAAGGTAAGGGAAAGGATTAACTTCAGTTATTAATGCCTAGTATCTTTCGGTTTTTAGTTCCTTTCATTTCAGGTTTTTTTTTTTTTTGATATTTAGGGAAGTCTCACAACAATAAATGATTCTAGCTATTGAAACTGATCATCCAAGCTTTTATTTATTTATTTTTT
>NW_017732300.1:312396-438015 GCF_001890085.2 Hipposideros armiger | reverse complement strand
AGGAACAGACAAGTTGCTGTCCTTTTGTTCTTCAGTCTAGTTGTGGAGCACGTTGCTTCACTGGCCCAAGTTGACACCATCATTGCGCTCTTCCCGGGTGAGGCAGATCAGTCCCCGGCTTCTGGACTGCTGCTCACGCTGGCTGCTGGCTACACACGGTAGCCCATGGCAATCCACTGCAGCAGTGGCTGCAGCCTGTGCCGTCGCCGGCGACTCACAGCAACCCAGCTCCAGGTTGAGCTGTTGGTCAGCATCTTAGCTGTAGAGGGCAGTGTCACTGACCCACATATGTGGGATCCGAACCGGGGCCCTCTGGCATCCCAAGCCAGCTCTTATAAACTTGTGCATGTAGCAGCCAAGATATTTAAAATAAAGGAAGCTGAATAACAAAAGAGGGAAATGAAATTGAAACTTACATAATCATAGATGCTGCTAATTCATCATCCGGTTGTATTTAGATGTTTATCTGTACATTCTTTGCAGCTTACGTTAAAAAGATGAAAGCAGATGGAATGTTTCAAACCTTGCATGAAATCTAATTATTAAGCACCAATTTCAGATGATTTTTCTTAATTTGCTTATAATGTTTTTATCATAGTATGAGAAATATTAGCAAAAGTCTCAACAAATTTTTTATTCTGTGATCCTAAAGTCTATTTATTCATTAAACATTTATTTTTAACCACTTCCTATAAGTCAGTGACTGACCTAAATATTAGAACCAGAAATATCAAATCCCAAAAAGTACAAAAAATTTTTTTGAAATCAATTACTGTAATTCATCAAATCAGTGGACTAAAGGAAAATCACATGGTCATATCAGTAGATATAGAAAAATCATTTGACGGACTCTAACACCCATTCATTATAAAAACTTAGTAAATTAGGAATAGAGGGGAACTTCTCAACTTAATAAAGACTATCTACAAAAAAACCCTACATTTAGCATCATACTTAATGGTGAGAAACTGAAACCTTTTCTAACAGCAGGTTCAAGGCAAGGATGTTTTCGCTCACCATCCCTTTTCAACATTGTGCTAGAAGTCCTAGCTAATGCAATTAGACATGAAAAGGAAATAAAAGGTATACATATTGAGAAGGAAGAAATAAAACTGTCTTTGTTCACAGATGACATAATCATCTATGTAGAAAATACAAGAAAATAGACAAAAAAACTGCTGAAACTAATAAGCAGTTATAGCAAGGTTGCAAGATACAAGGTTAATATGCAAAAGTCAATCACTTTTTTTATAGATCTGCAATGAACAAGAAGTTTGAAATTAAAACACAATATAGTTATCATCTGTATCCCCCAAATGAAATACTTATATATAACTTAATAAAATATGTAGAATATCTGTATGAGAAAAACTACAAAACTGAAAATGAAGTCAAAGAACTAAATGGGGAGATATTTCATTTCATGTTCATGGATAGGAAGGCTCAATATTGTCAAGATGACATTTCTTCCCAACTTGATCTATAGACTCAGTGCAATCCCAGTCAAAATCCCAGCATGTTGTTTTGTGGATGTTAGCAAACTAGTTCTAAAGTTTGTAATGGAAAAACAAAAGAACCAGAATAGCCAACACAATATTGAACATGAAGAACAAAATAGGATAGTACTCAACCTCAAGACTTGCTGTACAGCCACAGGACAGTGTGGTATTGGCAAAAGAATAGCAAATGGAACAGAATAAAGAGCCCATAAATAGACCCACATATGGTCAACTAATTTTTGATAAAGGAGCAAAGGCTATACAGTGGCACAGAGAGTTTCTTTAACAAATGGTCCTGGAACAAGTGGACATCCATATGCAAAAAAAAATTAGTCACAGACCTTACACATTTAACAAAAATTAACTCAAAATGGATCACAGACCTAAATGTAAACACAAAACTATAAAACTACTAGAAGATAACATAGGAGAAAATTTCGATGACCTTGGGTATGATGGTGCCTTTGTAGACATAAACCAAAGGCATGAGCCATGAAAGAAATAATTGATAAGCTGAACTTCATTAAAATTAAAAACTTCTGCTCTGCAAAAGACACATCTGTTAAAGGACTGTTATCCAAAATATACAAAGAACTCTTAAAACTCAACAGTAAGGAAACAATTTGATTTTAAAATGGGCCTAAGATGTTAACAGACAACTCAGAAAAGAAGATATACAGGTATCAAAAATCCATATGAGAAGATGAAAAGATGCTTCATATCTTATGTCATCAGGGAAATGCAGTTTAAAGCAACAGTAAGACACCGCTACACACCTATTCCAATCGCCAAAATGCAGAACGCTAACGACAGCAAATGCTGGCGAGAACGTGGAGCAACAGGAACTCTTATTAATTGATGGGAATGCAAAAGGGTACAACCACTTTAAAGATGGTTTTATGGTATCTTGTAAAGCTAAACATAGTCTCTGTTTTACCATACGATCCAGCAATCACACTCCTTGATGTTTACCCAAAAGAGTTGAAAACATGTCCACACAAAAACCTGCACACACATGTTTATAGCAGCTTTATTCATAATTGCCCAAACTTGGAAGCAACCAAGTCGTCTTTCAGTAGGCGATGGATAAATAAACTGTGACCCATCCGAACAATGGAATACTATTCAGTGCTGAAAAGAAATGAGTTATCAAGCCATGAAAATACATGGAGAAACCTTAAATGCGTACTACTAAGTGAAAGAAGCCATCTGAAAAGAATACGAACTATGATTGTACCACATGACATTCTGGAAAAGGCAAAACTGTTGAGATAGTATAATAGAAAAATCAGTGGTTGCCAAGGGTTTTTGAGGGATAGGGGAGGGATGAATAATAGGTGGGACAAAGGAAGTTTTTAGGGCAGTGAAAATACTTTGTAGATACCATAATGAAGGATACTTGTCATTTGTCTAAACCCATATAATGTACAACACCAAGAGTAAACCATAATGAAATTACTGTCTTTGGGTGATTAATGTAGGTTCATCAGTTGTAGCAAATGTACCCCTCTGGAGGGGGATGTTGATAATGGAGAGAGAGACCTCTCTCTCCTCAGTTTTGCTGTGAACCTTATAAACTGCTGTAAAAAAAAAGTCTTAATTTTTAAAAAAATTACTGAGTGCTTACAATGTCCTGTAATGGACCAGACTGATGGAGTGGCAAAAGGGCAGTAGACTGAAAATCAGCAGAGCCTGTGTCTAAGTCCTTTTTGTATCACTTGTTAGTCCTGACACCCTGACACAGGTCACTTAATACCATTGAACCTTAACGGATGAGTGTATTCCCTTACGACATTATGGGAATCAGATAACAGACATGAAGGTTTTTTTGAGACTAGCACCTATAGGGACTGAAATATTTATTAACATAGAATTTAATGTTTATTAAACCCAGGTTACATTTTGGAATACAAATAGACCTGTGGGTGAAGTAACTTTCTTTCTGATTCTTTTTTCTTGTATCAGACTTATACCTGAAATAACCTAGAGGGAACTAATAGACTCTTTTATGATTTAACAGCAAAAAAATTTAGTTGGTATGTCTTTATGTTCACTTTTTGTAATTTAGATGCTTTTATTTCTTCCCAAGCTTTAACTTTTGGTGTTATATACAACATGTATGCTTTTCTCTTCTAGAATCCACCAGTGTCCAACAGAAAGTCAGTTTCTCTGAAGAAGGTATTTTCTTTTAAAATGTCATGCCATATATTCTGTCTTTTTTTTGTTAACGTTAGAAGAAATTTTAACAGGTACTTAAGAGAGCAGAAAATAGTGTCTTTCGTCAGGAAAAGAATTCATGCTTATCTGAACTGTTAAATGGGCAGGTAAAATAGTATAGAATGAGTGTTGCTAGCTTTTGTCTGAGTTAATTTTAAGCAAAGCTATTGGGTTGTTGGAAAAGTCATGATGTATTTTTTCTATGTTTTTAGTTGCAAAAATGCGTCATGACTTTTCCGACAATCCAATAGCATCTTCAGTTTCTGACATGTGCTGGCCTTTGATTATGGTATTAAAACAGCCAGTTTTCTGAAGTCTCATAACTAGTTTGAATAGTACAGTACAGTTTAGTGCATTTTTAAGCCCACCATAATCTGAAATTAGTAACCTGCATACTGAAATGTTTGTGTATGGGTATGTATATACACATATGCCCTTCGCAAACACACACAAATACAGACGCACATGTCTGCATACACCAATCTTGTCTGAATTTACACACTAACTATATACAGTTCCCCCAATAAGGTAATATGTTTCCACTATTTAATGCTCTTTTTTTTTTTTTTACTCTTTTTTAAAGCCTCAGAATATAATCTTATAGCTATTACTCTGAATATTTGTTGGGAATATAATTATATTATATGCCTCAGAGAATGTAAGTGAAGTCGATTTTAACTTATTTAAAATTGTATGACTCAGAATAGTAAACATAATAAAGAGCAATTCTATATGTGATAATTAAAAAGGCTTCATCTTAATGTTGAATTGCTTGTTTTCTGTTTTTTGGGTTTTGTTTAACCCAGATCTTTAGATATTAGAATAAAGATTATACTGGTATATCCTTCTTTTTAGGGGACACTGAAGAAGATGACCAAGACAACACTGACAGCGATGTAACTTCTGTTAAAGTCAGATCCAGGGACTCTGTTGAGTCTGAAGGTAACATTGCTTTATATATGTAACTCTTAGCTTTAGGAGCTGTATTTTAGTTAATATATAAAGGTATTCTATGAATTTGCTTTAAAAAAATACTTCAAAGTATTTTATTAAAACTTTTTAAAGTATAGTTTTTAATATTTATTAAAATTACTGATTCCATGTGTATATCTGATTAGTATTGTAATGTCGTGTGATATTTAAACAAATCACTTTTTAGCCTGCTTTGATATTTATGGAATAGGATACTTTTGTGCTCACAAGAAGAGTTATTTGTAGTTTTTAAAAAATTTTTAGAGGGAAACGGATCACATTGGCATTCGTACTCACAGCGCTATCAGGAGTGTTAGTTAGCTTTTGGAAATTTTTAATATACTTCGATAACTACTATTATTGCTGGATGATTCATATTCACACCAAGTTATCAATAACAGTTTCTGATTGTTCATGTGAGTTTGTGTTTAAGTTTATTCAAGGAAAAAATAAATTGAAGAGAAAAAAAATGTGATTTTTGTGGCTTAAGAGGGTGTTGATCGAATCTGTAATTTTATATTTTAGCCCCGTGGAAGAGTAAATCTCCACTTTTCTCCTCACCATCTTTTGAGAATTTCTGTAAATTTCTAAGTTTTACGTAATCATTCCACTTTAAAAAGAAGCTCATAAGCTGTTCTGTGGGCATTTGGTATTCTATATATTTGCCACACTTCCTCATTTTCCTCCATTCTTTCTTGATACAGAAACCCCAAAGGAGATATGCAACACTCTAGCATAGTGGTTAAGAACATGGGCTCTGGGGCCAGAACCCCTGGGTTTCCCTCCTCTACTACTAGGTTTGTGCCCTCAGGCAATTGCTTAACTTCTGTATTCCTCAGTTTCCTCATCTGGATGGTTGTGAGGTTAAATTAATTTATATGTGCAAAGCACTTAGAAAGTACATGCACATAATAAACTCTCAAATTAAGTGCTGTTATTAGTTTTCATCTGTACATTTAATTAGAGACTAATAAAGCCATTCATATGGCCAATAAATTGATGCCATTGCTACCAGCATATATTAATAGCTCTTTGAAATTAAATAAACCCCGGCCTCTGTGATCCCTTTAGAATTCTAATAAATTCTTACTGAAGCATACATACCCACATGCAGAAGAAAACACTAGGTAATAAACAAATACATGAGGCATGTTAAAAAGAATACTGATCTTCCCAGATTATCTTTGGGGCCAGTTATCACCAAAGAGGTATAAGAAGATCCATTGGAATGCAGGAAGAAAATTTCATGTATTTCTTTTTTTAATTTCATTCATTTAAAATGTCTGTCCTTTTTTATTTGTTTTATAATTATATACGACATATCAATTAACATTTCAGTAATGCATGTAAATAATGTTAGAAATTAATAGGTTTTGGAGAATGATGCTCAAAATTTTTTTAGTAATAGGAACACATTATCAAAACTATTTAGCCACCATACCTGGATGTGTCAAATGTTTCTGTCTCCAGAATAGCAATTGGATTGGCTTTTAACAGATTTAGTTATAAATTCCACTTTTATATGAAAAAGTTTTTAAGAAAAGTAGACTAAAATACATAATGTATTGACTACTTGCAAGAGAAATTTATTGATATTAATAATGATTTCAAGAAGATTCATTATTATAAATTTTCAAAATCTTCCCTTACCTCATGCCATGTTCTATATTTTATATATTTTTTTTCTTTAAAAACTGGTCGGGGAAAGACAGGAGAATTAGTGAATTTTTTAGATACAACATGACTCTTTAGAAGCTATTTAAAAATTATGCACCCAAGTGTTGAATTCCTTGGTGTTTATCTGAATCCTTTTGCTCTTTGATTATTCATTTTTCTCTTGAAAATGTGCATTAAAAAAGTTAAGTATGCTTTATATCGTACTATATTTCTGTATTATTTTTTAGATCAAACCAGCAGATCAAGTCCATATCCAGAATCACTTTGGCAGTCGTCTCAAAGTAAGGAAAGCCATGTTTACACATGTAAGAGTCTATCTGTGGGCGTAGTCAACGCTTTCCTCATTTTGAAAGATCCTCTTTTGCAGTTTAATGTAAAATGTTGAAAAAGGGATATGGTAAATGCTTAAAAAACCTCATCCTGCTTCTTTAATTAGAGTAAATCATCTCTGTATTCAACCTTGAATTTGAATTTTTTAAAAAAAATTAAAATTACTGCTTTTAGTGATTTGTTGAATATTCTTGCATGCAGTATAAACTTGTTGATTGTTTTTACTTCAACTGATGTAGCTTAAACCTACTTCTATGGGAATATTCTAATAAGGATATAAAATTTGATATGCAGTATAATTTCAACTCTGTTGTAAAAGTCTGGAAGAATGAATACATAAGTGACAAACCCAGTATAGTAAGTTAATGGTAAGCTAGGTGGTGGGCATATAAGTCTTACAGCCTTGCTTACAACTTTGAAAATTTTCGTAATAAAACGTTCAGAAAATATAACACAAAAAAAGATTGGGAAGTAATATGCTAAAAAGCTAAATGATTTGTTCAGAGTGGTAGAATCATTGGTGACATTTTTCTCTTACTTTTTTCCTGTATTTTGCAGATTGTGTACAATGGATATGTATTTCTTAGGTTAAGAAGAATGATACTGTTTTTTCTTTTCACATTTTTAAATCAAGTCCCAGAATTTGAGTTAGTTATTAATCAGTCAAAAATACCCTTGTATGTAAAATCTTCAAGGACTTAATTCCTTTTACATCACCTTTTTTAAAATACGAGACTATTTTTAAAGGAAAAGCCTTTGAAAATCTGTTTTATAGTCACTGTGCTCATAGAATTCCTATTTGTTTGCTTGCTTGTTTAAGTTTTCAGTAGGTTCTGGGCTTATGGTTTTACTACGTGACAAAATGAATAAGTTGCTGAAACACAAAAATGGTTTGTGGAAAATTACTCTCATTTATCTTATATGTTTGCTTTTTGTTATTCTAAATCTTCAATCGTTGAAGCTTTTAAATGTATCTTCCTATGTAAAGATGCTACACTCAGGCAATGGAATACTATTTAGCTGTGTAAAATGAGTTACTTCTGTATACTAATGAATAGATGATCAAGATATATTTCCTTGAATCTAAAATACCACTGATTTTATACATCACTGAAAAAGAAAAACCATCTAGTTAAACTATGACACATACCATTGACTGTAAGATGCAACCCTAAATATGAAGTGTTTTTTAAAGAGTACCTCTTAGAATAAATGAAAGACAGTATTAAGAAGTATTTTGTTAGTACAGACTGAAGAAAAATCTGGAAGGCTATACATCTGTGTTGTTCACAATAGTATGTGTTTTGCATGTAATGTTTTGCACATAGGCACTTAATGGATATTGATGAATTTTTAAGTTACACATTTCTAGAACGGTACATTTCTTTTACAGCTAGAAATGTACATATATGTATTACAACAATACATATATTGCATTTGTATTTAGAAAAAAATAAAATTGAAAGTAAATTTACATCGATACTTGTATTCATGGATAGAACTACCTTCCTTCAGGGCAGATGTGGAGATTTACCTTGTTGTAATTGTTTGTAAAGCATTATCTAGTTCCCGTTGTGTCATTTTACAATTGTTCTTAAATACCACTCCAAAACATGTGGTAGCATCTTTTACTTTATAACTACTCTGCGATTTCACAAATTTGCTTATATAATATATAACATTATCTGGACTGCCTGGGTTTATATTTCAGCCCTACTGCTTTTAGATATATAATTGAGCAAATTTTCAATTTCAGCTTCCTTATTTTAAAATAGGAATAATAATAGTATTCACCACATAAAGTGTGAGAATTAAGTAAAATTACACTTGATACCTCGTAAACATTCAGTACAACTGCCATTAAGTTGATGGTATTGATACTAAAACTGACTCCTAATTATCCAGTTCCTGAACATTTTTGAAGGTTAGAAAAGGGGAAATGAATACTTTGTCATATATATTGGGGACTGATGAAAGAAAGGGTATTTTTTGTTTTGTTTTGTAGTATCCATGGTAAACAAGCCAAATTCCTGTGTAACTTCTTTATTGTTTTTATTTCCACATATTCTGTGACTTTATCTCTGTTTTCTGTTTCAGGTAAAGACTTCCCAGCTCTTGATAAGCAACATTCAGTGCAAAGTAAGTGGTTGGTGGTTCTTTTATCAATCAACCAGTTCTAACCCCTCTGAGTCTGCCAACACAGAGCTCTAATAGGATTTTAAGTCATTTTATCCTTTTTGCCTTTTAATTCACCACACATTGGTGCTACATGTGATAGTTACTCTGTGATGTGCAAATGTGCTCAGGACAATTTTATCGTAATTAATTTATTTGCAAGAGTAAATGGTTAACTTCTTTCTTCTTAAATAACATTGAAATCAAGTTCAAGTAGTATTGAACTCGGTCATTCTCATAGGCCAAAGCAAAGGACTTGTCCACAGTTTTGCTTTGTTTTTTTTAGATTATTATATATTTATTTTGCTGTGGAGTGGCCCGTTCTCACCGATGTGGTCCCATTGACATTATCTTTTACTTCTGAACCTATTGCTTTTGTTGTTTTCCTCCCCAACTTTGCTTTGCCTTTCTCATCAATTTACCTTATAATACTAGAATATAGTATACATTTTTAAAATATGTGAACTAACTAACATCTTGGTATATTTATTTGCTTCAGGCTGGGGATTTCCAAAACCACCTCAGGAATGGATTGAACAAGCCACAAGGATAAGGAATAGAATGCAAAGTAAGTTGATAAATCTCTACCTGTTATTGAAATATTTTTAAGCTTATTTGCTATTTTTCTTGATTATTTAACATACAAAAATATTTAATTCTTCAGGTAAGCATTTAGGTTGTTTGTGATTTCATTAATAAAGGACAGCTCTGTTTACTATTTCAGTTATTTCCGTCTGCTTGGACTGGCAGGAGATGGATTGGGTGTAAAGTGTAGATAGTGGTGTGAGAAAACAGTGGGTGTTGGGTTCTGACTTGACAAGTTGTCAGTTCTGTCCACCAGCAGTACAACCTGTACATGATAATGAAATTCTGCTCTTTTAACAGTACCTGTTTTTTATTTTTAGCAGACTTTGTTTACTTTTATATAAATAACCACTTGGAACAACTTTGCATACCCATTATTTTAAGTAAATCCACAAATTGTATTTTTTTTTTTAATTTTTATTGGGGAATTGGGGGGATGGGAACAGACAAGTTGCCGTCCTTTTGTTCTTCAGTCTAATTGTGGAGGACATTGCTTCACTGACCCAAGTTGGCACCATCATTGCGCTCTTCCCGGGCGAGGCAGATTAGTCGCCGGCTTCTGGATGGCCACTCATGCTGGCTGCTGGCCGCTCACGCTGGCTGCTGGCTACACACGGTAGCCCATGGCAACCCACTGCCACAGGGGCTGCAGCCTATGCCTGCCAGCTACTCACGGCAGTCCAGCTCCAGGTTGAGCTGTTGTTCAGCATCTTAGCTGTGGAGGGCAGTGTCACTGGCCCTCATATGTGGGATCCGAACCGGGGCCCTCTGGCATCCCAAGCCAGTTCTTAACGATCGTGCCACTCGGCTGGCCCACAAATTGTATTTTCATGTTTAGGTTTAACATAGATTAAATGTCACAGAATTTAAGAAATACCATGAATAGATGTGATGAAACAATCATACTTTGAATTCAGCATCTATTATAATTTCTATATCAATGTGTTCACATGAAACCTTAACTATACTAAAAAAAAAAAATCCATATCTTAAGTGACCCTTCACCTCTATCTCTTCTTTCCTCCTCTAATCACAGCAGGTCTCTCGGTCATCAGGTGTCCCCTTACTTTTATCTAGGTCATACAGAAACCCCCATCACATATCTCTTGCTTATGAAATGACTAACTGCATTGAATAAAATAACCTCTATGGCTTTGTTTTTTCATCGGTGAAGGAGTGGTGCTCACAATTTTTCCCAGCAGTCAAGTTTACCCCACGTATAAGTGAGTTCTGCTGCTGCTTGTCTGTTTGTCCTTGCCTTATGGTTGGCTATCATTTCTTACTGCTGTACGTACCTGCTATTAGAAGACCATTGCATCTTACAGTTTGCCCCTCCTGACCTATTACAGTTAGGAAGCCAAATATTTATTATTTAGCTTATTAGGATTATGTTTATGACCAACATAAAAAATTAGAACTTACTTTGAAAATCTGAGAGATACTGCTGGAAGTAAAAATGTATGAGTTTGAGTATATATAACTATGAAAAGCTCAGAGACGTTTTATGTTGTTCTTAACTACATATTCTGAGGAATTAATAGCAGATAAATTGCTTCCAAATAAGTAAAGTATAGGATACATTGTTGTAAAAAAAAAAGTGTGTATAATTTTTATTTACTCTAATTAAAGACACTGTGCAAATGCAATGCATAATGGAAAATGATTATATTGAAGATCTGGTTGGAATGTAGAAGTAGATCTGTTAGTTGCTAAATTGATAGCTAATTTTTTGTATTTTATGTTTGCATTCCTACTTTGTCTTAAGTTAGTATATTTATAATGGCTTAAATAGTTGTGTACTGATTGATAACCATCATATATATGCTCTACAGTAGATTTCCAGGAACTATTCATCTAGTATAACTGAAACTTTGCACCCTTTGACTAATATCTCCCCATTCCCCCCCACCCCTGCTCCCGGAAACCACCATTCTACTCTGCTTCTATGAATTTGATTATATTTTAGGTTTCTTACGTAAGTGGTATCATGAAGTATTTGTCCATCTGTGCGTGGCTTAGTTCACTTAGCATAATGTCCCTTATATTGTTGCAAGTAGCAGAATTTCTTTCTCTTTTAAGGCTGAATAGTATTCCATAATGTATATATTATATTCTCTTTATTCCTTCATCTGTCAGTGGACATTAGGTTGTTCCCATGTCTTGGCTATTTTGAATATTACTGCAGTGAACATGGGCATGCAGATATCTCTTTCAAAATTCTAATTGCAGTTCCTTTGGCTATATATCCAAAAATGGGATTGCTTGGATCATGTGATAGTTCCATTTTAAATTTTTTGAGGACCCTCCATACTGTTTCCCATAGTGATTGCATCAATTTATAGTCCCCACCAACAGTGTACAGGGTTTTTTTCTCCATGTCCTCTCCACATACCTCTCTCTCTTGTATTTTTGGTAATAGCCATCCTAACAGGTGTGAGGTGATATCTCTTTGTGATTTTGATCACATATCTCATTGTACTTTTTAGTTTGATGTCATCTCCTGGTCTATTTTTGCTTTTATTGCCTGTGCTTTTGGTGTCATATCCATGAAATCATTGCCATGGCCAGTATCAAGAAGACCCCTGCATTTCTTCTGGGAGGTTTATGGTTTCAGTTCTTACATTTAAATTTTTAGTTCATTTAGCATTGATTTTTCTGAATAGTATATAAGGGTCCACTTTCATTCTTTTTCATGTGGATATCCAGTTTTCCCAACACCATTTGCTGAGAAGGAGACTGTCCTTTCTCTGGCAGCCTTGTCAAAGATTGCTTGACCGTATCTGAACGGGTTTAATTCTAGACTCTGTTCTTTTCCATTGGTCTTTGTGTCTGTTTTTATGCCAGTACCATACTGTTTTGACTACTAGCTTTGTAATATATTTTGAAAGTAGGAAATGTGATGCCTCCATCTCTGTTCTTACTCAAAACTGCTTTGGCGATTTGAAGTGTTTTGTGGTACCATATGAATTTTAGGATTCTTTTCTATTTATGTAAAAAATGCTATTGGAATTTTTCTAGGGATTGCACTGAATCTGTAGAAGGCTTTGGGTAGCATGGACAATTTAAGAATATTAATTCTTCAATTGATGAACATGGGATGCCTTCTATTTATTCGTGTCAGCTTTAATTTCTTTCATCAGTGTTTTATAGTTTCCAGTATATGCGTCTTTCACCTCCTTAATGAAGTTTATTCCTAAGTATTTTATTCTTTCTGATGCCGTTGCAACTGGAAATGTGTTCTTAATTTTATTTGTGTTAATTTTGTTTCCTTAATTTACCTCTTATGAGTTATATTAATATTACGTGTTACATAATAACTATTATTTAACTATTCATCATTAATATCATAGTATAGCACGTCACAGCCTTTTTATATAATATGATTTCATTTGATCTTTGCAACAATGGAGTGAGATATTCAAGATAAACATCTGGATTTTTTTAAGTATACAGTTGTAACTAGGGTAATCAATTGAGCTTTATGTGAAAACACTATACCCAGATCACTCAGTAATCCATAATCCATATTTTGTCTCTTTTTCCCGCTTTACAGCATCATCACCAGGCAAGAGTTACAGTATATGGCAGTTTTTCAGATAGAGTCATGTTTCCTTTTACTATAGTTGTACTTATTTTCTTTGTCCTCTTCACTGTGTTGTAGAAGTTTCACCACTCCCATTAAATAATTTGGGTCAAGTACTTCAAGGCTTTCTCACAAAACTAATGGATTAAGAGGATGCTTTGTTGTACTAGACCACTACATGCTGACAATAATTAGGAGGGAAATGGCCTGTGTCTCAAGCTGTCAAGTCTAATGGGCACTTGGATCTTCGGTTGATCTCTGCCCTTTTTTTCTCTTGGTGGAATTTGTATTTTCTTTCTCTATGGAAATACTTAGTTATGAAACATAACTCGTAAACTGATATAGTCTTTCTTACTCCTATCATTAGATGACAGCATGCAGAAATCAGAGCTTGGAAACCAGTTTCCGTCAACCTCCAGCCAATGTAAGTTTGTCTATTCAGTTTTTATTAAGTGAGTCTCTAAAATTGGTGACCCGTAATTGTTTTTAAATTTTGTGACAGCAAAATAACGTAATGCTATTTGAAGAAATTGTATTTTAAGCACTTCAAAGGAAAAAGTATAATTTACTAGCAGTGAAATTTTTTAAGGGCGAACTATATGAAACATCAGGTTTTCCCCTTCACTTTATTGTCCATAAGTAAAAGCTAATAAGTAAATCTAATACTATTAATGGAGTGAACCTTGTTGATTCAAAAAAAGACCTCATATTGCATCACATAATGGGATTATCATGGGTTTTAGAATCCACAGGCCTGTATTTGAATTACATTGGACCACTTACCCTTCTGTATAGCCTTGGGCAAGTTTAGTTTTCTAAGCCTGTTCATTATCCTGAGTGAGTACTAAGAAAAGAACTTAACAGTGATTCTCAGACATTTTGATCTCAATACCACTTTCCACTGGTGAAATTAATAAGCACCCTAAACGGTTGTAAAATTGTGTGTGTGTTTATGTGTGTAGTACCTATCCGTGTTTGTCTAGAAATTAAAATTGAAATTTTTTTCTTATTTATTAATTTATTGTTAAATAATTTAGTAAGAAGAGTGACAAATTGCTTTATATCTTTTTCTAATCTCTTTAGTGCCTAGTTTAATAAAATGGAGCTGGATTCTCATATCTGCTTTTGCATTTAGTCTTACAGTGTATTGTTTTGGTTGAAGTACCTGCAGAAATCCAGCTTTGTACAGATATGTAGAATTTTAATAGTTTTTAGATAATATGGATATTCTCTTTTGATAGTCTTCAAAAATCAGCAAGTGGTAGTTTCTAAATGTTATTTGAGGCAGGCCGAGTGGCTCAGTTGGCTAAGAGCTCACTCAAGAGTGTGAGCCCTGAGCAACAGCGGTTCGATGCCTGGCCTGAGCTGAGCTGCCGACTGGTGGCAGGATGACTCAGCTAAAAAAAAAATAAAAAATAAAAATAAATAAATGTTATTTGAAATGTGAAATCTGAAACCTTGTTAATGAACTTTTTGTATTCTGTTACATCAAAATCTATTGGTCTTTCTTGTACTTTGAATGGAATGTCATGCATTTATCATCTGGAAAATATTGGTTCACTAAGTTATGTAGCTCTTCCAAATGTTGACACATTTGTAATGCAATATAAAAATATTACGTTTGTTAATATCAATACCAACCTCAAGACAAAAAAGTCTTTTAAGAACTAAAAGCTGTCAGGCTCATGGTGGCAGATAACAATATTTCCACAATCCTAATTTTCACTTGAAATCTTGAATTTTACAATTGGCAACTAATATTGTCAGTTATCAGGCTCACTCTTCATTTTCAAAATGTGTACCAGATACCCAAGACTGACTAACCATAGTTTATAACTTGTTCTTTCAAGTAAGAATTCCGTGAAAAAAAGCACTAGTTCTGCTCACAGCTTAGTTGCACAAGAGTTCTTTTTTTTTGAGACAACCATCATACTGTGCTGTGCATCAGAAATGCCTTGTATGTGCTTCTCATTTCTTCACACAGAATATTAAGGTTTGTACTCAAGGGTTGAGATTTAATAAGATAAATAATTTTAACTGCTTTATTTCCCTGGTTGTCTAGTGGTTAGGATTTGGCGCTCTCTCATAACTGCTTTATAAAGGACATTCTTTTTTTAAGATTTTATTGGGGAATGGGAACAGCCAAGTTGTTCAGTCTTAGTTGTGGAGGGCGCAGCTAATTCAGCTCCAAGTCCAGTCGCCATCCGGCCGCCCATCAGCAGCCCGCGGCTGCTCAGCTCAAGGTGCCGTGTTCAGTCTTAGTTGCGGGTGGACATAGCCCATGATCCCGTGCAGCATGGGAGTCGAACCGGCAACTTTGTTAGGAACACGTGCTCTCACCAGCTGAGCCATCCTGCCACCTGTTGGCAGCTCAGCAGCAGCTCCCCTCCGACGCAGCTCACTGGCCCATGTGGTAATCAAATTGGCAACGCTGTTGCTCAGAGCTCACGCTCTTAGCCAACTGAGCCACTCGGCCAGCCCAGGACATTCTTAAGTAAAATGGATAACCTCGACTGCATGGCGGTGAAGAATACAGAGACTGTACTGGTACAGTTTGATGCCACTGCCTGTCATTCATGCTAAGGCATCATTTGTTTTTCCCACCATGGCTTTTTGCACCATCAGTGCAAGTGTCAACATGGTGGAAAAGGTCAGATAACATCTTAGTGTTGTGAGACCCATGAAAGGATCTCCAAGTACCCCACCAACTATACTTTGAGAACTGTTGCTCTAAAAGATCCATAGTAAAATTATTAGCCTAAAGCGGTCGATCAATAAATAGAAAGTGTCGGCCATCCAGAAGCCAGCGACTGATCTGCCTCGCCCAGGAAGAGCGCAATGATGGTGCCAACTTGGGCCAGTGAAGCAACGTCCTCCACAACTAGACTGAAGAACAAAATAACAGCAACTTGTCTGTTCTCCTTCCCCCAATTCCCCAGCACTGTTCCCATCCCCCCAATTCCCCAATAAAAATATTTTTAATAAATAAATAAATAAATAAATAAATAGAAAGTGTAAAAGTATTGTTGCTATCATATTAAGTGATTAAATGAGGGAGATAATCATTATATGAGATTTTATGAGAAAGTACTTTAATAAACTAAAAAGCACTAGATAAATGTAAATTGTTATGATTGCCAGTAATAATTAGGGATGAGTTGCAAACTAAAATTTACCAGCGTTAACTTGCATACCACAAAAGGTAGGCATCAGTGCAATTGAAGGGACAGCTGGCTAGAATATATGCAAAAGGTTCATTTAGATTGCATCCTTTTCTTTATCTCTTTATATACTTCAAAAACTTCAAAAATTCCACCTTGAATAATTAACCATGTGAGCCCTGAGTTTCTAAATTAAAAAATACTTTATAAAGTGTCTTTTTAATACTGTTGACTTCCCTAATATTAGCAGTAGTAATAATAGTTTTGCTTTATAAAATTTTATTATTTCTGACTTGCTTATGCCACTTCATACATTTGAATTCTACTTTTTCCTCTAAGACTTTTTATCATTTTGACGTTGAACAGACAGATGCATACTTTACATATAACTTAGAACCAATGGGTGTGAGGTTTTCTTTGAAAACATATAATAAATTATTTTTTTAAGAAAGTAAATTATCAGCTGCCTTCTTTAAATTTCTTCCCCTTTTACTTAATGTTTATAAAGATTAGTATTGGTTTAAAAAGTCCCTTGCCCTTGGACCTAAGAAAATGATGTTTGTATCTGTCATTTCTTTTTTCCTGAGCAGACATGACCAGAGAACCCCAAAACCCATCTACTGTCAAGATGAAGTGGTGGTGGCCACTACTTCTGTTAGCTGTTTTTGCCGGGATATGGTGGTGGTACACTCCCAGTCCTGAAGTAGAAACCACTGCTGTTCAAGAGTTCCAGAACCAGATGAAACAACTTATGAATAAGTACCAAGGTCAAGATGAGAAGCTGTGGAAAAGGAGCCTCACATTCCTGGAAAAACATCTTAATAGCTCCCAGCCTCGGCCGCAGCCTGCTATCCTGCTGCTCACCGCTGCCCGCGACGCCGAAGAAGCCCTCAAGTGTCTGAGTGAACAGATTGCTGACGCCTATTCGTCCTTCCATAGTGTCCGTGCCATCCGGATCGATGGGACAGGCAAAGCGACTCAAGACAGTGATGCCGTCAAGCTGGAGGTGGACCGGGAACTGAGCCATGGGTTCCAAAATGGCCAGAATGCAGCCGTGGTCCACCGCTTCGAGTCACTGCCTGCAGGCTCCACCTTGATCTTCTATAAGTACTGTGACCACGAAAACGCCGCCTTCAAAGATGTCGCCTTAGTCCTGACTGTCCTGTTGGAGGAGGAGACACTTGGAACCAGTCTGGGCCTGAAGGAAATTGAAGAAAAAGTGAGGGATTTCCTCAAAGTCAAATTCACCAACTCGAACACACCCAACTCCTACAAACATATGGACCCAGACAAACTGAGCGGGCTCTGGAGCCGTATCTCCCACTTAGTCCTGCCTGTACAGCCTGAAAATGCCTTGAAAAGGGGCATCTGCTTATAAGGGGCAACAGAAGAGAAAATCATGTCTCACGTTCTGAGAATTTTCCAGACTTTCTAACCAGAAACAGGACGCTGAGCTCTTTTTGAAAGAACTTTTTAAAGGAAGTTAAGTTCTTACATAAACATGGAACACCTAAATCAATTATTGAATCTATTACTTGTGCTGGGAGAAACATTTGCTTGTTTCCATTGAGATCTGTGTTCATGGTATCTGAGAACTATAGGCGTTCTCTTTAGATTCTGGGTTGAGTCATGATTGCTGTGGTATGACCAGTGGGAAGGACTAGAAAACCCTTCCTAGGACTCCTCCCAGTTTTTAACTTAGACTTTTTACAGTTTGTTGAGTTATTAGTAAGGCAGCTTCTTAAATGCTACCATGGGCTTTCCCATTTTGTTCCTTTTACATCATTTAGGTGTGAGTTCCTTAGTCAGCTTCTGCTTATAGGAACAAAAATAATGAAAGGTCATCTGGGTGTGTGGGTTTTCATTTTCCTTGTTTTTGGAGAGTGGGGAGAAGTAGGCACGGGAAAAGAGAAATTGTGGAAATTGGGAAGGAAAGGGGGAAAATAATAAATCTTCGAGATGAAATGTTAAAATAAGCCACTGAGACGTAGATTAACCAAAGTAATATAAACTCCATTCTCAATGAATTCTGTTGGGATTTATTTTTCACATGTCCTTTTTTTTTCAAGAAATTTTTGGTCCTCCCAAGGATTTTTAAGCATGTATATCCTGAGGTTAAATATATTTGTTCTTTTGGCTCTTAAAGGCAGGTAAATTCAGAGCAATTTATTTTGGATATATCCTGAAGCTTTGTTTTGAATTAAGAAATACAGTTTCTGGGGAAGGGAGGGAGAAAAAAAGTATTTTAGGAATTGATAGATTATTTGTTAACCAGCTTTCCTGGGCTGTTAAAGAAGGATTTAATTTTTGGCGTGTCCACTTGTTACAGTTAAATCCTTTAGGTTCACTCTTAAACAAATATAAAGATTCACTATGCTCGAGAAAAATTTATTAAGAATGCCTCAAGCCAAAAGAAAGTGAACTTTACCATATATGAAGAATGTTAAAATGTACTGCCGTACACTACTGTCCTCTGGTATTTCAGTTTTAACTTTGCATCTGTTACAGCTTTCACATCTATCAACTACTTTGGTTTTCTTCGAATCTTAATATTCTAGATCCAGCTTCTTTTTTCAATTATCTGCAAATCTTTAAATGAAAATACTATTTTTAGAATACTAGAGCCAGTCATTGGCTTCACCATGTATATTTTGAGAATCCCATGAGTAGTAGTAGAGTGTGGTCTAATTTCTTTCTGCTTGGACTACCAGTATTCGTAAATATACCCCTTATTGTAATTGGTTCCTGACTGTCAGAAGTCAGGTCATCTGATTTATAGAGGATTCTAAAACAAGAATTTTTGAAAAGGCTTATTTTATACCTATGTATTATATGGAAGAACAAATGTTTTTATTAAATGTTTCACTGACCAAAATAATTTTAAAGTGATTAATGTTACTTATCTTTCAGGAAAAATAATTGTAGCAGCTGATCTGTAAAAGACTTTAAAAGCTATTTTAGTAATTTAAATAAATTTACTTTCTTGGTTTGTACTCTGTATGTGTTGTAAACTTAATGATTCATAACCTTTTTTTTATTATGAATCCTACTAGAGTTTTCTTTATGCTGGAACAATGTTAGTGACTTTTGCCTGGAGAAACAAAGGCCACAGAATTAGAGCCATTCACAAGTACATTGGTTATAAGTATAATCGCCATGATTTCCTGTTTCAATCAGGGATTGTGAATTATCACTAAATTGAAATTAATTTAGGTATTCCCAACTTGATGACAGAATCTACAACAGTGTTTCTCAAATTTTTCATTCTCACCTCCCTAAAGAGCCTTTTTAGATGTATTTTTTCTAACTGTCTACCCCCATGAAATTCTAATACCGCACATATACTGTATATCTGTTTATGGACGGTATATATTTTTTGCTTGATACAGATGAAGAGTAAGATTTTCTTGGCCCCCATTGAGAATACATGCCCAAGAACATCCGTATTTTACATCATTGTTGCCTAAAACATTCTATTTTCTGTTTATGTTATCCTTTTGCAAGGGAAAAGTTAATAAATCATCAGCTTGAAAATAGGAACTAGGGTCTCTAGAAATTCGGCACATTGTGACTTAGGTGACAACATCGGCCCAGGGAAAACCACAGTACAGTACTAGTCGTACAAATTTCTAGAAACTTGATTTGCTTCCCTTCTTTTAATGACTTTCTTATCATTAAGGAAGTTTTCTAAACTTCTAATCTTCAAAACAAAGTTTGGAAGTCAACTTGATTCATTCTATGAGAACTGTAACTTAGGGTTTACATAGTTCACGCCTAAACTAAAGACATAAAACCCAGTTTTGCTGTGATTTTAGGTCTTTGAAAAGTGGCCTTTATGTGGGCAGTGTGAGGAAGCATTTCCCACTGAATCCAAAAAGATAATACGTTGTTCTGCCATATTGTCCCTAGAGAGGCCATAGAGCAAACTCTTATGGCATAAGGATTCTGCTGCCATTAGCCACCTGGAATGAAGATGTGAGTCCTGAGTGTGGGAACCAAGCTGAGAAAGCTGCCAGTGACTGGGAAAAGAGAAAACGCCCGCATTGAATGCCGCTCTCCCTTTCGCCTGCATTCAGAGAAGTCCCGGTGAGCTTGCGGGCTCTTCTGGATGGTAGGAAAAACACAGTCTATCGCCTCAGCATATACAGGGAGAAACCCCTCACAATTCACACATTGTACTCTTTTTTTTTTTTAAGATTTTTATTGGGGAATTGGGAGGTTGGGAACAGTGCTGGGGAATTGGGGGAAGGGGAACAGACAAGTTGCTGTCGTTTTGTTCTTCAGTCTAGTTGTGGAGGACGTTGCTTCACTGCCCCAAGTTGGCACCATCATTGCGCTCTTCCCGGGCGAGGCAGATCAGTCGCCGGTTTCTGGACGGCTGCTCACTGCGGCTGCTGGCCGCTCACGCTGGCTGCTCACGCTGGCTGCTGGCTACACACGGTAGCCCATGGCAACCCACTGCCACAGGGACTGCAGCCTACGCCGTCGCCGGCAACTCACGGCAGCCCAGCTCCAGGTTGAGCTGTTGTTCAGCATCTTAGCTGTGGAGAGCAGTGTCACTGGCCCTCATATGTGGGATCCGAGCCGGGGCCCTCTGGCGTCCCAAGCCAGTTCTTAACCATCGCGCCACTCGCCGGCCCCACACATTGTACTCTTAACCTCTTGTACATACTCGGAACCCTCTGGAATACTTCATATTCTGCCCTCTCCCTTTCTCCGTTTCATGCTGTGCTAATTCTTGTTCTTAAGGCCGTAGCTTTTCAGGCAGAACTTCCCTGAAACCTTCCCTAACCCCCTTCTCTGAAATATCAGTTGATGCGCCTTGTCTGTGCTCTCATTCAGCTTGTATTACCCCCGACACGGCAGTGAGCCCACTCCCACCACCATATGCCTTTGGAAAGCAGGGGAGTGTTGTCAACATGTGCATGGTGATAATCACAGATACTCAAATATTTGTTGAACAAAAAGTTGGCAAGCCCTACCTAGTTAGCTAGACTAGGTAAGTCGCATCTTTCTCAGTTTTTATTTGCTTTTTTCTGTGATTCCTGCACATTCTTCTAAAGCTTTATATAACTATTTCAGCCTGGATTCAGTGGTACTATGAGTAAGACAAAGGGACCAATTCCAGTGGTGCACTATCCCTGTGAAGTGGTACTGTTATCCCAATTTAATAGACAGGAGACTGAAGCACAGAAAGGGTAAAGTGACACTCAAGACCATCCAAGGAGGGCCCGGCCGAGTGGCTCAGTTGTTTAAGAGCTCGCTCAAGAGTTTGAGTGCTGAGGAACAGCGGTTCGAGTCCTGGCCTGAGCTGAGCAGCCACTGAGCTGCCAACAGGTAGCAGGATGGCTCAGCTAAAAAAAAAAAAAAAAGAATACCCAAGGAGAAAGTGGTGAAGCAGAGATTTGAACCCAGGCAGTCTGGCTTTGAAACATCTGTTCTTACCACTATATAGAGAGTCTCTAAAGCCCTATATATGGTATTTTCCCCCCCAGTCTGTTCAGGCCTTGTATACCCGTAGGTCAGAGTACTTTCCTAACCTGTGGACTCTTTATTTGTGGTTCTCCTCTAAACTTTTTTTTTTCCTACTTGCTCAGCTTTGTGGAATCCCGTAAGAAGTCTGAGTAGTGACAATCATCGCAGTCCTACCTGCTGACTCATATATGCATAAGCTGGCATCATGCTTCTGTAATTAAAGCCCTGCATTGTTAACTCACACTTCACCTTTTTCGAAATCCTTACGTGTAACCTGGGTGTTAGCTTTCCTGCTTGCCACACAGCCTCTGTTTTTGCCAGTCTCTCAACCGCCAAAAGATGTCTCAATTCCTGAGACAGAGTCCATTTGCATCAAAAACATTGACAATTTCGCAGAGACGGCGAGATAAGGGTGTTACGAGCTCAGGACATCAGTCTGGAGTCTGGCTGCCTGAGTCCCAATCCCAGCTCCACACCTTTCTCCCCGAGTGACACTGGAAAATAACTTCTCTATGCCTCAGTGTCCTCATCTTTAAAATGGGGAAAGCATGGTAACTACTGTCTTACAGTGTTCTTGTGAGCATTAAGTCAGTTAATACACTCAGAGCACTTAGAAAGTGCTAAGCACATTAAAGGGTTCAAGGTTAGCCATTTTGGTTCACCTGAATTCTTACCAATGATTCTCCTTTTCCCTCCTGTGTGGCATCAACTGAAGCTGACTTTTCTTCCTGCCCTCCTAGATGACCCTTATTCAGCAGAATATGTGGGCTTTCTCCCAGGTTTTCCATTCCAAACCCCAGCCCATCACAATGTTCGTTAAACAAAGGGCTTCCGGTTACCAGAATCCCCCCTCTCCAAAAATCCGGGGGCATTATAAAGAACGAGAAAGCTTTCCATCACTCACATATCGTTCCTTCTGTTATTTCCATGGTTGATTCTTATCCTTAAAAGCCTCACATTTATTCAAGCATCTGTAATTTGTTGATATTTTCCAAATGCTGCAGAGGCCAACATGTTGAATGCAAAAATATGCCATCTAGATCCCCTTACAAGGAAGAATTGGTTGCCCCAGCTGCTGGGAGTGCAGTCAGTGGACGGCCTTCACTGTCAGCCACTTCATGGGTTGCCTCAGCTGCGGAGAGCCACTTGGTCCAAGGTCATGCCCAGGGATGGGGAGAGGGAGGCACATCCAATGACTGGGTAGATATGAAGGCTTAGCCTTCTCAGCCCAACACAGCACACCTTGTGCAAATGGATGGGCCATTTGTGCTTGAGTTTCCCCATGGGGTTGGCTGAGGCTATCTGGGACCTGTATCACAGTGTGACTTGTCTCCCATCCTGCTTACTTCTCCTCCCACAGGTGTTCATCCGAGGGCCCTCCCTAGTAAACACCCTACACACTAAATTTTGTCTTAGGAGTCTGCTTTTGTCCGTTGTCATACCCAGCTTAAAGAGTCTATAAATGGAGTGAATAATAGCTAACGTTGATTGAGCACTTCCTATGTGCCAGGCACCATGATAGATAGGATACATAGAGAATCTCATTTAATTTTCATAATTCTTTGAAGTAGACACTATTACAAACTTCAAGTTATAGGCAAGGAAACAGACACAAAGCTCTACTGTTAGCAACTGGGGGAGATAGGATTTGAACTCAGGCCGTCTGACTCTGTTTTTAACCACCATGCTATGTTCTATCCCATCATAATATCTACTTCTTAAGGAGCGAAAATGATATTAAACCGTATCTTATAAACCATAAGCATAATGGATGTAAGTTAGAGAAATACTGTCAAGTCCAAAGGATTTTGCTTGATGTCTCCTCTGAAAGTCTTCATCTTTTATAGCCCATAATCTGTCTATTGTTCAGCAGATGAGTCAAGCTGTGTTGTTGAGTGGTGTAATACTTGTGACTTGAATATTACATTGTTTTTTGTTTATTTATTTATTTATTTATTATTAGTTTCAGGTGTACAGAACAATGAAATAATTATCCTTTTCACCCCTCACAAAGTAGCAACCCCCCTCTCCCATCCACTGCCCTCCCACCCCCGATGTCATGCTTATCTATTACAATTCCATTGACTCCATTCCCACTCTCTACTCAACATCCCGTGACTATATGTATATATAATTATAGTTGACATACAATATTATTCAACATCAGCTTCAGAAATACTGTGCGGGGCCGGCCGAGTGGCGGCGATGGTTAAGAACTGGCTTGGGACGCCAGAGGGCCCCGGTTCGGATCTCACATATGAGGGCCAGTGACACTGCCCTCCACAGCTAAGATGCTGAACAACTGCTCAACCTGGAGCTGGGCTGCTGTGAGTCGCCGGTGATGGCAGTGGGTTGCCATGGGCTACTGTGTGTAGCCAGCAGCCAGCGTGAGCGGCCAGCAGCCGCAGTGAGCGGCCGTCCAGAAGCCGGCGACTGATTTGCCTCGCCCGGGAAGAGCGCAATGATGGTGCCAACTTGGGCCAGTGAAGCAATGTCCTCCACAACTAGACTGAAGAACAAAACGACAACAACTTGTCTGTTCCCCTTCCCCCAATTCCTCAGCACTGTTCCCATCCCCCCAATTCCCCAATAAAAATCTTAAAAAAAAAAAAGAAATACCGTGTGGTGGTCAGGCCTCTACACCGTCTATGAAGTGGTCTCCCTAACAAGACATGAGTCCGTCTGGCCCCCTGAAAAATATTTACAACATTATTGATTATTTGAATATTACATTGTAATGGGAGGGTTCCAATGAATTCTTTTGGAAATAGTCCCAAAGAATTAGATTTTCTGTTGTTAACTGGTAGATTATAAAGGCCAAGTTCGCTCCTCTGAAATATTTTTATTAACCTTGGATAAGAAGGTTGACATACACAGGGAATGAAGTGCTTTCGTGGCCAGGAAACGCAGCCAACGTCCTACCGCTGACTTCACCTCTCTGTTATAATTATTGAATCAGCAGCTTTGCTTTTCGAGTCATCCGGTGATTCCTGAAGTAGCCCTTTGACCTTTGCCATTTTTCCCCAAGGAGATCAATGTGTATTAGCTGGTTGGACTAGAGGTTAAGCTCAGACTTAGCAAATAATCTTTTGCCCCCTTATTATCTCGTTCTTCTAGAAAAGGGACACAAACATCAGCTTTGACAGCAGTCTCAACATCTGCCTTAAATCTATCCCAAAGTGTACAGGGAGGACTATAACTAGAGATGTACGTGCTAAAAATTACCTTTTAACATGGATTAAAATGTAAATAACTCCAACGAGAAGGCTAATTTAACTCTAATAGCTATAATTAGAAAGTTTAAGTGCCTTTTTATTTGTTTCAAATCTTAATCATGAGCATATGAGTTGAAACCAAAAAACACCCAAGCAGACAACACATTAAAGCACTGTCTCATGGTTTCTTCCAAGTGTCAGCTCTCCTCAAAACAAACAGCACAATGAAGTTTAAATACATTAAGACTATAAAAGTGAATAAAGCAAAAAGCGAGTTGAACAGGAAATGTTTGGAAGGTAGGTGCCGGGATAATCAGCAAGTCTGGTTGGTAAAGTCCACCTTTTAGACAGAATGAGGTCATTCTTCAGATAATAAAATACTTTTGGCACCTTTCATCTGAGGTTCTCCAAGTGCTTGCTGACATTATCTAATAGCAAATATTATTACCCCCATTTTATAGGTGGAGGCACTAAGATGCAACAAGATTAAGTAACTTGCTTATGCAGGCACAAGGAGTTGGTGATGGAGCCAGAAAATTATTTCAGGAATCTAACCTCCTTTCCTGTTTACATCACTAGGTCAGCTTTCCAGATACCAAAAGACATTTATCGGTGTAAACATGTATTAAATGTACTTTAAAAACTGATATCTTCTGTAAACAATGTGACAAAAATGCTTTTGTTGTAAGTCGTGGTTGCTTTTTGTGGGAGAAATTTAAGAGGTGTTTTAACAATCAGTTTTCCCCCAGATTCAAAAAACGAATCACATTAGGTTTAGATTATTTGGTGGAATCCACTTTAGGTATCTAATATAGAGCCATAGAGAAATTATATCAGTTAATATCCAATGTCCTGATGGTTATTTTGTGTGTGTATCATACATTATTTTTGGTAGGATGGGGCATGAACAGGAGAGACCTAGGAATTAGTCTATACTTTCTACCCCCACTCAGCTGAGAATTGTCCCTGAAAATTCTGCAATCTCTATGGGAACATATTATGGGGGGAGGGGGTGGTTGTGGTGGCTGTCCTTTCAAGAAGGTTACTCTCTCAGGTCCTAATCTCCAAGCTACTATAAATCTTTTCTAGTCTGCTTCATGACCACAAACTTTTAAGGACATAGTCACTATCACTACTCCTGATGAAAATCACAAACATAAATTGTTTCTATTCTAACATCAAATACTTGTGTTAAAAGTAAACTATAATTATAAGACAAAAATAAAGTTTCATAATAGTAACTGCATCTAAACACTTCACTACATTTCAAAATAGAGAATTAGTAAATTTCTCCTTCATGTTGGCCTGAGCTCAGGATTCAAGTGACCGGACAGGAAATCAAGTTAATTTTGGGCAGAACGTTACCTATAAACCCTCCATGGACACATCCTTTCCTTTTATTACCTGTGTGGGCTGGTTAAGAGGTGACAAGAGAGTTGGGGGAAGGAGAAGAATCATTTACTCGGCAAACAAAACCATTTGGCGCTTGGTCGCTCATATCTTTTTTGTTCAGCTAAAGCACAGAAAGCCACACTCCAGGATTCTTTCTAAATAGCGCCTGATGGCTTTGAACAGCCAGCAGCATGGGGTAGAAGAGGCACGTGTTCCGGGTTCCAAAGATGGTGGTCCCAATTCTAGCTCGCGCTCTCCAACCTTGTGACAGAGAGCAAGTCGCTTTACCTTCACGCTCCGGCTTCCTCACCTGTGAAAAAAGGATGGTGGCAATACAGCACAGGTTTTGATGAGAATGAAAGCAGACAGTGTGTGTGAATTACAGGCTATTGGAGGTTATACAAGAGATATTTAAATATAGTTACATAATATATATGTTATATAAAATGCATATGTGTTAGTTACACTATAATCATGTATGCATATATATGTAAAATAATTAGTATTAGTTATAATATAATCACTTGTATATATATAGTAATTATCAGCATATATTAGAAACGTATATATGTTAGCTATTGGAGGTTATACAAGAGCTATTTAAATATATTTATATAATATGTATATTAGTTATACAAAATGCATATGCGTTAGTTACAATATAATCATGTACGTGCATATATGTAAAATAATTAGTATTAGTTATAATATAATCACTTGTATATATATAGTAATTATCAGCGTATATTAGAACCATATATATGTTAGCTATTGGAGGTTATACAAGAGTTATTTAAATATATGTTAATAATATATATATATTAGTTATGTAAAATGCATATGTGTTAGTTACAATATAATCATGTACATGTATATATGTAAAATAATTAGTATTAGTTATAATGTAATCACTTGTATATATAAAATAATTAACAGCATATGTTAGAACTGTATATATGTTAGCTTAGCCAAATGTTTTAGTTCATGCTTAATAACATAGGCAGCCCCTTATATTTCTAAAACCAGGTACCTCTTCAGCATCACTCTTAGTTCTGTCAGTTTTTCTGTTGGACAGTTCTAGCCACTTTTGCCCCTGGGTAATATTTTGTGGGCCTTCTCTTAATGCGGTAGGATTTGTAACCAAATGCTCACATGTTCTCATTTCTTGTTCAACAGGTGGGAGCACCCAATGCTGGGATTCCAGGAGTGTTTTAGTGGCTGATAAGCCTCATTAAAACCTGTGGGTCTTCTTCCATCCTGGGCTCCCAGCTGCCTTTTTTTCTATTTTTGGAAGGGCCACAGAAAATCTCCTGTCAAGAGTTTTAAAACTTTCCACCACCTGTAAGTAAGCTGGTTTACCCCTTACAAAATCTAACCTCATTCTGACTTATACGCTTCAGCTTTTTTTAAATTGCAGCTGTCTTGCTATAAGATGTTCCATTGCATATTTCATTCCTATTACTAATCCACAAATCAGCATTGAAACATAGAAATGCTCTAAAGTGAAATGTTTTTCTCCTTCAGAGTGTTCTAAGACAAAGGGTTTGCCTTTGTGTGGTAAAGGGATCACCATGTCAGTTACCTAAGCTGTTTAAAAGGAATGCCAGTCGGGGGGAAAAAAAACAAAAACAAAAACAAAAAACTAAAGAAAAGAAGGCACTCAACATGAAGAGAGATTAATCTTTGAAGATTCATGGAGATTAAATACAGGAAAATAGAATTTTTAAAGCTTGAATACATTTCAAAATCACACATTGTAGAAGTACTCTTGTTCTTAACAAGCACAAAACTTAATTTGGGGAAACTGGAAAGACTTAGTACGTAGATTTAAATATATTGGTTCTCATTCACAAGTCGTATTGAGGAAACCTAACAAGATGGAAGCAAATCAGCAATAAAATGATCAAAAGTCAACCTCACCCTAATCCAGATCTGTTCTCCAACACCAGAGTTTATCATGTTTATGTATTGTTATATACTTGTACCCACGGATATGTATAGAATTATTTTGGTTTTTATTTTCATAAACGTCAGACTATAGACATCATTTAAGCAAGTTGTTTTTCACAAGTTTATTTATTCCTACAATACATGAATCTATGATTCTAAGCCTCTATGAAAGAAAAAAGCCAGGCTCAGGTTTGTGCTAAGTCCTGGTTTGCTTTTTGACCTTACCAGAAATAGAGGAAGGAAGAAATCCCACTGCCTGGCTTTATTCCAAGAGCACATCAGTACTCAATTTAAGGGAGGGATTAGCCATCAAAAGGGAAATGTGGATTTGAAGCAATTTTCCAGATAATTCAATCCCCAAAAAGCACCTTTGAACTGAACAACTAGCTCTTTAAGAAGTGGGTTTTGTTCTGCCTTAGATTTCCAGCTAGTTCTCTTAGTCTACTTCATTGGTGGAATGAATTCATCCATCCAGCCATTCAATGAGTTTTTATTAACTGTTAGAGACAAACGCATGGCCCTGTGTTAAACAGGTTTATGCTTTGTTTGTGATCGTGAAGAAGAGTATGCCCTTTGTGTAGGGCGTGTTTATCCTTTTCATGTCAACTTTACATAGGATGTACTTCCTAAATCCTAGCTATCTACGCCAACCACTGAACCAATAACTCAAAAACAGGGTGGGACAAAAGTGCATGTCCTACCGTTGGTTTAACTCTGATAATTCCATGAAATCTTCAAGTCAGATCCTGTACATCAGAAAAGGATGTATATACCCTACAGCCAGAATCCCTGCTAATACTAAGTCCATCCAGGCTAAATTCCTTTTTCTAGACTCATAGCACAAATCAGTGTGAGCAAAGGGTTTGGAATCAGGTGTGAGTTGGATTAACAATGCCCTCCCCTGGTATGAAAGTTGTAAGCTGTTATAAACCCTGAGGTATTCTATCACAGTAATTCATTCTCAGTAACTGGTTCATACAAAATCAATGTTAATTGTATTTATAGATTATTGGAGTAGGGTTTTCAAAATCTTTTTGAAAGTTAGAAAATAAATTTCCAGACCATCCAAAAATAAGTGCTTATTTGGGCTGGTTTCCTGATAAAGTCATTTAGCTGCAAGTTACATTGAAAAAAATCTCTAATCTCTTTCCTAAGAGTGATATCTTGACTTTCCCAGGCTGGGATATATCTTTTACCTACAGGAAGTCAGAACCAATCTGTTTTAATATTTACTCAACAAGAGGTTTTTAGTAAATTAAGTGAAGTAAAGGGCTTTTAATTTCACTAGGCCTTATTTAATTAGAATTTATTTTCTTCCAGCTATGGCTTTCTGCCATGGTCAGGTAACTTCACATGTAAGAAGAGTGAGATTCTGAGCCATGGCTGACCTCAGATTTCCAAGTTCCTCTTTTTCGCTGAGGTAGACCAACACTGCTGTACATTCCTCGTTGGGGATTTCTGACCGGCAGTAGGCCCCATCCTGTGCCCTCTCACAGAATCTCAAGGCCATTCCTCTGAGCTGAATCACGTCCTCAGGACTGAGTGTCATCCATCATGAGAAACTCCATGTTGTTGGGCATAGACTTACACCTGCAGGTTTGTCCAGTGAGAAGTAGACTCTGCCGAGGTGGTCCAGTGCGTTCCTGACCAAAGGCAGGTTCTTGCTGTGTGTTTTCTTCTAGGCCGGTTAGGATGATTAAACAAAGAGGCCAATTAGGTATCATGCCTAATTCTCAGCTGACATCTCTGTGATCTGCACTGCCTTGGTTGTTGAATTGTTAAAATAGTTCTGTGCGGGTTGCTAAGTAGCTGCTGTGTTTCTGCAAACTGATTCCCAATATCTAACAACAAAGGATTTGTACAGGCCCAGACGGGGGACCTCTGACCCTGCTCTACTCTGATTGGCTCCCAACCATACTGGTTGTGATAAAGTTTTAGTATCACTCCTGCCTAAAACAATGTGAAAATAAATGTGAATGACATTACAAATGAATATACAAACAGACTAACTATGGGTTAGAAATTTAACTTCCAATTATGGATGCTGCACAACAAATTATCTGGAAACTTAGTGGCTTAAATAACAGTCTTTTGCTCACAAGTCTACAATTTGGGTAGGACCTGGTTGGGCAGCTTGACTCTGCTCATTAGTGTTAGCTGGGGTGGCTTAACGGCTGGTGTGATGGCTAATTTTATGTGCTAAAAGGCTAGGCCATAGTGCCCAAATATTTGGTCAAATACCAGTCTAGATGTTTCTTTAAAGGTGTTTTTTAGAGATTAACATTAGATCAGTAGACTTTGAGTAAAACAGATTACCTGCCATATGGGTGGGCCTCATCCAATCAGTTGAAGGCCTTAAGAGAACTAGACTGAAATTCCACAAAGTGGGAATTCTGCTAGCAGACTGCCTTTGGACTCAAGCTACAACATTGACTCTTCCCTGGGTCTCCAACCTGTTGGCCTCCCCTATGCTGGTTGCTGCTATCAGTTTGTCATTGGCTCTCACTCAAAAATTCCAACTTAATATCCCATCACAGTCAAATACAGTTAAAGGCTTCCTTCATACAAACTTCTATTCTCCTTTTGTCAGAGAGATTTCTCTGACTAATATTTCCTTGGCTTGTATGCTCACACACACACACTCTCTCTCTCTCTCTCTCTCTCTCTCTCTCTCTCTCTCTCTCTCTCTCTCTCTCTCTCACACACACACACACACACATACAAAAATATTTATATAAAGATAAATGTCTCTACTTTCTTGTTGAAGAAAGTTCTTATTGATAAATTTTAGTTTTTCCATAATTCTGCATATCAGAACACAAAATGCCCTAGAAAATTTCAAGATTATGCCAAAAGACTGAATCTAAAAAAAGAAAGTAACCAGAAAACTCATCCCTAAATTTGGAGTTTCCATAGTTTGCTAGAATTGCATAGTTTGTTAGATTTGCAGCCTAAATGGTTGAATTTATTACTAAAAAGGTGGTAGACAGGATTATAGATCAGATTTGGCATTTAGGCTTGACATTTCAATAAAAATGTCTTTAACCAATCCTGATACATAATTTTATTCAATTTACCTCAAATGGTGAGTGATATCATTACATCACCATAGCTATATCTCTCCATTTCTCAATTTGTTATGTCTAGAGAGCAATGTCAAATTTCACATTCTCGGGAGAGAAAACATGGAGCTATTCACCCAAAATTTAATTAAATTCAACAAACATGCATTTCAATTAAAGAAATAGTGAGGGCTGGCTGAGTGGCTCAGTTGGTTAAGAGTTGCCTTAAGAGCGCGAGCTCTGAGCAACAGGGCCACTGATTCGATTCCCACATGGGCAGTGACGCTGCGCTGAGCTGCCAACAGGTGGCAGGATGGCTCAGCTGGTGTAACAAGATTGTCTGTTCGATGGTGGGCTATGCCCACCCTCAACTAAGACTGAACTTGGCACCTTGAACTGAGCTGCAGCCCCGATGGCTCAGTGGATAGAGTACACGCTCTTAACAACAAGGCTGCTGGTTCGACTCCCGCATGGGATGGTGGCTATGCCCACCCACAACTAAGATTGAACACAGCACCTTGAGGTTAGAGGCCACGAGCTGCCAACAGGAAGCCAGATGGCAACTGGCACCCTCCACAACAAAGGTTGAAGAACAACAATTTGGCTGGTCCCCTTCCCGAATTCCCCAACACTGTTCCCCTCCCCCAGTTCCCCAATAAAATCTTAAAAAAAAAAAAGAAGTAGTGAGTGCCCAGTATATGCAAGGTACCCATTTAATTTATTTTAAAAATAGTAAAAATAACTAACATGTTTGAGCACCTACTATGTGCCAAGGACCTTGCTATTTCCTTTACCTGTGTTCTTTTAATCCTCACAAAACCCTATGGAGTAGGTTCTATTGTAATTTCTACTGTACAGATGTGGAAACTGAGGCACAAAGAGGTTAAGTATCTTAACTAAAGTTATTTGATTCCATCCAGGCCTTTTAGACTCCAGAGTTGATGTTCATAATCCACTCTTAAGGAGATAAAGGACTTTACAGTCTAAGAAACAAGGAAGTGGGAGATAAATGCAGAAGTATTGTAGTACATACAGCCCTAAGGGAGGCACACAGCATTGTGGCGTCCAGGGGTGGAAAGTACGTGTAAAGCATGACCGGTGATTGAATTTTTCCTGTGGTAGATAGTCTGTGAGCTTGTACTTAACGAGTGTGGCAGAAATTGTGAGCCAGAGGATATGTGGTTTGGGTTAGGGAACGCAATTCTAGAGGCAGGAATGAGTAGGCCGTGTCTGAGATCCAGTTTGGCTCAAATTAGCATCAAGGTAGGGTAGTATTAATAATCACAGTCGAGGGCTGGCTGAGTGGCTCAGTTGGTTAAGAGCTCACTCAAGAGTGTGAGCTCTGAGCAACAGCAGTTCGAGTCCTAGCCCGAGCTGAGCAGCCACTGAACTGCCAACAGGTGGCAGGATGGCTCAGCTAAAAAAAAACAACAACAAAAAACACCACTGTTGATTTCTATCTTTTATATGCCAGTTTTCTGTCAGTTGTTATTTCTAATTTTTAAGACAGCCCTATAAGGGTAGATATCATTTCCTTGATTTATAGACAATAAAATGGAGGTTTCTGAGGGGTCATAGGGGCAAGTAAATGACGGAGCCAAGATTTGAATTGAAGTCTTCCTGACACCACCACACCCCTGCCCTTTCTGTTTTCTTGTGCTGCCTTACTTCAGGAAGATAGAAAGCTAGGCGGTGCCATATTGAGAAAGTTCTTGATGACAGAGGTGAGGAATTTTTGTTGTCAGGCAGAGGAGAGCAGGGACAAAACTCACCCCGAACCTGGGAAGACAACTGCAATAATTTGGGCAGTAGCAATGAGAGCCTGAATTGGAAGAATAGTGGTGGCTGCTGGTGGGAATGTAAACTGGTACAGCCATGATGGGAAACAGTATGACTGTGCCTCAAAAAATTAAGAGTAGAGTTACCATATGACCCAGCAATCCCTCTTCTCAGTATCTACCTGAAAAACTTGAAAACATTTATTTGTAAAGATATACGTACACCTATATTCACTGCATTATTTACGGTGGCCAAAACATGGCAACAACGGAAGTGTCCTTCAATAGATAATTAGATAAAGAAGATGTGGTACATATATTATACAATGGAATATCACTCAGCCATAAGAAAAAGATGAAATACTGCCATTTGCAACAACATAGATGGATCTTGAGAATATCATGCTAAGTGAAATAAGTCAGACGGAAAAAGTTGAGAACCATATGATTTCATTCACATGTGGGATATAATTTGGGAGCTGGAGGTGCTGGTGACTTCTGAATCTATGTGGAGGTGGGTGTAACAGACACTTGGAGAATTTAGTTTGAAGTTTGGGGCCAAGATCCAGTTATACAAAGAAAGCTGGGTGTCCAAGCCATAGTAATCAATAAAGACTATAAAGTGAAGAAAATCCAATCTTGGTGTCTACTAAGAAGTGTGTGTGTGTGTGTGTGTGTGTGTGTGGGTGGGTGCGGGTAAGGGACCTTATTTAACACCTATTATGTGCCTAGTACTGTGGAAACTACTGGGAATGGTGACAAAACTTTTCTCATTAAGCTTCCAATCTTGTTCCAGAATTAATTATTCTCATGAAACAGTGAGCAAATAATATAAAACTTAATATGCCCATGAGCTAATCTGTAGGGTATAGACAATAAAAGTTATGGGATGTTGAAAAGGAGAGAGGTTGATATGTAGGCGGTGAAGGAGAGGGCAGGAATCAGCACAAAACATAAGAAGTGGAAATTGTGCATCGGTTGATATGCAGGTAACATTGCTCCCTACATAGTGACAAGAACTTTTGGAGTTTTCTCTGTTGCCCAAGAGGTAGGTAGCACGGAGGTGGAAAAGTATAAACAAGCTTTGGAGTAAGGGACACCTCAGCTCTTATATCAGCCGTTTAGTGATGGTAGAATACTGACTGGGCAAAGTACTTAGCTTTTCAGAACTCATTTCCTGTTTTTAAAAAAGTGAGTAGAATACTTGAAAAGGTGGTTGTATAAATTCAGTAAAATAACATGAAAAACATCTATCCCCACTGCTTTGCATAGAAAGGTTGGGGAATACCTAAATCATTCTTTATGTTGCATTTCTTGCTACCACTTGCACCATTGGGATACCCACATTTCCTGTCCTTGCCTCTAGCATATCTTCCTGGAGATACAGTACATATTTTTGTGCAGGATTTTTGTATGTCCACATGTCCCCTATTCAGGCAAAGCTATAGGCCCTGACCAAAGAGGGGGCAGTTAACTGCCTTCTGCGTTTATTGATTTGATCTTCTCAACAAGCATTTATTGAGCACCTGCAATGTCCTAGTTACTATGCTAGGCCCCGTTGTGGGTATATATATAGAAAAGATACTTAAAAATCCTCACAAGACTTACAAATGAGAAACAGTCTCTGGGTAAATAGCTATTGGACTTCAGAAGGTGGAAGAAAGTGATGGGTGGGGAGCTTGTGCGCAGTGAACACCTAGCGGAAGGTGGCACGGTTTGCAGAAGAGCTGTCATTTGAGCTAAGTCTCGACAGGTGATAGAATTCACCATGCGGAGATTGGGGAAAGAGGATAAAGATATTAGGAGATACGCTGATCACAGAGAGATTCACAAAGCACAGTTCTATCAATGCCAGCTCCTAACGAGAGGAAACTCCGTTTTACTTGCTCTGGAGTCTTAAAGCCACTAGAACGCTTGCTGAACAGAAGTGCAACCCTTGCGAATAAAACGGCCACAGTTGACAGCAGTCGATAACTGCAGCAGCCGCAGAGCTGCAATTACTCCGAAGCCGACTGGGGAAAGAAGATTTATTTGCACAGTTGCTGAAACATCGTAAACTCTTGAGAAGCTGCAATTCCGAGACTTCGAGTTCATCTCTGCCAACGCCCCAGCTTGTTTTTTCGGCCGAGGGTGAAAGGCGCAGCCAGAAGGCCCAATTAGAAGCAGGGGAAAGAGGGCGGGGGGAGGTCTCCGCTGCGGACCTACTTTGGCTCCGCCCTAGCCCTGCAAGGCTCAACCTTGGCCACACCAAACATGGCGCCCTCGAGGCTCCGCTCCTCATTTTATGTCGCTTCACCTTCTGGACACACTCAACATGGCCCTAGCCGAAGGTTGCATTCCTGTGGCACCGTCTCGGGACAGTTCTCGCGAGGTTTCCCCGGGCCCCTACTGCTCCCGCCCTGCCTCGCGCCGCCGCCGCCGCCACTGCTGCCGGCGCCGCTCCTCCTCCGTGTCAGTTGTTGGGCTGTAATGGCGACTGGGCCGCCGCTGCCGAAGTGACTCCCGGGCGGGGGAGCGGGGCCGGAGCTGCGCCAGCGGGAACTGCAGAGAGCCGCAGCTCAGGGGCTTGCTGTGGGGGAGGGGAGGCCGCCTTTCCGCCTCTCCTTCCGTCTCTGCAGACCCGCGGCTCCGGGGAGCCGGTACGAAGCGGGCACCCGGTGCGTCCCCGGAGCGGGGAGGCCAGGCCGGGCAGCCCTGGGGCCGGTAGGGGCGGCGTCACTGCACCCTCCGCCAGGCCCCGCGGGATGCACCGTGGGAGCCGAGGGCGGAGGCGACACTCTCAGGTGAGCTGCGGGAGGACCTGGCTGGGACCGCGGACGCTCGCTCAGCCTCTGCTGCTTCTGTTCGCGGTCCCGGGTCCCCGGTGGCAGCGAGGGAGGCGGGGCGCCGGGGGGCTCTGGCCCAGCCTGGCATCCCCCTCGGCGAACCTCCGTGGGTCCTGAGGCTTTGCGGGGCTGGTCACGCTGAGATTTGGGTTTTAAGTCCCACCCGTGCCTGCCGAAGACGGGATTTGCTTCCTTACCTGCCAGTGCCTGCCAGCCCCCCCCCCCGCTCCCCACCCTCTTCTGCAAAAGATGTAAGCTGCCTCTCACCTTTGGTCTACGAAGTGCCTCTCTTCATTTCGAGATCGGGTATATTTGGGGAAATTCCGGGGAACTGGCTCCAGTGGCAAGGATGACTAGTTTCTGTTCCTTTTTGGTAGGGATAAACATTCTCAAGTATAGGAAAAACTTTGATCTTCGGCTTCAGTCTAGCAGCTACTGAGCGCAGGCCACCGATTTATTAAAATGATTTAGGGGGGGAGATTTGAAAAGCTTTGCGCTTTGAAAGTTGTCATTCCACCCCTCTCCCTCCCCTATCCCCCGCCGTCTCTTTAAACGTAGCCCAAGACGCTAAATAATATTTAGCTAACGTTACAAATATGGGTTGGAATTTGGCTGGATTTTTAGTTTTCAGATAGGAAGCTGCACATACGTATAGATTTTAGTGTGGCTTTAGTGTAATAGCAAATTCTTCATCTGGGAAAAAACAGGTTGTCAGGAATAGTTATCAGTATCCATGTACTCCACCTGATTGTTTTGTTTTGATGGTGATCCTTGTTTTGAATTTGGAAAAGTCGTTAATGGTTATGTTGCCAGGTTAAAGATCCCTCCTCCTGCCCTGCATTTTAAGGGGTTTTAAAGGAAAGGCTATCTTAGGCAGACAGAGGTTGTAAGAACCTGAAAAAGGTTTGTAGAAGCAATGATAAAACATTGAAAGCTGCTGCCCTTTTAAAAAAATGTATTAGTTTAAAATATTGTCTTTAAATAAGGCAGTGTGCTGCTAATAACACGAGATCGTGACATTGGAGAATTGATTGTTAGACCTATGGTAGAAGTTGCGTCAAACCCATGGGCGGGCGTGTAATAATTTGTTTTGGTGTGCTAAATTGACAAACGCCAATGTAATAAAGTAAATATGAACCATTGAACCCTCATTGCATTGAATTGAAGATACTTTAGTCAGAAAATAAACATCAAGCTAGAATACATTGTATACGTTGATAGATACTTGCCTATCTCATCTTTTTATAGTCAGTAGCAGGACTGTAATAATGATAGTGAGTTGTAATATGTAAACAATTTTGTACATATGTGAAAGAATTTCTGATTCTCTGAGATTACTTAGCATGTAGTGTTACATAAGAGCATTCATACGTGAACAATGGGGTAATCAATTTAGGAATTAGGAAGTTTTGAAATTTTTTCTGGTGCTTCTGATTGCCAATCTTTTGCCCATTTTATAACACTTTAACCATATCAAGGACAGAAGAAAGAAGTTCCTATCTAACCAACTTTATTATTTGTTAAATTGCTCTGAGTTTTAGTGGGAGCAAAAAAGAAGCAGCTGTCTGAAATAACTGACATCATTTTTTGGTGCGCTTCCACATACATTATTTTATTTAATCTTCATAGCAATTTTATGAAGTAAGTGTGGCAGATATCATCCTTATTTTGCAGTTGTGGAAATTGACACACAAGGAAGTTCATTTATTTATGTGAACACTGCTCTTATTTCTGCAGATGACTGAGAATAGTTTTTATTTTTTTTATTGAGATATAATTGACATACATTAGTTTCAGGTGTACAACATAATGATTCGATACTTATATATAATGTGAAATGATCACAATAAGTCTGACATTCTAGAATTAGTTTTATCTTAAATTGAATATTAATATAGATACTTCTGGAATTTGGTTTTATAAAATCTAAAAAAATATTTTTGTTCCTTTTGACATGCCACTTGCTCCTGATGCTGATGATTTTCAGTTCTTCAAAAACATTAGTATTTTTATAGCATTTTGAAATTTTTAACAAGCCATGAATTATGATAATGGGGTGCTTTACTTCTATATGTACTTTTAGCTTGAAAAATGTTCGTAACAATTGTAGTGAATTTGTTGTCTCTCATTTTGTTTGGATACCCATGGTTTTGTCATCTTTGGTGCTTCAAATCTTATACACGTATACTCTCAGTTATGCATGTGAAAGGAATATTCAAGCCACCTGCAGTAGCAGAACTAAAAGGAGTAACACCTTGGTGCTCTTATTGTAGAGACAGCAGATTATTTAAAAAGTTAACTGGCCATCTACACTTATGCTTTTTATTTTTGCTATGTGGGGCAAGTTGTGAAATAATTTTCTCCTTCTTTTGAAGAGCTAAGTGGCTTTATTAAGTGATTCACGAATCGGTAGTATCCCGTCTAGCAACTGTTGGGTTGTCGGAAAAAGTCATGACGCATTTTTGCAATGAAAAACAGAAAAAATACGTCTTGACTTTTCCGATAACCCAATAGAAGGGCGCTCCCAAAATAATTTTCTTTATTTACTTTTCCCCCTATGTCAAACAATTTCTAGTTATCACAGATATACCAAAAAAACTGATGAGTCAAACGATTGCATAGTTTTTTTCTGCACTAATATGTTTTTGTTCGTTGTTATTACAAGTGTAACTTTATATTTTCTCGTGGTTATTTTGGGTGATCATTTGCCATTCTCAGCTAGTCTGTAAGTTCCGTGATGATAGAGATCCTCTATTAACTACTGTGCACCCAGTGCCTAGCATATAGTAAAACAGTCAATAAATATTGGTTGAATAAATTGACTAAAGAGTGATCTTGGCATAATATTTGAAAAACAAAAAAACAAAAACACATCAGTTAATGGTTCCTAGGCCCGCCTCAACTCTTTTTAATAACATACTCCAGAGGTACACTCAAATTTGCTTTGTAGAAGGAGAATGACAGCCTGGGATTAAAAAGCCACTGAGAATAAGCCACAGGTGGATCCTGAAAACTTTATTGACTATTTTAATGATTGGCCTAGGTGTTCTGGCAATAGGTCTTGTAATTTAAAGAAAATAGATGCTTTAAGACCCTGACCTGTTATACTAGTATTATAATTATAGGCTTGTAATAACTTTAAGTCACCTCTTAATTACAGCATTGGGAGTTTTAAATCTTAAAGGCCAGCTAGTCTAATTCCCACATTTTATACATAAGTAAACAGTATCATGTCAGGGAAATATCTTACCCGTAGTTGGTTTCATAACAAGATGAAGAATCCACTAAATAGCTGCTAAGTCTACATTCGTTTTGTGTCAGCTAATTATCAAATCAGAGGATAATTGTGAATAACCAGTCTGTTTTACTTCAGTGTTAACTAAAATCTCAAAACAGGCTTCTCTTTGTGAATCAAAAATATTTGATAACTTAAAAATCAATCAGTTCTGTGCTCTGTCATTGGGACTGTAAATTGGTACAACAGAGACAGTGTTCTGGAAGTACATTGATTAGCACTGCCTATCAAAATTTAAAGTGCACTTGTTTTCATAGTCATTTCATTTTTAGGACTTGATCTTACAGAAATTTTGATACAAGAGTACAAGAACAAATCTATAAGGTTGTTCATTTTAGCATCATTACAAATAAATGTCATTAACATTTATAAATAACAAGAAAGTGTCCTAAATGTCCCTTGGTAGGGCAGTAGTTAAAATTTTAGTATATTTATGCTGTGAGGTACTCTGCACTTACTAACAGGTTGAGGGGTACTTATATTTACTTCTGAGAAGTAGCTGAGTGTATCATTGAGCACAGGTACCATGCAGCCGACTTTCGGGGTTCAAATCCTAACTGCACCATTTATTAGCTGTGACCATTAGCAGGTTATTAAAATTCATCTAGAAAGTGGATATAATTGTAGTTATTTCCTACGGGGATCTTGTGAGAATTAAATGAGTTAATACTTAAACCCTAAGTAAGCATAGTAAGCACATAAGTGTTTGCATTTACTATTACGTACTAACATAGAAGAATGTTCATTATATAATATTGAGTGGAAAAATAAATTACACTACACTGGAATATAATTCAGTTTTGTAAAAACACGTAGGCAAAGAGTTGTAGTTTGATTTTCTTTTGATTTTTATGTGTATGGAAAAGGGTCTGAGAGGATAGACATTAAACTACTAGCTGTGTTATCCCTGGGAGAGTGGATGACTTTCCTTTTTTTACTTAAGACACTTTTGTATTGTTTATCTTCAGTCCCACTTTTATAATTTTTGAAAACTTTTTTCTAAGAAAAAATATTGAAGCAGAATTTTTCTTCTGTTATACAGTCATAGAAATTTATTTTTGAATGTAATTTTTCAGAGATCTACAGATTTCATCAACAGAATGAAATCTTGAACTTGAGGCATCTTTAGATGGTGGAGTGGGGATGGCAGTGGCCACCTGAAGAGTTTTCCTGGTTTGCAGTTAGAATGTCTCTCACGGTGGCATCTCGTGTTCTGTTGAGCTTTCTGAGTGGTCTATACGCTGGGCAGCATGAAGGTTGCCCATACGTGATCTCTTATGGTCATTTTTCTTTTACGTTTATGTTGAGTCATTCAGCTTCAGCTTGTAAAACTTTGGGAAAAAAGGGCAGCTCGGGCTCTCATGATTCCAAGATAGGAGGGAGAAAAATTGGAAACATTAATTTGGAGAGTTGTAGCCAGAAGAATTTAGGATTTGGTAACGGTTGGCAAATGTGTCAGACAGAACCCACAAGGATGCATTATAGTTTTCCATTAAAAAATAACAACCATACCTCTCTCTACATTCACCCACATTTACTTTGATAAAGATTATCAAAGTAAATCTAATTTGTTTGCAAAGTAAGTCTGATCTCATAAGATTTGGCCTGATTATTTACATAAGTACCGAATAATAGTGATTGATCACATAGGCTTATATTACATGATTAGATTCTATTTCAAAATGTTTGTTGATGGAAGGTTAAAATTAATCTGTGAAAATCCCTAATAAGTATATTTCTTTTTCTACTAGTTTGTGACCTTAAATCTTATTTCTTAATTTACAAAGTAAGCACATAGGCTAGATGAGTAGTTTTTAAACCCAAGATTTCCAGAATGTGCCCCAAGTTAACTTGGAGCACCATAGTGAACTCAGATGGGCACTATGGGGTGTCTTTAGATTTTTGAGAGAAACAGTAATATTTGACAGCTTTGGGGTCACTGGGATGTATGACGTGTGGGACACTGCTCAGACGTTTAATTTGAGGTAGTACTCATGAGATTGTGCTGCTACGTTCTCTTTGATGACAGTATGTCTTCAAAAAGCTAGGTTTGGGAGGGTTGCTGTGATTAAAAGCAAGTACTGTGTGAAAGTCAACGTGAAACAGTACATGGAAGTGATGGTGACCAAAGCAATGTCAAGGTTTGAGAAGTTGTATAATGTCTATTAAGTGTACACATCCCATTAATAAGTACTTGTGGTTATTCAATAAAATAAAATGTTATTTCTTTGAATTTATATGTATTTTTCGAAGTTGTTAGGACATAAATACTTACCAAGTTGTATGGACCCAACTACCTAACAAATGAAACATTTGGTATTTTTTGGCCTAGGGCCACCATGAAAAAAAGGAATGAGACACTAAGGGCTCTGGGAACTGAGAAAGCCTGGGAACCTCTAGAACTCTTGACTAGGACATCCAGAGTAAGAAATATATTTTCCATGGGGACATAATATTCATATATGCCTATATTTAAAATGGAATGAAAGTTTTACTTAAAAAAAATACCCTTGCTACTTTCAATATATCTTGATACCTTGATATTGTCAGTTTAATTCTATTTGGTTTCATTAAAAAATGCTAGCTCCAATCCACCAGATTTTTTTTTTTAACCTACTAATGGGTCATTACTAATATTTGAAAAACATGAGGCTAGATGACCCCTAACTTCCAACTTTAATATGCTTTGCTCTGTGATTAGTTAAATGAAGTTGGACTACCCTTATACAATAGATGCATCTCTGAAAATTTGTGTAGATGCTACATTTTTGTATGATGAATTTTTCTAAATGCTACAGAGAAATGATGTAAAGGAGACCTTTTTACAAATAGAAGGATACTTTTGCAAACAGAAAAATGTGGTTTTTCTATGATAGGTTTGGGTTTTGGTGATTAAAAAGTTAAGCACTTAAAGTTTTTGTGGTTGCAGTGGACTTGTAAAAGCTGCTTATGGAATTGTGGCATCTCTTCCTTTTTAAAAACAGATTTAAAAATCACTTATGAGTAATAGTACTGGCTACAGATTAATAGGCTTCATTTCATTCACTTTTCATAGATTGCATGCCTAAATCTATAGATAAGGGTTTTATTAAAGAATTTCTTTTTAGTTTTGAGCTTGTTTTAAAATATAAAATGCATATGTACACATAACTTATTTTATTTTCTTCCATGTTACCATGAAAGAAATTTTTTTTCCTCTTCCTATTGTATGAAATACCCACACCTCCTTTTTTTTTGGTATTTTCATTTGCCCTTTTTGCATTTCAGAATTGGATTCTGAGACTTACCAATGAGACCAGCATCATTCAGCAAACAGGTGTGGAGCACCTATTGTGTGCTGTGTACTGTGTATGCTGGACTGGGGATAGAAAAGGAGTAAAACATCATCCCCACAGTCCCATGTAAGGGACAGATACGGGAATACTAGTGTAGAGGAGGCGGTGAGAGCAGTGAGAAGGTGCTGTGGATAATGTGGGGGCCACTGCCCTGTGTCAAGGAGTCAGGAAAGCCTAACAGTGAGAGAAAAAGTAGTTGTCTGTGTCCTTAACAACCTCTAAATTAACTAAGTTATTGAATATGGAAGGAAACTTTTCAAAAATTTTCCTTGTTTTCTTTCCCCCCTCAAAAACTGGTAAGTGTATCCGCTTTTAAAGAAATCAAAAACACATCCACTGAAAAATCGGCTTCCTATTGTGGGCCCTCACTCCCTCTCCTTGGAGTTAACCAGTGTCAAGTTTCTTATGTATCAGTAAAGCTTTGGTACTGGAAGTTTTATACTTTAAGGCGAAAAATTTTATACTTTAGGGCGACTTGCAAATATAAAATACCTTTTGGGGGCGATATTCCTTGAAATTAATTTGAAGAGGAAATATTCAGGATAACTAGAAAGTGTGTGAGCAAAGTACAGCAGGCTCCTATTTTTAGGGTTTTTTTTTCTTTCTTTTTTTGCCTTCTGTTCTTCTTGAGTAAAAGACTCGATACCTTTGGTCTCTAGCTTGGCTCTTCATGTCACTGGGGGACATCGTGGTCCTTGTGATCTTCAGCCTGTCGCCTGTACTCGAGAGACCACACTGGCACCAAATATTACATAGCTTCACCTGGATTTCCTGGATTACAGTAGTTCAGCCGAGGATTTGTCACAGTCGTCCTTGAGGTTTTATTTTATATGTAAAGGGAGGTGAAGCCAAGTTCTCAGGTCATTTGTATGTTACACTATAGTACGGGAGTGTTGGTCGTTGATAGTTTACTTGGAACAGTGTCATAGGTCTGACTTGGAGCTGGAATGTTTGCTGCTGCTCCACCTGGTCCCTATCACATGGTCCACTTTAGATTGACACTGGTTTGAGGCTTCTGTGTTCTCAGCCTTTCAGGCAGAGGTGGTGGTTGCATAGGGTCTGGTAGAGGTGAGGAAACTGAAATGTAGCAGAGGTATGGAACAAACTCGCTCAGAGCCAGAATGAAGTCATTTCTTCCATCTTTTATCCCGAGTGCCTGGCACATAGTAGGACTGCAATATGTAACTGAGCCGAATCAGCCTGTGACTGAATGAGAGCACTGTCAATAAATGTGAAAGGGACGTTTGCGCTAGAAGATAATTGAGAACTGGCTGCTTCAAAATGACATGTTAGGTCTTATTCGTGTATATACAATAGGTATAGAACAGGATTTCTCAAACTTTTGGCCACTTTATACTCCTGAGTTACTGAAAACTCAAAGAGCTTTTGTTTATGTGGACTCTATGTATTGTTATTTACTGTATTAGAAAATTTCAACATTTATTTGAAATAACAGTAAACACATATATTAACAAATAACCTTTTTTAATGAAAAGTAACTACATTTTCAAAAAACATTTAGTGAAAAGAGTGACATTGTTTGACATTTTTTCAAATCTTGAATGTCTGGCTTAATAGAAGACATCTGGGTTCTCATACATACTGCTTCTGCATTCAATCTGTTGTGATATCATGTGTCAAGGAGCCTTTGGGAAACTCCACTATACACACTCAGAATGAGGGAAAAAGACAAATGATGCCTTAATAGTATTATGGAAATAGTTTTGACTCCAAAGACACCCATCCTCCCCCGGAAAGGTCTCACAGACCCTGAGAGACCCCAGGACCACACTGAGAACTGGGGGTTTAGACTATAAATTCAGAGTAGACAGCGACCTTAGAGGTCACATAGTATAATCACCTCTTATGGCTGTTTCTGGCTTGTGCAACTGGACTGAGATAGGGAGTACCTTGTTTGCTTTTGGGGAATAATCACGAGTTGGCTTGTGGAGATGTCGAGCTTGATGTGCCTTTGAGATTACTGAATTAGCAGTTTGGTATGTGGGTTAGGATAGCAGAGGTCTGGACTGGAGTTCTTTCTGGCAGTCCCTGGCACAGAGATGCTATTTGAAGCCGTGAGCACGGGTGAGGTCACCCAGGGAGAATATAGTGTTAGAACAGAGCCCAAGGTCAAGCTCTCTTGAACCCTAAGATTTAAAGGAGGACTAGTTAGCAAAGGAGGATGAGGAAGAGAAGTAGCGAGGGGGTGGGAAATCAGAGTGTAGTATACGGAAGCGAAGGGAAAGAGTGTTTTGAGAGAGTGGCCAGCTGTGATGAATGCTGCCCAGAGGTCAGGCAGGTTGAGGACTTTTAATTTGAAAACGCCCATTAGATTTGGAGATAAGGTCTTTGGTGATTTTCGTGAGAGCTGATGTGTTGTAAAGAAACAGCGATGGCAACCACATTGGAGTTGCTTGAAGAGTCATTGAAAAGTAATCTCTAAATGGAGATGGAATGCATTCAGTTTTTTGAGAAGTTTGTCAAGGAAAAAGAGAGCAGTAGTGGAGGAGGGTGCTAGGTTGAGGGATTTTGTTTTAAGTAAGAAGACTTGATTAAGTATAAATGCTGATAGGGAGAATCTTGGAGAGGGGCAGAGGAAAGAGGTACACATGAGAGAGAATATAATTGATGGTTGAAGTTTCTTGAGAGAACATGGGGATGGGGAGATCTTGAACTATCGATAGATGAAGTATCCTTATGGCACCTTTCCTTTAAAAGTTACTTTTTCTGTTCGCTTCCCATTCTCCCTGGTTATGAACTCCTAGCCTGCATGGTAAGAGGGAAAGTTAAATGGTAAATAGAATTCTTTTCAGCTTTTTGGCTGTTAGTTTTCTGTACTTATGAGGGGAATATTTTGGTGATATTGTTTGCTATTAGAAGTCAAATCATTTTGTAAAGTTGCATCATTATTTGATTTACCGACCCCTCTGCTTTTTATTCATATCATTTTAACCAGATTCTATTTATATAATTTATCACAGCCTTAGTGAAATTGTCCATTTTCTATTGGCAAATTAGAGTCATCCTTAGCTGACGCTGGAAGTTGATTATTGTTTTGAGCTTTCATTTATATTTTACATGATGCAAATAGAACCATGTCAAATATAGTTTCTTTTTTAGTTCTTGTGAAATTGGACTTTAATGTGAACAAAGCAGTATTGTTCATTAATGCTTTAACTTTTTCATGAAACAACTTGTTTCCTACAAGATACCAGTTAAACTCACTGTAAAATGGACAGTAGAATAAAACTCTCGAGTCACTTAAATAATTAATAAAAGTATTTTTTAGTTTTTTGAAACTTAAGAAGCTTGTGATATAGTAAGGAGACCGTGCATCAGAGTGGTACAGATTCTGTGTTCCTGGTTTCTGAGAACTGGGGTCAGTGCTTCAGAGAGGAGTGGCCAACACTTGACCCTTTAAACGCACAAATGTAATCATGTCAGAGACCCTGCATGACCTTGTTCCTTTCCCTCTCCAGCTTCCACTCTTCACCATTTTCCCTCGCCAACACATAGGACTTAAGCCGTCATGTCTTTTTTGTCTCAGGACTGTTCACACATCCTTTCTATTGCCTGAAAAGTTCCTCCTTGCCTACCCTTAGCTAAATTCTTTATTCATCCTTCAGTTCTTAGATAAAATGACACTGTTCTCTCTACTTCACAGATTAGATGAGTCCCTTCTGTTTACGTTTCTGTGGCACTTGCGTTTTTTCCTTAATTCTTTTTATCCCATCTGTAATATTTGTTGAATATCAACCTTCCAAAGCAAGCTTTTGGATTCCTTGAGTTTGGGGACCATGTTTATTCTTTTCACAGCTCTATCCCCACTGCTAAGCTCTAGTCATTCCTACTACATACTTGGCACTCAGCAAGTATTTGTTAAATGAATGGATGGCATGGGTCAGATTGAGGAAAAGGTGTTTCATGAGTGTGTAGAAATACAACCTGATGCAACAATGTGGGGGACCAAGGAGTTTACTAAAACATCTCACCTGCCTTGTTTAGGAGGGAGGAGAGAATGAAAACCTTCATCTGTAGATATCTGTAAGGAAGCCCTGTCTTTTGGAGTGAGTTTGATTAACAGTTGAGGCACGCTGGTTAAGTGAGCATTCTCTAAAGGAAGGTCAAGTGCATTGAAGTTAATGGAACAGAGGTTCTAAAGAGGATAGAATCTAGGTGGGAAAGCAAGGGGCCTTATGATGAAATTAGAAGAGAGGCTAGGACATTGTGTTATAGGTGGTGGCTGAGTTTGAATATTATGAGAGGCATTATGGGAATAACTGTTGGAGGATTTCAGAGGTTTGAGAGAGAGGGATGGAGATCTAGATGTGATTTCTAGTCCTGTCACTCATTAGCTGAATGACCTTGGATTAGTTCTGTAGTCAGTCTGTTTCTTTGTCAGTAAAACCGATATATAAATAGTTGCCTCGTGGATTGTGATGGAGGGTAGAAATCATATATGGGAAACAATATAGTCCTTGGCCCACATAGAAGGAACACAGAAAATGATAGCTGTGGTTATTAACTGCCCTCATGGTCACCCCCACAGTGTTAGAGGTCTGTAAGTTTGATTTCTGGTTTAAAGAGATTGTCACTGTCAAGTGTTCCGGAGCTTTGGAAGAGAGATGTTCTCAGGTGGTTGGGGAACAGGATTGGTTTTCTCCAATGATGCTCATCTTTGTGGAATCAACAGTGTTTTTGGAGGCGCCAGGCTTCAAAGACTAGAATTGAAGATAACCTCTAGACGTGTAGTTCGTAGAGCTGCTCTGTTTTGAGATCCCTGCAGACCAGCTGTTCTCAACCTTCCTAATGCCGCGACCCCTTAATAACAGTTCCTCATGTTGTGGTGACCCCCAACCATAAAATTATTTTTGTTGCTACTCTATAACTGTAATTTTGCTACTGTTATGAATCATAATATAAATATCTTTGTTTTCCGATGGTCTTAGGCGACCCCTGTGAAAGGGTCATTCAACTCCCAAAGGGGTCGCGACCCACAGGTTGAGAACCGCTGCTGTAGACCTTTAAAAATACTGGTATTTGGCTGCTTCTCAGACCCAGTCATTCAGAATCTCTTGGGGGTGGAGCCTCAGCATCTCTTTATAACATGTTATCCAGGTGGTTCCCCTCCGAGAGCTGCTTGAGAAAGCAGGCTCAGGACACAGACAACTCCGCTCTGAAATGCGCTTGCAGTGGGAATGATTGGGAACGTACGTATGGGCAATGGGGAGAGTTATCTTTACAGGCTTAAAACTAGCTAAAGAGTTTGAGTGGGGGGGAGTAATGATTTTTAAGTATTGTATGTAAAATATATTTAAATCCAAAGGATGTTTTCTGTGTGTTCCTATTTGCCGTGGATGAAACCATTAGCAGATAATGATGACTTTACTAAAGGTGCATTTTGACATGTTACACTGGCATCTTAAGACTTATATTTTGTACATTAACCTTAGTACCAGTTCTCATCATGTACTCCAATTTTTAAAAAAGAAGCCAAGCTTGTTATTATGTTTCAATAAATGTGCATTCACATATATGTGTATATATCTGAGTGTGGGTTATATTGCATATCTCATTCAGTGTGGTAAAGGTCTTTTTGAGTTTTGAGAGACATTTTATTATGTTGTAGTTTCATTCATAGAGATAATACCTTTTTTACATTTAGAAGTTAAAGATGTGTGATATAAAAATGAATATTAGATATAAAAATCGAGAAATTAAGATGAGAAAGGGAGGAAGAAGGAAGTCAGGTAAGAGATTAATATGGAAAACAGCGAAGTAAGAGGGATAAATATCATAAAAGAAAATAGGAGGTGAACGGGAAAAAGAGGAAAATATACTACTGATATTTGAAGAGAATATGCCAGATTTGTTTTTTGGGGCATGGATATAAATGTTTTCCAACTTTCAAGGAAATTTTCTTAAGTGAGACTGTACCAGAGAATGAAAAAAAAGATAATAAAGGAAAAAAGTGTTAGGCACTCCACGTCCATCTTTCAGCTCACTCTTACCTGTAGGATTTTCGGAGAAAGAATGATATTGGTGTGGGTGTTAGAAGAAATACATTAACTTTCCTGATCGAATTAATTGAATATGATCTAGGACAGTGTGCCTAGATTTTACTTTCGGTTATTTCAGTTTCCATGCTAGGATTCTGGCTCCTTACTGTCCATTGGATGGATACTCGTGCATCTTGGAATCTTTGCTACTGGGTTTCGCTCTAGGTCAGGTGGAGTTCAGGTGTGTTGAGGATGGGCACTCAGCGACATCACCGGTCTTCCAGAATTGGGGAATTTGATTGCTAACAGGCATAGCATTCTTAGCAGTGTGGATGTGTTTGCCAAGTTGTAGCCTGGCAGTTAGCGGTAGTACCCTCTAGTAATCCCCACAAAGAGTCTGTGCAGCTGGGGCCATGCCATTCCCCCACTCCAAGAAACAAGGATTTTTTTTTGCGAGGTTGAAGCCATGGGTCTAGTAGTTAATCTTTGCTCTGGGTGCATAGCTGGGGGAAATATCTTTTTCCCTTTCTGAGTAGTTTCTGCTGTTTAATGAATCTAGATGGCAGTGTTTTATTGCCCCAGTTTAATTGCTCATTACCTGTTCGTGTCCAGAGAATGAACAAATGGACCTCTGGTACAGTTTATACATAGTGCTTTTTTTTTTTTTTTTTGCCTAATCATAATAAGGCTCTTACTTGGTTATAGCCAGAGCAGTAGCATTATCTTTTGCTCTAGTTTTCTGATTCATTGCACATTAATGATGATGTGCTTTTATCAAATGACCGATTGTTTCCATGGCATCATACATTTAGTTTATTATATGGCCACCTGTAGCCCTCTTCCCCGTTATCATTAGCAACGGCAATTAAGTTTTTTGTGTGTGCGCCTTGTAGTTTATTTTACTGTATAGTCTTACAGGCTACTTGCAAATTAGTATATGAAGTCCATTCCCCTGTTTTTCATTTCTTTTTTTCCCCCTGGCTTACTGGCCTAGTGGTGTATGTTAATTGCTTTCCTCTTCCTTTTTTATGAATAGTTTTCCAGCCTGGCTTTTTTTTTTTTTTAGATTTTTTTTTTCTCTACTGGGGAATTGGGGGAGAGGAACAGCATTGGGGAATCGGGGAAGGGGAACAGACAAGTTGCTGTCCTTTTGTTCTTCAGTCTAGTTGTGGGAACATCGCTTCACTGGCTCATGTTGGAATTATCATTGCACTCTTCCCAGCTGAGATAGTCGCTCACTGGCCATTGGACGGCTGCTTACGGCGGCTCACGGCAGCTCCTGAAAGCTCACACCAGCTGCTGGCCAGCCCCACTGCAGCCTACGCTGTCGCCAGTGACTCATGGCAGCCCAGCTCCAGGTCGAGCTGTTGTTCACCATCTTAGCTGTAGAGGGCGCAGCGTCACTGGCCCTCATGCGGGATCTGAACCGGGGCCCTGCTGCTCAGAGCTGGCATCCCAAGACAACTCTTAACCAACACGCCACTCGGCCGGGCCTCAGCCTGGCTTTTTAACCCCCTCTTATGCTCCTGTGATCATGGTTCTTGTCACTTCTGTTGATCTGCCCATGCCCATCCCTAGTCATGCTTTCACTTGGCAGCTGTCTTTGATTCCTCTGTATTCTTTCTGTTCATATTGAGATCATAGCAGCTTCCAACACCGCCATTTGTTTATCTGTTCATTGATGGGCTCTGTCGATAGGAAGATGCATCAGAAGATAGAGTTCGTAAGGACAAGCTTGTGGGGAGACTAATACATATATGCTGTTTGTAACTTGATTATATAACTCATCACATTATATACTGTTTATGTGTTCCTCTTCCATTAGATTGTGAGCATTAAGTGTTCACCTAATGTTCAGTGAATGAGTGTGTGTGTGTGTGTGTGTGTGTGTGTGTGTGTGTGTAATGATAAGGGCTATAAAAAGTGAACAGAGTGCTGTGGGAAACCGATGAAGTAACAATCCTATTAAAGAACAGTCTGGGAAAGATTTATAGGTGATGACATTAGAGTTTGACCCTGAAGAATATTACTGCCAGGGAAAATTTAGGAAAAGAGAGGGAGATAATGAATATTTCTGAATGTTCAGAGAATGTACTCTAGGTATGGCTATTTGACAGGAACAGTTGGTATCCAGGGAAGATAGCAACAGGTAAGACTGTAAATCAGCATTTGAAGGCTTCCAATTCCATCATGTTAAAGAATTTGGAACTTTATCCCATAGGGTGATAGTCATTGAAGAGTTATAAAAGCTAGTTGTTAGGTTCTGTTTTTGAAAGGTAACTTTAGTTACAGTATGGAGAATAGATTAGGAACAGAATAATTTAGGAAGCTTTTTACCCTAATTTAGGGTAAAGATGATGCTCTGAGCAGAGTGAAGAGAGAAATTAGAGAAATATCTTTAAAAAATTGTTTTCAACAACTTTATGGAGGTATATTTCATATACCATAACACAGAAACATTTTAAAGATAGTATTATTCACCTCTCTTAATTCTTGACGGATTAAATAGGCAAAAGAGAATATACAAATGTCCAGTAAATAATTCCAAAATTCCCATATGGCTATAGAATATAGTTGTTGTCATGTTGTCTATAAAACGTTTAACTGGGAATGTAGTTTCATTATTGCCCAAGAAATGATCTCAAATAAGTTTAATGTTTGATTTGGTAAACACTTTAAAGTGCTTGGAAAAGGCATTTTGCATAGTAAAATTTATACTTTCAAGATATAAGAGTTTTGAACGATTAGATTCTCTTTCTATAAAGAGATTTATTTCATTGTACCTTTTCCTCAATAATCCTTTTTTCTATTTTTATAGAAAATGGTGATGTTTTATATGTTGTATATATTCTTACATAAAGACCAGACCTACTTAGATATTAGAATATCAAGAATTCTTAAGAGGGTATAAAGATAACTGGGAGATGACAAACTCCTCCGATTCTAATGAAAGGCACGGTAATCAGGGCATTTGCTTTACTGACATGATAATATTGATGATCAATGAATGCTGATGATGTGATTGCAGGTAAATTGGCAGGATGAGGAGCAGCAAATCAAAAGAGGTGCCTTTACCAAATCCAAGGAATTCTCAAAGCAAGGATACTGTTCAAGGTATGATTTGTTGTTGTTGTTTTTTAAACTGAACTTAACCCCTTGTTTAGGTCATATGTATAAAATTCTGGGCTAATCAATAAATGAAAATTATACATATGCTTTGATTTATAGAAAGTGGATAATTTTTTAAATTTAATTTTGTTTTAAAAATACAAGGGACCTCACTGTCAAAGTCATCCTATGGTAAACTGTTTTATAAAGTAAAAAATCCTTTTCAATAAAGAATCAGTATATGTAAAATAAGTTTTATACAATTTCTTAGAAATTCTGATTTAATGTCAATAAATGGTATACTATTGCCCTTAATATAGTTACAGACTTACACAGTACTCAGATAACAAAGTAATAGTCTCGTTGAATTTTTTTTTAATGATGCTTTGGGAGCAACTTTAGAGTATTATATATATATATATATATATATATATATATATATATATATATATTTTATATTTGCTTTCTTTATTGCAGTGGTCTGGAACTAAATCCACAATATCTCTAACTGGAACTGAACCCACAATATTCTCTTGACTTTAGTATATGTTTTAAAATTTCCATAATAAGAAGTTAAATACATTTTTAAAAATGAAAAAACACACAAATCACCTAAAAATGCTGTTTTTACAGGTATGCCTGTAATTGTTTTAATCTCTTTATTTCACCTCAAAAAAAGATAACAGATCATTCCCGCCTCTCCAATCTCCTCTCCATTTTTTTGTATCAATAAAATAATAGTTACTGAATAAAGACAAGAACAATCAGTGAGATTGTACATTGTCAGCGTCAGCATTCGAGATTTCTCTGTCAGTTGGGCAGGTGCTAAATGCCCACAACAGGACCTACTCTTTCACGATTCTGATACTTGAGATAACCCTTCTCTGGGTAGTATCTGTGAGTTTCAGCTTTTACCATCATACCTTTTCTGTCCTTTAATTGCTCTCAGCATTTTTAGGTGATTGGTGTGCTTCTCTCCTTTTTTAATTTTTTTAATTTTTTTATTGTTAGTTTCACGTGTACAGAACAATGCAATAGTTATCTTTTTCACCCTCACAAAGTAACAACCCCCCTCCCCCCATGTATTGCCCTCTCACCCCCGATATCATGCTTATCTATTACAATTCCATTGATTCCATTCCCACCCTCTTAGAATATGATATTTTTGAGAGACATTGACAAACTGGAGTACATTTAGTGGAAAATTATTGGGTTTGTGAGGGACCTGGAAATCATGTCACATGAGGAGCATTTGGAGAAAATGAAAATATTTATCCTAGAGAAGGATGACGCGGGAATTACATGGCCTTATACTATTTGAGGGGCTATCATCTGAAAGAATAAATAGATTTTACCTTTGTTTCTACTGAAAGATCAAAGCCTGGAATAGGTTTTCTAATCTTTACACATTATAATGTAAAATACAATACAATACAGAGTTTTGTATTTGTTCAGCTCATTGGGGTACATTGTTGGAGATGTCTGGTGGGCTGTGGGTGTGGGTTATTCCAGCTGTCATGAGGACTAAGGTGACCAGTGTCTGATACAACTCTAAACCATATACTGGGAGAAGAACCATGTTTTGACTCAATATAATACAACTTGCTGAGAAATAGTTCTGTCGAATGAAGTGGCTCTTAAACTTTTGAGTGCATTTGGGAGCTTATTAAAATGCAGGTTCCGAGGTCCACTGCAGAGATTCTGATTCAGTGAGTTTTGTTCCCCAGCAGATATAACCACATCGTGGGATGCACTTTCTCAGACCAAGGCTGCTGTAAGTAGTTATAGCTTCCCTTTATTTTTTTCTGGTTTAAAATTGATTTCCTGTTACGAGCGAATAGATTAAAATTTTTTCAATAGTGCTTTTCTGATAGAAAAAGAAATGTTTTAGCAGGAAGTTATATACCATGTATTACAAAATGAACATTAATGACAACTATTAAATAGTAAAAGAATAATCGAGACATTAGATATCAGGAACATTAACACTATGACATAAAATATTCAAATAATTTGTGTTACTTATTTTCCATTAATAAGTTTGTTCATGTGGGATGTTGACAAGAAGGTGAATTTGGGAAGGTGGGGTTGAGTCTGTGTGTGTAGAAGACTCAGCGGAAATGAAAGGAACAGCTACTTCCTGAATGGACCGTGAGTTACCCCTCCTTACAGTGGCGGTAAGGGACGGTTTTCTTTAGCACTGCTGAAGAGGAATGACTGTGTGCAGCCTAGTGTCACCTGTGTTCTAGCCCATCTTGTCTGGCGTCTAGGAATCCAAATTGGGCAAATGATGCATAGTCCTTTCAAAGGGAGACCCTTTCCTTTTTCATTTGCTCTCTCTGCACATCACTCTTCTATTAGGTCCTTTTTTGTTTTCTTTTGTCTCCTACCTGAATTTGAATCTCCTGTTTCTTTATAGTTTGAATATGGGATTTTCTGTCCCCTAAGCTTTTGAACTGGTTTGAAAATCAATCTGGAAAAGGTGCTATAACCTAGATTTGGTCATACTGCAGGGTCACATGTTGGCCCCATAAATACAGCAATCTATATTCTTTCTCTCCTGCATGAACATTGTGCATCTATTATTTAGGAATAGTTTCTATCCTCCAATTTAATGTAGAGCTAAACTAATTTAGAGCTGAACTGTTAGTAGTTTTTCAAAATGATTGGCTTTTCAAAAAAGAATTTTTAAGGATGATAAGGGCTCATAATATAAGTGGAGAAAGCCTGCTATAGAACTGTTAATATTATAGGATTATTTCAATTTTGTGAGTACATTGCACTGCAAAAATTTGAAAGAAGATAAATCAGAATTTTATACAAAGGTTTTATCTCTCTGTGGTGGTATTTTGATCATTTTAGCTTCATTTTTTTTTACACCTTTTCTGTTGTCTCCTGTTAGCACGTCATACTCTACTATTTAGGGGAAATTGCTTTTTAAAATCATTGAGAACTTTGGTGGTTATATCAAAAGTTGACTTATATTGTAAGGTGTATGGAAACCTGAATTCTGTGTTGTGATTTTGTCCTTATTGTGAAACTTATTTTATAGACGTAAGACTATAAAAAGTTGTGGCTATTTGAATAGTCCTAGGTTTTAGTCAAGCTGAATCGTTCTTTCCTCATTTTTGCATGTAAAATGCATGAGATATATGCATAATGATATGCAGAATATAATGTCAGAAGATGCACTGCTTTAAAAAAACTCAGCAATTAAATCAGTCAAGACAAATAGAAACTCTTTGATATTCTTCAGAATGTTTTTGATTTTCTTGTCTAAATTTGGGCAGCATTGTGCCAGCTGTTAGTATAGCTGAAGTAGTAAAATAAAGAAAAAACTATTCGTTTTGTTCATTATAGTAAAACAAAGTTTTTTCCACTTTGGAGAAAGGTATTGGACAATGTGGTTTTAAATAACTATGTAAATCGATGATAGCTGGTTTATTTACAGAATTAACCTATTTGTTGTGATGGTGTTTACTAACTTTAGCTGAGACACATTGAAAACAAATTAGAAGTAGCCCCTACAAGTACAGCTGTGTTTGATACTGTCATGGATACCAAGAAATCTGCAAGTGCTACCCGAAAAATAAGTAGGAAAGGTATGTATGCAGTTACTTCCAAAGATATAAATATATTAAGTATCAATTTTGATGTTAGTTTTGTTTCAGTTGAATTTCTTCTTAGAGTCCATGTACTTGCTCTCTTGTCAGAGACTTTACCCCCATAGCATTTAGGTTTTTGCCTTTGATACTCAGTAGTTAGGACACAGCCTCATATTCAGTGACTGTAGACAATGTCGTCCCATCTTTTGATCAGGGACTTTAGCACCACTGCATCACCTTTGAAGTGAGTTTTCATTTGTTTTTATTGATGACAGTTTGATCTTGAGCCTTTGGGGGTTATATATGTTTTTTTTTTTTTAATTTGCAGGTACAGTATATCACTTTGAAATTTAGTTGGCTTAATAAGATTTATATTTTTTGTTGGGGTTTAAAATCATAAATGGAATATCTATCTTAGAGATACTATCATAAATTTACACAATGCAAACATTTTCTTTGGTTACCTTTCATATATTCTGTGATTTCCTAATTAGTGGGCTAAAACTTGCAGGTTAGTATTTCCACTGAAACTGATTTTTTTTTTTTTAACCTGTGAGTCTGTTAGGTTTATCTGATACTTCTTTTTTGAGTGAGAGAGAGCCTTTGACAAAAAGAAATTTTATGTGTAATTTTATTTTGCATTATTTGACCAGATACAATCTTTCTCTATAGATTGAGTTACTGTAATAATTTAACCAGAATGTTTTCCATCCACTTACATAGTATCCAGCTAGAGATGCCAGAAATGATAGATACCTAAGTTATTTTCTTAGATACTAGCCACATTTGGAGACAATCGTATTTTATATCATATGTTCTCATAGGTTTCCTTTTCCTTCAGATGGTAGATACCTGGATGATTCTTGGCTTAATGCTCCAACCTCCAAATCTTCTAAATCACGAAAAGAGAAATCCCGTAGTCCTCTCAGAGCCACCACCCTGGAGAGTAATGTAAAGAAAAATAATCGTGTGGAGTTTCGTGAACCTTTGGCTTCTTACCGGTGAGTGTTTATTAAAAAAAATTATCAAATGGGGCCAACCTATAATATTTACAGTAAGATTATAGTTTATTTCTTGAGTTTTTCATAGTACCCTGGCTTCTTGTATTATTACCTTTTTCATTTTCCAGAGAAATAAAGCAAAAATCTTTTATATTATGAAATACTTACTTCCTACTCTTACAGATTAAATATTTGGGGGGAAGAAGTAGTAATATTTGCTCCAGGCCACTACCACCATTGTAATGTGTTTCCTACAGACAAATTACTCAGGAAGTGTCGCTTTTTTTCCCTTAATATTTTTTTCTTTTTTTTTCTTTTGGTAGCATGAATCAGTTACCTAAAATTTCTTCTTGCGAACGAATGTGAGTTTGTTTATTTGCTTACCTTTTTGCCAGTGGCTCCTTTCAGTGACTTATTCAATCAGATGTTCAAGCTTGATGTATGAATTTTGATAGTATGGATAATATAAACTGCTTTGTGTTTGTGTTAGCTGGTAATTTAGGATATTCAACCAATAAAATTATAGAATTTTGTATTTGAGGGACATTTTACTAATGATATAAATGTGTGCTCTTAGTATTAGCAAATAGTAATAAGTAATAAACACTGCACCTTACATTTCTTTGTTTCATTTATAAGCATTTTTAGTATTTTAAAGTGTCAATAAATCAAGGAGTTTCATGTTGGTGCTTGATAGTACTGGGTATATGTTTGTACTCTTAAATTTGAGGGAAAGAACTTGGGAGATGGAGGTAGATTACAAGTTCAGTTTTCATTATGTTCAATTTGTTGCAATTTTGAAATATTTAGGTGAAAATATTCAGTAGGCTTTTGAAAATTTGAGTAGGAATATGTGTGCAAAGGTTGGGGCTGGGAATATAAATTTAGGAGTTGTCACTAGTGTTAAAGTGATAAAAATGGTGAAGAAGAAAAATTGTAGAGAGAAGACCAGGACTTAATCTGGGTAAAAGTTTGTAGATTAGAAAAAAAGAGAAAGAAAAACTTTGAAAAATAATCAAATTTCAGAATCTTTAACCACAAAACTATTACACAACTTGCCCAGAAACACAGTCATTATCAGAATTGAAACTAAATTACAGGCTTTTTATTTTTATTTATTTTTAAAATTTTTTTATTGGGGAATTGGGGGATGGGAACAGCACTGGGGAATTGAGGAAGGGGAACAGACAAGTTGCTGTCCTTTTATTCTTCAGTCTGTTGTGGAGGACGTGGCTTCACTGGCCCAAGTTGGCACCATCATTGCGCTCTTCCCAGGCGAGGCAGATCAGTTGCCGGCTTCTGGACGGCCGCTCACACCGGCTGCTGGCTACACACGGTAGCCCATGGCAACCCACGGTAGCAGGGGCTGCAGCCTATGCCATTGCCTGCGACTCATGGCAACCCAACTCCAGGTTGAGCTGTTGTTCAGCATCTTAGCTGTAGAGGGCAATGTCACTGGCCCTCATATGTGGGATCCGAACTGGGGTCCTCTGGCGTCCCAAGCCAGCTCTTAACCAGTGCGCCACTCGGCCAGCCCAATTACAGGCTTTTTATATTCTAATATTTTTCCTGCTAAGAATACCTGATATTTAAAATTGCGTAAATTTTCTTTTAAGAAAAGAAAAAAATACCTACAGGATAGCTATGAATAGAGTGCCCTTCACCTGTCCGACTTCATTCATCCCTTCAAACTCATCTTTTCTCACCTGTATGAAACATTGTGAGATCTATTTCTATGCCACTCCATCCCCAGCTGATATAATCCTTCCTCTGTGCTCCTGTAATACTATGTAACTTTCTCTGTTAGAGCATTTTCATATTGCATTGTATTTTATTGAATTGGGGAATTGGGGGAGGGGAAGAGCCAAGTTGTTGTCCTTCAGTCTTAGTTGTGGAGGGCGCAGCTAGCTCAGCTCCAAGTCCAGTCACCATCCAGCTGCCTGTCAGCAGCTTGCAGCTGCTCAGCTCAAGGTGCCGTGTTCAATCTTAGTTGTGGGTGGGCGTAGCCCACCATCCCATGTGGGAATCGAACCCGGAAAGCTTGTTGTTAGGAGCACGTGCTGTCACCAGCTGAGCCATCCTGCTGCCTGTGGCAGCCCAGCTTGGGCGCAGCTCACTGGTCCATGTGGGAATCGAACCGGCAACCCTGTTGCTCAGAGCTCGTGCTCTTAACCAACTGAGCCACTCGCTTGGCCCTGCATTGTATTTTGGTTCCATAGCTACCCATTACATTCGTTTATGTAAGGCTGTAAATCTATCTTGTTCTCAAAGCATTGTCTTAATGCCTGTCATTTACTAAGTATTCCATAAATATTTTCCCCAACATTTTATTATGAAATTTTTCATATTTACAGTAAAGTTGAAAGAATTGTATAGTGAATACACTTATATATATATTTAGCAAATATTTAATGAGCAAGTGAATTAATTACTGAAATGTCTCCTCCTTCCCACCCTCCCTCCCTTCCTTCCTGTTCAATTGTCCTTCCCTTTTTAAGATGAAGCATGGTATGTAACCTACCTTTTTATGCTTTATTTTATTCTGCACATGTGCCAATTTTAAACCTAAATCATTTAGACTGTGAATTGTTACAGTCAAGATAATGAAAATAATTGTACTTAGTCTTGATACCTAGTGGAAGCGACGGGACTCAGTTCTCAGCCCACTCAGAACAGGGTTTGATGTCTTCTGGGTCATGGACCCCAGTGAGAATCTGATGAAAGCTGTAGACTATCTCCTTAGAAAAATGCAAGTACTCATATACTCACAACAGACATAATAGATACAGATAGCATATTATGCTGTAATGGAGTCATGGCTTTAAGGATTTTTGTGATAGCGTTTTATGCCTTCACATGAACTGTGCCGTACAGTAGATCCATTAATGTGAGCACACATGTAATGCAAACATTTTTAGTAGTCACATACACATACACCCAAAGGTGTCTTCCATTCTTTTTGTTATTGTTGCGTTAAATCTGTAGAATTCGGCATGTGATTTATGTTGCCGCACATCACAATGTGGACTAGCCCCATTGCAGCTGCTCAGCAGCCACGTTGGCTGATGTCTGCTCTTTCAGACATTGCAGGGCCCCGTTGTGGTTATGTCTCCTTTTCAATTTTGTTGGTTTGTTTTTTCATGATTCATGTGCCCTTCTTACTGCTGAGGCTTGTATTCATTAACCTCGCTTTTTATAAACTGCTCTTCATAAAGTATAACTTATTAGAATGATGTATAACATAAAAATAGTGTCTGAAGGGAGACCTTTGCTAGAGTTTTCATGAATAGAGAGTATGGACTTTGTGGTAATGTACTTTGGCTGTGGGTCTAGTCTTTTTGCTTACTCCAGAGTTTCTAGATATGCTTTACATAGTTCGAAGCTGCCCCAAAAGTGGTCTGTGGTTCAGAGAGGTTTAACTTTACTAACCACGTTTATTTGGAGAAAAATATTTATTGTACCTTCACTTTATTTCTTCTCCCATCTATTTGTTAATTTGGTGTGTTATTTAGAAGTTACACTTGTGAAATGCCAGCATTTGAGAACTTTTTTCCCCTAGTACATAAGTTTCATAAAGAAGTAAAATGTACATTTTGGTAAAAGGTGTCAAGTGACTATCCAAAGTCAGATTGTAATCCTATTTTCTGGGGTTCTTAAGGAAATCTCTCCAAACATCTTTTGCATTTTTCTTATTTTATAATATGCAAATTATGACTTAGAACTTGATAGAGGGGCCATTGAGCATTGAGTCTTAATATTAGTAGTGGTTATTTTATTATTTTTAACCTACTGGAATTTCTCCTTTTTTCTTATTTTTAGTCTCTAATGTTAACTTAAAGTTATCCATTTGTATGACTAGTTTCAGTTTGACTGGTTTTTGTACTCTTTATTTAAAGCTTGCTATTTTTTGATAATAGGGAAATTCATGGCACAACTTCCAATATAAGTCCCAGCCCTTTAGAGTCAAAGCATGGATATTGTGTGGATGTTAACGAAGAAAAGCCTGAGAATAGGAACCGGATGATAAACAGTCAAGAAGAACGGAATATGTGTTGCTGTGATTTTGAGGGTTCCCAATCATCTGTCATCAATGATACTGTGGTTAGGTTTTTAAATGATGGACCAGCAATTGATGCACTGCAAAATTCTGAATGTTTGATGAAGATGGCAGCTCCTATGAGAACTGAGGAAGAAAAGCCTAATAGAACAAAAGGAAATGAGAACAATTTGAAGGCTTCTGTCAGTAACATGGGCCATGATATTGATCCAAAAGTGTTACGGCTAACCGACTCTTCTCCATCTTCTACTAGCACTTGTAATTCCCAAAGATTAGATATCTTAAAACGGCGACAACATGACATCAAACTGGAAAAACTCAAGGAGCGGATTAGGAAACAGTGGGAACACTCAGAAGAAACAAATGGCCGGGGCCAGAACCTGGGTCCTGTTGACCACCCAGTAATGGTTATTAATGTTGACAACTCAGTGACAGCAAAAGTCAGGAAAGTGGCGGCAGCACCACCTGCTCCAGCATATAAAGGTTTGTAATCATCAGCCTTTGTATCTTCCACTTTCTTTCTGCCTCCTTGTTACCCCTTTTCCTAGGATGTATTTGAGAAGAGATGATCATTTTTAGAACGGAGTGTGATTCTCAAATCAAATGCCTAAGAAATCAATTCAAGGTGCAGGTGAAAAATGCAGATTCCTGGATCCGACACTAGACCTAAATCAGAATTTCTGGGAATAGAGTCCAGAATTGGAATATTTAACAAGGCTATTAGGAGTTTCTTATAGTTTATGAACCACTGTATGAACATTTAATAAGTTGAACAAAAGAGGGAATAAAGACTAGTACATTTTCAGAAAACTGAAAGAATGTTGCTCTTACTCTGTCATTGTACTTGGATTGTGATTATGAATTCTTTAAAAAGTAATATTTAAAAGATAATCTAAATTCCAGTTAATATTTGGTTACAGAATATTTTGGCACTGACATTTGGCTCCTGTTGTTATTTTAACTTTCAGTTTTTACCCTCCTGATTATGAAAACAAATATTTAAGTTGAATTTGTACCAACATTGATAGATTTCCATTGAGAAAATTCCTTTCAGAGAGAAAGCCATTTCCTTTCTCTTCCTTTTTCAGCCAGTCAATTTTTTATATATGATGGTTTTAAGGAGTTTGTATTTTTATGTTCCTGAAATTATTTTCACAGGGTCATCCATGTAATGTTTTAAATAAAGAGTTGATTCATTGATCATGTTAGTCTGTGTTAGACTTTTGTCATTAAAACTTCTGCCATTGTAGTCTTTCTTTTGTGGATATTTTTCCAAGTTCAGATTTAATTGTATGAAGATCGAAATATTGTCAAGGTTTGTTTCTTCTGTTACTTTTAAGTTATTAACAAACTAGGAAATTTTTTGTTGTAGTCAATTTTATTTTGTATTTTTATATTAAGTCTAAGTTTTCTCTGACACTTTTGTAGTTTTTTATAGTCCTAAAGTTCCTTTAGTCATTTTTGTCTGCAGAACAAATTTTACTGTGTACAGTTTGAGCAATTATCAGTTTTATTTTGTGTTGCTTATTATGTTTTGCTAGTGATACTCATTGTGAATTAGATAAAAATAGGTAATTTGCATCTTATTCTACTTAATTTGTGATAAAATTGAGAGCAGTTCCCTTTAAATACAGAAAAAAATTGCTCTGTTATCCATGATTGGTCTAGCGTATTATTAATAAAATTCTTTTATATCTTTTTAGTTATTTGTGTACCATGTAATAATTGCCCGCACTGTTGACAGAACAAATAGCAAATGGTGGGGTCAAAATGTTCTTGTTGGTTTTGAGATAGTGATTATTCAAAACTTTTGCTATACTTATATCAGACCCATGAAATGTAGATTGTACATTTAAGGTTTGTTCATTCTAGAAGTTAGAAGTTCTCAAATTCCAAAGTTATTCCAGTGAGGCAAAGTTAAGATGGTCAATTTGTATCCATATTTTATTTAATAATTTATCAGAATCTAAAAAAAAAAACCCCAAAACAAAAAAACCTAAAGAACTGGAGAAAAATCTTAAATATAACTTCCCCTGAGTTGGTGACTGGACTTTGCATATTCCTTTTACTTACTAATTTTTTAACGTGCTAGTTTTCATATTAACATATTTTATAAATACAACTTTTGGGTGGGTTAATTTATGAACTGTAGCATATATTAGAGAAATTATAACAATGTGGTTTCCAGTGTCATAAGCAATGGGATTTATTTTTCCCAACAGTGAAGAACTGTTTTTCTGCCAACTTCTTGGCAGTGTAAAATTAAAAGCATTCTAAAGTGGCAATTTTATTCGTCTGAATACGTAATAAATTCACTTGGTTCAGAAGTCAAAAGATGAAAAGGGTGTACCTGCCAAAGCTCTTGTGCGCCGACCACTGGGACCCCTTTCTGGAGGTTACTTGTGTTAGCGATTCGTGTGGCCTTCCAGAGGTAATTTTTGCATACACCGTAAATGAGAGAGAAGTTATTGATTTTCTTTCTCTTTCTATACGGTTGTTAGCATAATAAACGCATTCTAGACCTTGGTTTTTCATTTATGTTTTTGTGTACTTTAAGTGTTCTATGTGCTTTAAAATTTGAAATACTGAACAGTGTTTATGTGATTTGTTCTTGTCTTAATACTTGGTTGTTTGCATGTCTTTTTTTTCCTGGTGTAAATGCTCCTAAAGGTTAAGAGCCTATATTGGTCACCCTTATTTTATTTCAGGGCTTAGTACAGTGTCTTGGACTTAAATAGGTGCATAGTGAATTTTTTATTCTATTTAATGAATTCAACTACGAAGAGAAAAAGGAGACAATAGAAATAAAGATTGGGGGATAGAGAGAGAGACTGATGTAGATGCTGAAAGCTTCTTAAAGTCAACTTATTAAATAAAGATGCAAATACAAGGAGAGGCTCCCGTAAGCGATAAAGGTCTCCTAAAGAGGAGAGGAGAAAAAATAATAGGGTGTATTGTAGAGAGATGGGATGGGGGTGATGATGAAATGTTGAGAGAGAGAGATTTGCATGGAATTACCACACTTTCTTATGACAAACTGTAGTTTGCAAGAACACTACGTTTATACATTTTTTTCCTTATATAGGTATAGGCATAATTGTGTGCTCTGTGCCACAAATGTCAGGTGACATTAAGTTTATGTTATTGTGCCTAAGAGCTGAGTAGATTATTTTCTATTAGACATGTAATTAACTTGCCGGTACAATTTAACACCTCTGAAGTGCTTTTACCAATTTTTGATCCCGGCTTATTCTTCATATTGATTTAATTTTGCATGTATTTATTGACTGCCAAGGTTTTGAGAAGTTGAGCCATCTGAAAATGTAAATCTTTATACTACTCTGGTTATCATCATATTCATTATTTTATTTTATTATTTTGTAAAACAACATTCCAAGTTCACTGTATTTCTTAAAGAGGAGTGATAAATTTGAATTGGGATATCAGAATGGCAATTCCTAGGAAATAGCACATGTGTAATGTTGGTTGAGAAATTGAACAAATATGTTTAAAGACCTGTTTTTCACACTTTGGGTGCATTTTGCCTGTGTACGCAGGAGCGTGTCCATTTGTTCAGCCATAGGCCAAATCAGGCAGATGGTAGCAGTGAGTGCCTATCTTCAAAGTAAAGAAGAATAAGTGGTGCGGTCTCTCTCTCCGTCTTGAGAAGGCTAGTTTGTATCTCAAATTTGTAATTTGTGATTAACATTTTTTTATCATTTAATTTAGCATTTCTCCATTTCCAGTCTTTTTGGACAAATGTATATTGCTTTATCTCACTGAAGCTTACCTTTCCCAAATAGTGTTTATCAACACATTATGTAGTAGCTAATTATGCATCCCTCTTTTTAAAAGCTTATTAAGCTGCTCAAAATCATTAGTTATTAGAGAAATGCAAATCAAAACCACAGTGAGATACCAGTTCATACCTACTAGGGCAACTATGATAAAAACGACAGACAATAACAAGTATTGTTGAGGATGTGGAGAAATTGGAGCCCTCCTATGTTTCTGGTGAAAATGTAAAATGGTGCAGGTACTTTAGAAAACAGTTTGGCAGTGCCTCAAAAAGTTAAATACAGAGTTACCATATGACCCAGCAATTCTATGTCTAGGTATAATACCCAAGGCAATTGCAAACATACGTCCACACAGAAACTTGTGCACAAATGTTCATAGCAGCATTATTAATAATAGATGAAGAATAGAAGCACCCCCAATGTGCATCAGCTGATGAATAGATAACAAATGTTGGTATATCCATACATTGGAATATCATTTGACAGTAAAAAGGAATAATAGCTTTGATACATGTTATCCAGTGGATGAACTTTATGCTAAGGCAAGAAGCCGGACACAAAAGGCCACATTATATATTTCTTTTTATATGAAATGTCCAGAATAGACAAACCCATAAAGATAGAAAGTAGATTGGCAGTTGCCAGTGAATACACACAGTGGTGTACGAGTGACTGCTGGTGTATAATGTACACGGTTTCTTTTCGGGGCTATGGAATGCTCTGCAATTAGACAGCGATGACAGTTGTCTAACTGTGAATACCCTACATACCACTGAATTGTACACTTTAATTAAAAGAGTGAATTTGATAGTATGATCTTTATATCTCACTTAAAACAGTATAACAAACAAAACTTATAAAGCACTGTTGATAAGAATATTCTGTACTGTTGGTATACCTAGGCTTCAATCCTTCAGAGACCAAGATTCGAACCCCTGACGGCAAAGTGTGGCAGGAGGCTGAGTTTCAGCACATGAGCAGAGAGCTGTACCGAGACTTAGCACTTCACTTTGCAGGTGAGAGGAGAGCTTTCAATGGTTCTGGGTGTTTTATCAGGCATGCTGTCTACCTTATAACATTTAAACGTAAAATTCTCACCAAACTAAACCCCGTTCTAACTGGTATGCGAAAGTTGTGGTGGCTTCGGTCAGAAGACTCTCTCAGCCACTCGGCTCTGCTCCAGGTCTAAAATTAGCATACATGGCTGATGTGACAGAAAGGAGGCTATTTTTAAGCTGAGGGACTTGACTTTCAGAGTAAGGCCTGTCTGATTGCAAGGAAATACAGCCGAGTCTAGCTGAAGTTCACTGCTACTTGACCTCTGAGATCTTTGAAATGGTCAGTAATTTGGCAGGCGTACTAATGTGTGGGCAAAATGCAGAAAGCAAAATGAACATTATAGGAAGGGAGTAATGTTAGAGAATTAGAAATATGCGGAACGTAAGGAAGATTGGAAGAGGGAAATAGGAAGGTCATATTCATAACGTTACTACACATTAAACACCTAGTATGATTTTGGACAAGATGCTGGGTACTTAATGTTTGTAGTTTTGTGTATTTAAGGACATTACTTTAGCCCTTTTTCCTTTCTTTTGCATCATTAAGTTTTCCCTCTCTACAAGGTCATGCCTATTAAAATACTGTGTGATAACATGCTGCTATCTCAGCCATCATGAAAGAACCCCTCTTTCGGCCCTACTCTCCAGCTACTGCCCTGTTTGTCTCCTGTTTATAGCAAAACTTCGGAAAGTTGCCTTATAGTCATTGTTGCCAATTTTTCTCCTTCCTTTTACTCTTGAATCCTTTCTACTAGGTTTTTGCTCCTACTTCTTTGTGGACTGCTGTTACCAAGATCATCGGTGACTTCCATATTGCTAAATCCAGGGTTTACTTGTCATCTTACTTGATCTCTCAGCAACACTGGACTTGATTGACCATTTGTTCCTTGAAACCCTTTGCTTGACATCTCAGATACCATCAGTGTTTGGTTTTCGTCCTAAGTCTAGCTGCTGCTGTTCAGTTTTTTCCCTAATCAGCTTCCTGATTGCTACACGCTGACATGCCCGTTCTCAGTACTTGGACCTCCCTGCCTCCCTCTTCCCCTCCCTTCCTTCCTTCCTTTTTTTACTTATCTACATACAAGCTACTGCAAGCTCATCTAGTCTCAGGGCTCTAACTAAATATTTGTTGTTGCCAGTGATTCCCAGATTTATGTCTCCAGTCCAAACTTCTCTGAACTCAGACTATTATATCCAGCTGCTAATTCCACATCCCCCTTCGAATGTATAATAGATTTCTCAAGCGTAATATATCCCAAATGGAGCCAACTAACTAAACGGGGTCACTATGCACCCCTTAAACCTACTCCTCTGGTAGCCTCTCCGTCTCAGATAATCCTAACCTACTTGTCCAGGCCCCAGATCTCAGGCCCCTTGGTCATCCTATTTCTCTCATACCTTGTATGTAATATTGTGATATTTTAGTGTAATCTAACAACTTAGCCCACATCTGTCACTACCACCTATGTCCAAGCCACCATCAGACTCTTGTCTGGAGTATGGCAGTAGCCTTTTTTTTTTTTTTTGTGAGCTGAGCCATCCTGCCACCTGTTGGCAGCTCAGTACGGCAGTAGCCTTTTAACTGGTCTCTGCTTCTGCTCTTCTTGGAATGAATCTCCTTTCATTACAACTGCTAAAGTAAGCTTTTTAAAATTTAATTGGGATTCTATCACTCCTTTGCTCAAAGTCTTCCAAAAACTTCCCATCTCATTCTGGAATAAAACCTGAAGTTCTTACATTGACCTTTAAAGCCCTACGTGACCTCAGTTATGTGTCTGACCCTGGTTCTCACTACTCTCCATTTCATGCACACGGGCCTCCTCCCGTTTCTTAGACACTAGGTTTGCTCTTGCCTTAGTTCCTTCAGCTCATCCTTACTTCCACTTTGCCCAGAATGCAGAGCTTTATATGTATTTTAAAGTACATTTATTCACGCTTATAATTGAGGCTAATTTTCAAATTTCTATATATAGTCAGTATATTCCCCTAGATTGAAATTTAAAAATTCAGCGAGTAGTAATTTATATGTGAAATACCTTGACATATTTCACTAGTATAACCATAAAAGGGCCTAATTTAGGAATATTGAGTATTTTATGGAGCTTTATCCTAGAAGTTCATGAATACTGCAGTTAAGTAGGAATTTTTAAATGAAATTGGAGTCTGGGAAAATGCTCACCTCTGAGATTCTGTAGATCTGGCTTGGAAAGCGTTACTGTTGCAGCTTCTTCCAGTTTGTAAAAACGAGGACAATTTTTCAAGGGTTTCCTGGGGGGTGGGTGGGGATGGGGTGGGGTGAGGGGAAGCAATAAAAATAAATTGGAACCAAACAGTGGAGTGGTGGTAATGTTTAGACCTTTCCATAAGTAGACTTGGCATTAGTGCCTTATGGGTCATATTTGAAATAGCCTCAGTGAAGGTTTCTTTCTCCTCAACTTGAATCATATCCTTTATACTCATTTTTCGTACTGGGGGTAGGGTGAGTGGGTGAGTAGGCATCATTGTAATATTTGCTGTAAATGTTTCTGCTTTTCAGATGGCATCTCTATGAAAGCGAAACCTGCTGATAAAAGTAAAGAGAAGAAAGTGGTCAAGCCAGTACGAAAAGTCCAAAAGGTAGCACAGTTATCAAGTCCAGAATGCAAAACAGGTCAGTTTTCTTAATATCATGTATACCTAAAGTTTCGAATTACTGGCATCTACATGGAAATAAACGTTTATTAACCAGATGTTCTCATTGTTTGGCACATACAAAAATTCCATACATTTTATGTATCATTATTTTGTGTGTATGTATTTTATTGAGGTACAATTGACATAGCATAAGCTATGCATATTTAGAATGTATAGCTTGATCAGTTTTCATATATGTGTATACCATGCAACCATATGTTCACCATCATACTGAACACATCTATCACTTCCCCCAAAGTTTTTTCTATTGTTTTAAATAGAAATTAACCAGATTAAAGGTAATGATTTTTATGTAGTGAACTTTTATTTATTTATTTTTTTATGCTGAGCCATCCTGCCACCTATTGGCAGCTCAGCAGCTGCTCAGCTCGGGCCGGGACTCAAACCGCTGTTGCTCAGAGCTCAAACTCTTGAGCGAGCTCTTAACCAACTGAGCCACTCGGCCGGCCCTGTAGTGAACTTTTATATACAAAGGGATTGCTTTATGACTGTGACTAAGTCCCTTTCCTTATTCTTATAAGAGAAGACATGTTGCTCAAGGGAAGAACGGCAGTCCGTGCCCGTGGTGGTCAGGCTGGGCTCTGAATAGGTCAAGACTGGGAGAAAGAGGGTTCCCGAGTTCCATAGTGATCAACATGTCCGGCCCAGTCCAGAGTGCCTGGATTTAAAACATAGCTTTGTGCTTTTGGTAGATGAGTTAATTTTAGTGTCCTTTGGTTTCCCCATATGTAAATTGGGAGAGAAGTAGTACTTCTCCCAGGGTTGTTATGAGAACTAAAATAGGTAATACCTAAAAGTACCTAATGTAGTACCTGGCATCTGGTAAGCACTGAAATTGTTAGGAATGATTGCATTAATAATAATTATTCTTTCTGGCTGTACTGAAAATGGCTGTTTAGTATGTCATATTCATGTCAGTGAGTAAGTTGGGCCAAAAGTGAGTGGAGAAAGTTGGGAACTTGGCACTTTCAGTTTGGAGACATTCTGAATCAATCATTCACACATTCATTTATTATGCAAACATTTTTGAGCACTTGCCATATGTGAGGCATTGTGCTGTACTAAGCTTAGGAATACAGTGGTAAGCAAGATGCAGGTAGCCCCTGCTTTCCTGGAGCTTATAATCTTGTCAGGAAAGTAGTGGATGCGTTGTTAGGATAAAGGATGATGAATGTGCGATAGGGGATGTACAGAGTCTTATGGGAACAAAGAGCAGGAGTGATGGGGCACTGGCTTTTGACCAGGCACTTGGTTTTCTCCTCATAGACTACTCAGTAGAATGGCAAATAACATTTTGTAACTTCCGTTGTTAACTCTCAATGTTGTTTTATGCATAAGAGAAGAGAATGACTTTGGCTATGTACAAATAAATAAAATTTTATAGGTGCATGAATTATCTGAATGTAAACTAAACTAATTCTTACCTTTAAAAAATGTGTTATTTTTCATGTGATACTATATAACACTGTTGTCAGGGGCATAGTTCAAAACGAAGCACTGGGAGCACTCTAACTTATGAACACTGACCTTAGATTGTTATTTGCCCAGTTTCGTGGTAGGCTAATTTCCATGTATAAACTGTGGTAATGACCAAGACAGAGAGTCATTAGATGTGCAAGAGCTATATTAATAGTATGTCTGTAGTGAAAGTCCTCTTCTACCAATGACGGCATGAGACTATTCCAGAAAGCCAGAATTTAGACATAACCACCCAGCATATTCAGAAGCCAACATTTATAAATAACCCAGTATGCACATGGTTACTTGCTTTTCATTCAGAAAATTAAGCTGAAATTGAAGAAAAGCCCGTTCTCTCATTTTGCTTAAGAACATAAAGTTTCTTATAAATAGATTGAGCAGTAGACTTAAAACCTTTTAAATATTTTAGATAGATTATTTAAGATTAATAACAAGGTACAAAAATATTTCTTTTCTAAATTAAACCACACACATTTATAATTCATGTATCTTTATAATAGATGTTTTTATTAAAACTGCTTACATTTAAACTTTTAAGAGCCCTTTTTAAAGAAACTAAATGGAATGTCTTTTATGATAAATATAATAAAATAGCATCACAGACTTGAAAAATAGAAGAAAAAAATACAGTATTAGTATTATTTTGTATACTTCCTTAAAATAGTTTTAAAATCATAATAGTATGTGATTCTAATCAGTGTATACATAAAATTTCATCTTTTTCTCCTAGCATCTTTCCATAAGAACATTGGTTTGTGTTACTTCTTATAGAAATGGTAATTTTAAATGGTCACACAGCACTCCATCTAGTAGAAACATAGCTTATTAACCATTCACCATTCTTCAATGTTTAGGTTACTTCTGATGTTATGAAAAATGATAAAGTGAACATTTTCATTTATTTTTCTCTTTCTTTTGAATTATTTCTGTTAGATACAATTCTTTTGGATTATTTGAGCAAGGTGAATAAGCACTTTTGGGGTTCCTGGAACTTTTGTTTTTGTTTTTAAAAAAGACACTATACCCACTTAATATTTCAACAAGCAAGTAGAACGCTTTTGTTGTAATTTTACCAACAGTGGCTATGAATGTAAAAATATATTTTTCTAATTTAATTAGGTCTAAAGTACTACTTATTATTTTCATTTTCATTCCATTTCTTACATCACTTTGCATTTAAATACTTACATATTTATTTCATATTTATTTTTTATGGTTTTTATTTGATAAATAGTCTTATGTCATTCACTGTTTTATAAGTTACTGTCTATTTTGAGATGATGGTCTAATTTTAATTTTTTTTCCAATCTGAAAATAGTAAATGAAACGATTTTCTCCTGGTAAACAGAATTTATTGGAATATTTTTTTATTTTTATGAACTTTTATAATTAGGGCAGTTGAAAATGTTGATGATCTTTGTTTTTTGAATGTCATTGTTTTATGCATAGTAAAATATTGTGTAGTTTTGGTATATATCTGTAAAATATAATGTGAAATTTTCTGAAATACCATCCCCTCCAAAGGTAATCACTGTTAACTGTTTGTTATATGTTATATATTTCCTCAGTTTTTTTCTGTGCTTGGATTGTTATTTGTTTGTTCAGCAAACATACATTTTACTATGTGCCAGATACTGTGTTCGTATTGGTAAACCAAACATTTATCATAGTTAGGACATATTTTTGTTTTGTGCCAAAATTGTTGGATTCAGTGCCCTAGTTGTTGGGGTTAACATTTGATACCCTTCATTTTTCACTTACTTGAGGTATGTGGGTAAATCAAGATATAAACAAACTATTCATTGATTTGGGGGACTTAGGGTTAAAAATAAAAGTAGATTGTAAACCTTTTGACTTTGGCATAAGATAAGCGTAAGATTATTAGAAAACCTATGTTTGAATAGATATACTTAGAGCTAAAATTTAACTTTTAAGTTCAACTTTCTCTCTCTCTGTCCCTCTCTCTGTCCCTCTCTCTCCCTCTCTGTCTCTCTCTCGCTCTCTCGCTCTCGCTGTGTGTGTGTGTGTGTGTGTGTGTGTGTGTGTGTGTGTGTGTGTGTATTTTAGGTAGTAGTCGTCTGATAAGTACATCATCTTGGAGAGATGGACAAAAATTAGTAAAGAAGATTCTGGGACCTGTGCCCAAAATGGATCAAAAAGAACGAAGAACAGCATCAAGTGACAGAAGTGGAAGAGAAAGAACTACTAAGTCTGGTAAATAGTCAAATTATTGAATTATCTCAATAATTAAAATTGAGAAAAACAATGAAAAGTTGCTTGTGTAAGTACTTAGAGAAGGTGAAAATACTCTTTTTGAGAATGCTTTATGACTTCGCTTTATAATTATGAATGTAGCTCAAAAAAGAAAACATGTTCTATTGGGTTGTCTATGGATAATTTCCATACATAGGTGTTATGGTGATCTTTATTAAGAATTCTGTTTATGTTATATTAATTACATTTAGCCCTCATTGTGAATAGCAAAGCATCATTTAATCATGTATTTTTAGACTTAGGAACCGTAAGAGAATCAAGTCCAGTTCTTATCATCCCTATATACAGAAACACAGGCACACATCCACAAAGTTGACTTTTTTTATTTGGCAGATTAGAAAACAGATTTTTCTAATCTGAAAATCTAAACAGATTTTCTAACCTGAGAGAGAATCGATTTTTCTCAAAGGTGGACAGTACAGTGGCAAAATTTTATCAAAGATCCACAGCTCTTTATTTTGATCCTCAATTCCATTACTTTTCTCCTTTTGAAATGTTTTGAATGCTATTTGAAATAATTAGTTACTTTTTTATGAACACTAACTTTGGGAAGTGACATATAAATATACCTACAGGCCAGCTTTCCTTTTCAGCAGCAAAATTTGCCTTAATTAATTTGAACTTCTGTAATGGATTCAGTATGAAATGCAATTGCAACTATAATCTGGAATACAGAAGTTAATATATACTTGGTATTTTCTTCACTTTCACTTAGCTTGCAAATAAACTCATGTGCATTCTCAGTATTAAATTAAGCCATTCCAACAATTATCTAGATGATAAAATGATTATTTTCCTGTATATTTAATTTTTTCTGTCATTCATTGGAGAGTTGTGGCAGCTTAACATTATTGGTTTTTTATCAGCTGTTTTGGGGTTCTAGGGAGGGAGAGAAATAGTAACATTACATATACACGTGAGAGAGAAATAGTAGTTCCCTATTAATAGTTAAATATTCACATCAACAATAAGATTTGTCTTTGTTTCAGAAATACTAAAAGATGCATTTTTTCCCATATGCCAAGGAAGCGTAGTGTTTCAGAATATTGAAATTCTTCTCTTACTGCTAAAAAAAAAAAAAAAAAAATTTTTTTTCTTTCCTTTTATGATATTCTTCAGAAGACTTTATATGATATTTGAATTAGAGTTTAAGATAAAGCGAAATTCCCTAATTTCTTTCTTAGTGTGACAAATCCTAGCAATGAACGTAGAATTTTAATGCCTCACTAACAGCTCCTCCTTTGCAGGGGGTCATATTGGAAGAGCAGAATCTGATCCCAGGTTGGATGTTTCACATAGACATCTTCTGCGAAACTCAGAACGTTCCAGAAGTAGAGCTCGGTCCGAAAATAATATCAAGAAATTAGCTCCATCTCTTCCAGATGATAAACAGGAGGAAACGACCGCCTTAAATAAAGACTTTCTACCTGTTGAAATTCGTGGAATTCTTGATGACCTGCAGCTGGACTCCGCAGCTCCGGCTTCAAGGCAGGAGATGGGAGAGTTACCCAGTCAGAAGTCACCAGTGCCTGTCCAGCCTCCTCGGAGTCACAGCCCAATCAAAAGAAAACCCGACAGAATAACAGCCAACGAAGACCCCCCTGTCATTTCTAAGAAGCGCCACTATGACACAGATGAGGTCCGGCAGTACATTGTTAGACAGCAGGAGGAAAGGAAGAGGAAGCAAAATGAAGAGAAGAAGGCGCAAAAGGAGGCCACGGAGCAGAAGAACAAACGACTACAGGAGCTCTACCGGAAACAGAAAGAAGCCTTCACTAAAGTGAAGAACGTGCCTCCTCCTCCTGAGCCTTCGGCAGCGAGGCGGCTGCAGGAAACCTACTCCAAATTGCTGCTAGAAAAGGCCTTGCTTGAGGAGCCAACTCAGCAGCATGTTGTGCAGGAAGCACAGGTAATAGGCGCGGAAATACAAAGGGAAGCCATTTATGGTTAGGAGCAGTTTATTTGCTCTACTATTGAAAAATGACCAAGCATTCCTGATATTCAGATGTATGCTCAGACAGTATTTGAAATAATGATGGCCTTTCATGAAGTTTATTACATATGAAGAGTAATTCAATAAATATGATTGAAAGTAAGTGGTCGGAGTTTCCGAGAGTGATTGTTACTGATCTCTGTTCATGTTATCATTGCTATTAGTTATATCCTCGCCTAGTTGTCATTGTATTATTGAGCAAATAAAGTTAGATTAGAATGAAAAGTCTAGTTTTGTGATCTGTGCTGAAATTAGAGAATATCCTAGTGTAGTGTGATAATTTTATGAGAATAGGTAATGTTTTAAGAATAATAGTAACATTAAGTACGTACCATGTGTTTTAAAGATTTTACAGGGCTTAAGCTTCAGTAAATTTTCACAACCCTGAGGTGTAGGTACTACTAGTATTTCTACTTATCAGATAAACAACTGAGGTTTAGAAAGAGTATTCCTCCAAATTATGCAGTTAGCATTAGGTGCTCCTGTTGGATTTCATTCGGATGTCGCTTTGCTGTTAATTGTATTGGCTGTTTTTAAGACAAAGTAAGTTTGAATTGGCTTTATTTGAGAGAAAAAGCCCTTACGTTTTGTGGTCTTCGTAAAGTTGAAATGACTTAATGTTTGTCTCATGTCATTCTGGAATATATCTTTGTCATGGGAGTCAGATGAATTTGACGTCCTTTTCTCCTAGACCAGGCCAGGGTATCAGCCATCTGGAGAATCTGATAAAGAAAACAAAGTGCAGGAACGTCCCCCAAGTGCATCTTCCAGCAGTGACATGTCTCTGTCAGAACCTCCACAGCCTCTTGCAAGGTAAACGGGAAGATGGAAGATGATGAAGGTTCTTTCTTTCCGTGAAATTTAGTATAGTGGTCTATGCTCAGTTAAGTCATTGTGTTGATGGACCTTCTGTGTGAGCAGGAGGTTTATTTAGAAATTGGTTAATTTCTTCCAGTGGATACTTAAGCATCTGTACTTACTGCATCCCCTGTTCTGTCGTTCAGTTTGGACCTGTCCTTTAACATCCAGTGTAGATGTCCATTTCTCCTGGGGATCACCTGCAGTTGGAAGCACTCTTGCTCTGAACTAAACACAAAATAAAAGTTTATTGGATGAATGAATCACAGTGAAATTCAGTATTTGTGGTGAATAATTTTCAAGTCATTTCTGTATCCATTGTTATTTGAATAACATATTTCTTCATATGACTCATATCAATTTATCCATCTTATCTCTCTTCAAAGGCTATATTTAGATAAGCATGTGTACACATGAACAAGGACTAGGAAGGGATTTGATATGACTTCAGATTGGTGATTGATGACTCTTTTACCTTAAATTTTCTTAACTTTTTTTTGCTGTAATATCTTGTTTGCAGTAAATTAAAAAACTGTGCAGGGAAGTTAAGGTGATTTTGAGATTACATGGTTATAAATTATACTTTAAAATAATCATTTTGAGAAGAGAAAGATTTTAAAACTCTCCTTTGAGAATGCACAAATAAAAATCATACCACTTTCCAATTTTGGGTTAATATCCACAAGTCCCCCCTCTCCCCGGAGAATAGTAACACACTGATAAAAGTAGCTCAAATTTATTGAGTACTTGTTGGGTTCCAGGCACTGATCTAAGTACTTTGCATATATTATTTTATTTTATCCTTGTTATTCCCGTTTTACAGAAGAGGTAATTGAGGCATAGAATTTAATTACCTTTGTCAAATATCAAAACATTAGTGGTAGAGTTGGATTTGAACTTAAGCATCTGATTCTAGAGGCCTGAGCTTTTAACCACTCTATACACTGCCTTCCAATAAGTGAAATGCTTCATATGCTTTGTTTAATGTTGTCAGTACATTTCAAATTTTAAGCATAAATAAAGTGAAATCTTTTTTAAAATTTAACTACCTTTTGGTAGGTATACTCTCCAGTTCATCTCAGTGCCACTTTTGCACTGTTGTTGTCAGACATACCCTGCTGGCTTCATGTCTTCAGTTCTACCTTTCCCTGAGTTTCCTTCTAGCTCGCAGCAAGTTACCTCATATTAAAAACAAACCAAACTTAAACAAATCTGTTAGTAGATTTACCTTATTACCTTGTACTCGTTCTTCTCCTTTCTTTTAATATCAAGTTCTTTGATTTGTATGTAACCTGTTGCCTGCACTTTCTCGTTCTACCAGTTCTTTAGCTTCCCATTCCTGTTAATAGTTTTAACATGTTTCAGTTACTTTATGCTTAAAAGCATGGCATTTCTTTTCCTTGCCCTTCATGTCCCATCATCCTTTGCTAGCTACCTGGAAAAGCTCCAAATTACTTAGTCTGACCTTGAAGACCTTGAAGATCCAGCTGAAAAGTCACTTTCCTTGGCTAGCAGAGTTCATTGTTCCCTGTGTACACCAATAGTATATCTTTGTATTAGTACTTGTGACATTGTTTGTTAACTGCTTATTAGCCTCTCATCCCTGCTAGAGCTTGAGAAACCCAAGAGTAAGGATTAAGTCTTAACTGAATTCTTTCGTTTTTTGTTTCCCCTATTCCTCTACCATCAACATAGTACCTGCCTCAAAATTGGCATTCTAAATAGTTGAATTTAAAGATTTTGGATTTTTACTCAGCAGTATCTTTTATGTTGGTACCTTCCTTTGCACTTCTGTTACTACCCGCTTAGTTTGGGCCCTAATAATAACACTTTGCATTTGTAAAAGTCTATGTATTCTGTGGCATAAAATCTATTCACTAGTCTTCCTTTCTTCATTCCATTTTCATAGTAGCCCTTCAGTATAAAAAACGGCTATAATACAACCTCCAACCAAACCTTACATGACATGCTTTTCAATTCCCTTGTCACCCTGGTTACCCTCCGGCTGATTTTTTGAACTTAATTGGTAGGACTTCGCATTTATCCATACCAATTTGGTCTAAGGTTGCAGATAACTTTGTCCAAATAACTTTGAATCATAATTTGATAATTTGTAGGGTTAGCCTCCCAGCTTTCTATCATCTGCAAATTTGATAGACATAGCTTCATGTCACCATTCACAAATAATGGACAAGACCAAGGACAAAACCTCATGTTTTTTCTAAGGATCTTAATAGTTCATGAGTCCATCAGCCTTTAATGTTTCTGTTGCATCCCTTAATATACAGGGTGTCTATAGTTTGGATGGAAACATAGGTGAATTATATGACGTTGTCCAGGACATCTTTATTCTGTTTCTAGACTTGACGGACGCCCTACCGTGTGTGTGTATCTATGACTGGTACTCACACTTTTGCATTGGTACTCATTCTTAGATATTCATAAAGATTTTAAAGAACTAGATTGTAATAATCTCCTTATTTCTTTAGTATGTATGATGTTAAAGATAAATGTTTGACATTTATTAAATATTTGTTGATTAGAAGAATATATATCTTGCCTATATTAATATTTAGCAATCTTAAGCATTTCTCTTTTATATAACATTATTTTTAAAGGGAAAGGTAGAGCCAGTGTTGTAAAGAATTTTGTCCACAGTTTTAAAGGTTATCATACCTTCTCTTTAATTAATAGTTTAAAATGTGTAATGTCTTAGATGAAGAAAGCAGTTTACAAACAGTATGTATGATAAAATTCCATTTTTGTTAACACCAAAACACAACATACATGTAGAAAAATCTTTGGAAAGATAATTCTAAATGAAATATTAATAGTGCCTCTTTCTCATTGTTTGGCTATGAGTGATTTTTATCTTTTTTATCCTCTTTGCCTGTCTTTTTTTTTTTTTTTTGCAGTGAGTATACATTACTCTTACAATTAGAAAAAACCCACAAAATTAAAAAAAATCGTGGCTTAGTTATGAGTTGCTGTGTTAACTAACATATTGTGACTTTCATTTGCAGAAGGGATTTGATGGAACCCACGTGGATGCAGCCTGATCGATTGAGCCCACGAGTCCACCATTCTCAGCCACAGCCTCTTGTTGGAGCAGCTGGAAATTTACTCTCCCATCTCTTGAATCTAGAGCATGTAGGAATTTTGCATAAAGATTTTGAATCTGTTTTACCAACCAGGAAGAATCATAAAATGGCGCCAGGGCCATTAACTTTTACACCTCAACCATATCTGACCTCACCAGCTGCTCATCCAGATGCCTTGTTAAAACCTAGTGTCAGCCAATATAAGAGTAAACTGGATCGTATTGAAGCCTTGAAAGCAACAGCTGCTTCTTTGTCCAGTAGGATTGAAAGTGAAGCCAAGAAATTAGCTGGGGCTAACATTAATTATGGGTCAGTGAGGAACGCTGAGTATGAAATGCAGCAAACACCCCAACAAGATGGACCTTGGACTAAGGCTATAAGTCCACCTGTGAAAGAGGATGCCGAAGATGTTTTCTCCGCCCGAATTAAAAAGATGCTGGGAACCTGTGGATCTCATGCAACTTTTGATGATGAGCTTCCTGGGGTAGGCAATCTTAGTGAATTTAAAAAGCTTCCTGAGATGATAAGACCTCATAGTGCCATATCGAGCCTCAGAATGAGGTCCCCTGGTTCCAAACCAGAAGGACTGCTGGCACAGTTGTGTAAGAGGCACACTGACTCTTCTAGCTCTGATATGCAAGCTTGTTCTCAAGACAAAGCCAAAACGTCTCTTGGTTCCAGCACAGATTCAGTCAGTGAGGGGCCTCTTCTTAGTGAGGGGAGTCTCTCTGAAGAAGAGGGAGACCAAGATGGCCGGTCCCCTTTGAAGGTAGCAGAAATCTTAAAAGAAAAGGAATTTTGTGCTGGAGAAAGAAATGCTTATGAACCCATCAAAGAGTTTCAGAAGGAAGCTGAAAAATTCTTGCCACTTTTTGGGCACATAGGTGGTACACAAAGCAAAGGACCATGGGAAGAATTGGCAAAGGGAAGTCCACATAGCGTCATTAATATTTTTACAAAATCGTACCAGTTATATGGAAAAGACGAGAAAAGTAAGTAAGCCTTGTAACATTTGTATGTTATCTTAAGAAAAATTATTTAATAATTCTGTACAAGATTTTATTAAATACAGATTTTCATTGTTAATTATGAGGATAATGGAAACATTGTCTAAATCTAAATTATCTGCAAGTTTCAACTAGAGTATTGTAATTTGACCTTTAAATTTTTATTTTTTAGTCATAGAACTATAGTTGATTGGTAGTTACAGACATTTTGGTCTATTATAATTTAGAGAAATTCAGAGATGATGTTCAGGATTGGTATGTATCAAGCATATACTAGGTTTTCTTTAACCACAGTATTGTATTTAGATAGGAAGTAAGCATATTTCTTACTACAGTGACTTGTGAATCATGGGAAAACAGTGGTCAAGAATGGAGAGAGGCAACTATAGTAACATTTTTAATATGGAAACAAATCTATTACTGTTGGTCAAAACCAATTTTAAACACAGACTTTAAACAGTAATGTAGCTACTTATTTGGTTCTTGAAACAATAACTTCTAAACAACTCTTCTAATCTCTGAGATCCTGCAACATGACTTTCCTTTTCTATGATGGTCTCAATTCCTTCAAGCCCCTTTCTCTGTTTTTCCTGCCATAGGTGGATGCTACCTTGTGCTAACATAACCTTAGAATTTCCAGGTTGGAGAGTGAGGCTGAGCCTTAAGTCATCTGTTGATACTGTGGTTTTTTAAATTTCCATTCTACATAGTGAATAACTTATTTGACAAAGGAACTGATTTAATTTCTTCATCTTAGGTTTAATTGGTATCACATTGCATTTCCTAGAATTTATATTTCGCTACTTTGTTGTGATCTTACGCAGATTTATATATGCTGTTGATCTCTTTTGTTTAACACTTCTATAGATTTTAGAGTTCTTTGGATTTTAAAGCTCTTTTGATGAAAGCAAAGTGCTTTTACATTAACCATTTTTTTCATAAGAAAATTGGGTTTGTTCTTAAATCCTTCTATTAAATTTTCATTAAGATTTTGTAGTTATACTGAAATATTTAGAGTTGAAATGATATGTTATTCTGGGATTTGCTTCAAAATAATCTATAAGGGGAATGAAAGATGGGGAGAAGTTTTAGCTGAAACTACTGTAGATTGAACATGTGTTGATAATTGTTGAAGCTAGGTGATGGATACATTGGTTTCATTATGCTATTCTCTACTTTCATGTATGTTTGAAATTTTTCACAATAAAAAGTAACATGTATTGTTAGATATAAAGATAAATTGAAAAGAAGCACTAATAAAAGCAAACGAAAATGTCCCTAAGTCCATGTTGTTAATCCCTATGTTGTGAAATGCTTTGCTTGTAGTATTTTTATTTTTGTTTTAAAACACATTTCATCTATTACTTCTGACAGTATTTGAAGACAGGTTGGAAGGAGGAGCATCAGCACCGCGGTCTGTGAATGCCGCCTCAACGCCTCTAAGCAGTGTTTCGTATGAAGATGATTTTGTCTCCTCTTCAGGGAGTGGGACCTTGACAGAAAAAAAATCAGCTCTTGAACCTAGGTAAGGGGCTATGGAATACAATCAGAGAGAGAAAAATGTAGAAACAAGAACTGTGGTCTGAATATTGCTCAGATTGTGCTTGTTTCAGATACATGTAGAGGTTGCATAGCTCAGTGGTTATGAAGAGCACAGGCTATGGATTCAGACTGCCTGGGTTCAAATCCTGGCTCTCCTGCTATTAGTTATTTATCTTTGGGCATAGTACTCAACCTCCCATGCTTCAGTTTCCTTCTCTGTGAAACGGGGAAAATAATAGTACCTGCCTCATAGAGTGTTATCAATATTCAGTTAAATACAGAGTACTTAGAACTGGGCCTGGTACTTGGTAAGCAGAATATAGGTTGTTAAATCCATCTGCGAATCCTCATAGAGGATAGGATAGTATTGGGAACCTATCCCATAGTAGACCAATGTAAGAGGATTAAGAAAGGGTTTTCTGTGATAGAATTGAGGATGACCAGATAGATCCTTGACTCCATGATCCCAAGTAATCAGTAAATTTTTTTTTATAATTGGGATAACATCTAAAATTTTGCAAAGCTTTGAAGAATAGCTTTTTTAATATTAATATTTATTGAGCACTTAATGTGCAATGTATTAAGAGGACTGAGGGGGCTTTACCTGTATTAACTCATTCTTATGACATGGGATAAGTATTATTGTAATCATACCTCCTTCAGGAAATGGAAGCTCCAAAGTTAGGTGACTTGTACAAAGTAAGTGAATCAGACTGCTGGATAGAATTTCCTTGCTAAATTTTGTTACCATGTGGAGTAATCTGTAATATTCACATTCAGTATAATTTTCTTCAAAAATTACAAATTGTAATCCACATAAAATTATTAGATGATCTTTTAAAAATTAGTTTTATCTAGTTGGACTAATAAAAATAAGTATTATTCAAATTATATCAGGTAAAGTATAGTTTAAAATTTTGAGCTCTAAAGCAAAGATTAAAATGTAAAATCAAAACTTGTAAGGATTTAATTGTGGTGACATTTAATATCACTGATTAATATGATTTATTGCATTTTATTTCTTGGTTTAACTAGATCATATTAATTGTTGTTCCCTATAAGATTATCACGAGGAAAATAATTCTCATATTAGATTATAAATCTGAATATAAAATTGAGTCCACATTTTCTAGTATCCAATATTATGTTTTTTTCTCTTTTGTATCTGAATTACCCACTTTTATTTATTTAAAAAAATAAATTTTTTTTTTTAAGATTTTTTTAATTGGGGAATTAGGGGAAGGGGAACAGACAAGTTGCTGTCCTTTTGTTCTTCAGTCTAGTTGTGGAGGACGTTGCTTCACTGGCCCAAGTTGGCACCATCATTGCACTCTTCCCGGGCGAGGCAGATCAATCGCCGGCTTCTGGACGGCCGCTCACTGCGGCTGCTGGCCACACACGGTAGCCCATGGCAACCCACTGCCACAGGGACTGCAACCTGTGCTGTCGCCGGCGACTCATGGCAGCCCAGCTCCAGGTTGAGCTGTTGTTCAGCATCTTAGCTGTAGAGGGCAGTGTCACTGGCCCTCATACGTGGGACCTGAACCAGGGCCCTCTGGCGTCCCAAGCCAGCTCTTAACCATCGCGCCACTCGGCCGGCCCTGAATTACCCACTTTTATTGGTTTCACTTCAGTAAACAACTCCCTGAGATTTTTCTGTGATAAATTGAGCCATAGGAAACAATCCAAGCTTGTGTTAGTAAGAAAACAAAAAAGTGGAAGGCATCATTGATTATAGTTATATTCTCTTTGTGATTAAATAGATTTTAAAATATCTGTAGCTTAAAATATCTACAGAAGGAGATTTGACTTTGGGTGGTGAAAACACAGTGCAATAAACAGATGATGTATTATAGAATTGTACACTTGAAACCTATATAATTTTATTAAACAATGTCACCCCAATAAATTTAATTTTTAAAAAATCTATAGTTTTAGCTTCATTTTAAGACTTGTTATTTCTTTCTTCCACTATTACTTATTCTTTGACAGTATTGGTAGCAGTTTAGGCATTCAGGAGGACCATTCTAGTAGAAAGTCAGCCTATGATCTTTCCTCTGTGGATATGACCTCCCAGCATTCATCGGGGGCCCACTCTGCTGCATCCTCTCGTTCATCTACTTCTTCGAAAGGAAAGAAAGGAAAAAAGGAAAAGATGGAATGTAAGTGGCATTCTATATGGTGACTTTTTCTCTTAACAGTGATTTTGTGGTAGTGATCTGAAGTTATGATTTTATTCTGTAAGAAGTTAGATGAACTTCTTTATGATAATGTAATTAGTTTCCATATTTATTTATCATTACAACAGTACCTTTAGATATATAACATAAATCTTTGCTTATACAAAAGGAATACATTTGCAATGATAAAAAATTAAGGATTGCAGATAAACAATCATACAAGAAATGTAAATCCCCATTGATCCCTCTGCTCAGCGATAACTATTAACATTTTTGGTGCCTGTTTTTCCAGTATATACATAAAACTGCACGTGCGTGTATACACACACACACACACACACACACACACACACATACACATCTTTAAAAAACAAAATCATATTGTTTTGTAGCTGCTTTTTAAAAAACTTTATAGCATATCATGTACATCTGAGTATCATTAAATATACTCAAATTTTCTTACCTGTAAAATAAAGATGATAATAATAGATGTTTCATATGGTAATTTGGAAGCTTACATGAAATTAACAGATAGAGTCTATATTTAGCACAGTGGCTGGCCTTTGGCTACTCTAGGTATTTTTGGGTGATTGAGGAGAACCTTTCAGTACTCCCATTCTGCTCTGGGCTATAATTTGATCTGTAGACCTAGATGTGAGAAGATAACAGTAGTTAATTAGGCAGAGGCCTCTTGGACACATAGGATGGTCCCTAGGGAATGATTTTGCTTCCAGAATTGTTTTTTCTAAATGTAAAAAATTGCTTATTGAGTTAAAAAAAAAAAAAGGAGGAGGAGAAATCGGTAAATATAGAAAACTATTTAAAAATTAAAAATCACCTGTAATCCCTCCACCTACAGATAACCAATGTTAACATTTTTTTAGATTTTTTTTTATTGTAAAATATATGTAGCAAAAACTTTATCATTTTAACCATTTCCAAGCGTACAGTTCAATGTCTAAGCACATTCACATTGTTATACAGCCATCAACCATTTCCAGAACCTTTTCATCATCCTAGACTAACCCTCTGTACCCATTAAAACTATAACTCCCCGTCCTGTCTTCTCCCAGCCCCCGCTAACCACTGTTCTACTTTCTGACTCTATGAATTTGAATACTCTAGGTACTTTATATATAAGTGCATCAGACAATATTTACCCTTTTGTGACTGGCTTATTTCATTTAGCATAATGTCCTCAACTTTCATCCATGTGTCAGACTGTCCTTTTTTTTTTTTTTAAAGTTTTTATTGGGGAATTGGGGGAAAGGAAACAGACAAGTTGCTGTCATTTTGTTCTTCAGTCTAGTTGTGGAGGACATTGCTTCACTGGCCCAATTTGGCACCATCATTGCGCTCTTCCCGGGCGAGGCAGATAAGTTGCCGGCTTCTGGACCGCCGCTCACGGTGGCTGCCGACCACACACAGTAGCCCATGGCTACCCACTGCCACAGGGGCTGCAGCGTACGCCGTCAACTCACAGCAGCCCAGCTCCAAGTTGAGCTGTTATTCAGCATCTTAGCTGTAGAGGGCAGTGTCACTGGCCCTCATGTGGGATCCAAACCAGGGCCCTCTGGCGTCCCAAGCCAGTTCTTAACCATCGCGCCACTCGGCCAGCCCTGTCCTTCTTTTTAAGGTTGAATAATATTCCATTGTCTGTATAGAGCACATTTTGTTGATCTGTTCTTTAGTTGATGGACATTTGGGGTCTTCCCACCTTTTGGATATTGTGAATAATGCTGCTGTGAACATTGGTATACAAATATCTGTTTGAGTCCTGTTTTCTTTTGTGTATATACCCAGATGACTTACTGGATCCAGTATATTGAGTATGAGTATAAGCAATATGATTCAATATAGGTTTTTAAAAATTATGATCTAAAACATGATTGTATGTAATATAGGTAGGGTTTTGTGGGTTTTAGTTTCCCTGATCCCCTTTCACAGTGCCTTAAAAAACCCTGTATATTTTACTTTCTTTCTTCTTCATCTCTGAGTTCTAAAATCACTGTAATTTTTGTTGTATATACACCATCTGGTGGTGAAAAAGAGTGTCTGCATGCTCTGTACAGAAACTCCCATTAAAGTTGAAAGTAGCTAATAGAGTGGCAATCATTAAGGAAAAATTTTTGTAATCTTAATTTAACTTTAAAACATATAAATATACCTTCATTTGGCAATCTTTTAAAGCATGGGAAAATATTTTCTTTGCAAATGGGTCCCTTGGTTAGAGTTTAGATCTTTCTTGCGTAGACCATTGTATTGTCTCCAATTTCTAGTTGTTTGAAATGAAGAACAATTTTTAAATGGTGTATTTATTTTCAAAGAACAATATTAAATGAAGTGTTCTTATTCTACAAGAATGTGTCTTTATTATGGAAAAATAGGAGATAACCAGTATTAACAGCTGTTTTTAGCCTTGGGATCATAAAAAGGTTTTAGATGATAGCGCTCTTTAATAATTATTGATAATCCCTTACATTATTTGTGTGTGTGGTTCCCCCCCGCATTGTGGTAGTGCAGTCTCAGCATATGTAATTCATGGTGCACGTATTTACGTAGCTTCCTAGGATGAATTGGTATGAGTGAGGTGGGCTTTCTGTCAAAGGGGATAGAAAATTATTTCTATACATATTTTAAGTTGTCCTTCAGAAAAGATACATCAGTTTGCACTCTCATGAAAACAGTTAATGAGTATCCCTTCCTGATACTCTTAAGTTTCATTTCTTTAAAAATATTTGCTAATCTAACAATGAAAAAGGGCATCTCATTGAAATGATTTGCATTTCTTAGATTGCTACTTGGATTTAGTATTTTTCATATGCTATGACTGTTTTCATTTTTAAACCAAATTTTAATGAAAAAGTGTTACCATATTACTATCACTATAGCATAATTTTTTTATTTATCTACTTTATATGTGACAAAATATACCTAACACAAAATTTACCATTTTAACTATTTTTAAGTGCAGAGTTCAGTGGCATTAAATTTATTCACGCTGTTTGTAACCATCACCACCATCCATCTCCAGAACTGTTTCATCATTTCACACTAAACACTGTACCCCATGCCACCCCCACATTCACCATTCTACTTTCTCTCTATGAATTTGACTAGGAAATTTAACCATTGTTAAGTGTACAGTTCAGTGGCAATAGTACATTTATTTATTGTGCAACTATCACCAATCCATTTCCATAAGTGTTTCATCATTCCAAACTGAAACTTGAGGCCCCTTCCCCTGGCCCCTGGGAACAACTCTTCTACTTTTCGTCTCTGTATTTGCTTACCCTGGGTACCTTATATAAGTGTGTAATCAGAATATTTGTCGTTTTGTGACTGGATTTTTTACTTAGCATGTCTTCAAGGTCTACATTGTAGCATGTGTCAGAGTATGTCCTTCCCATGTGTATACCACTTTTTTTGTTTATGCGTTCCTCAAAGAGTTGAAGGACAGTCACTTTCATCTTTTTTTGGCTGTTGTGAATAATGCTGCTATGAACATGGGTATTCAGTAAAATTTTTTTTCACTTTCACTTTAAAAAAAAATATTTTCTTGGGGAATTGGGGGAGGGGAACAGCGCTGGGGAAGTGGGAGAAGGGGAACAGACAAGTTGCTGTCGTTTTGTTCTTCAGTCTAGTTGTGGAGGATGTTGCTTCACTGGCCCAAGCTGGCAACTCACGGCAGCCCAGCTCCAGGTCGAGCTGTTGTTCAGCATCTTAGCTGCAGAGGGCAGTGTCACTGGCCCTCATATGTGGGATCTGAACCAAGGCCCTCTGGTGTCCCAAGCCAGTTCTTAACCAACGCGCCACTCGGCCGGCCCACTTTCACTTTTTTTTTAATCTTTAACCATATATCTACATTAAAAAAATTTTTAGTTGACATTAAAATGTACCTGCAATTCTTTTTTCTGCTTCCTTTTTTAACATAAATAGTTTCCCATCCTGCTATTGAAACACATCATCAAGGTGAACTGTGCACTAGGTGTAGAGTCATGAGGCCTGAGTTTATGTCCTATTTCTGTTGTTGACCACATATCATTTAGCAAGTTATTTAGCGTCATAGATCTCTAGTTACCTCATCATTAAATGAGTATATGGTACCCACTTCATAAGATGTTTAAGTTAAACAAGGTGATATACGTATATATAGATGCATTTTAAATTGCAAAGTGCTATTTAAATTTTCAAGTTACTGTTATCTCTGTAACTTAGAAAACTCTTCTGTCGTTGCAAATGTAGGTTGAACTTTTTAAAATTACCAGTATATGAAGTTATGCATTGAATAGCATGCATAATTTTTGTTGGTATCAATAATCTCTTTAAGACACCCCTACAGGTGAGACTGTTCTGAGTCAGAGAATGTGAAGAGTTTTATGAATCTGGCTATGTAGTTCTTGCCATAGAATTTTTCAGAAGGATTGTGTAGTTCACTTGGCAGTGGATACTATTTTTCTCCCAGCTTTGAGTTTTATCCTTGAAATACTTCTTTTTGCTTACCTTTTCATAGAGGTAGGGTAGTACTTCATTCTTATTTAATATCCTTAGTACTTTATTCTTATTTAATATCCTTGTCATTTTTAACCACTTGATTTAAGAACCATTTATTTTTTGATAGCAAGTGGGGGATGTTAATGAAAGAAACTTCACTTTCCTTAAATGGAAGTAGGTGGATGAAGTGCTTTATGTTAGATATTGAAAAACAAAGTTTAAAAATACGTCAATTTTAAAATAATCTGGTCTGTACTTATGTTATTGAAATCTAAGCATCTGTCAATTATTTTTCAGTAGCTTCTAATATTGGGAATCAGCTTTATAAGAAATTTGCTTTACAGGGCTGGATTCACTCCCTGGAAACGTTCAGAACTCACGTCTCGATGAGGAAAAAGCGCACTCTGGCTCAGATCGTGGCTCTCAGCAAGGAAAGAGACCTGGGGCCAGTAGCAAACTTTCCGTCCAAGATCATGAGCAGACGCTTGACACTGATAGCACTTTGGAGGATCTTTCTGGGCAGTCTTTGAGGTAAAGCAATGTCTATTTTATACTGTAATTTGTGCTTCATTAAAACTACAATATCATTGACATTCAGAGAATCCATTTAATAAATTTCTGTATTCGAGGAATAGATACTGTAGTTTTGTTCATAGCTGTAGTCTTTATGTTTTAGAATATGGCCATCTCTCTCTCCTAAACTATTAACAACCTCTCCCTCAGGAAATCTCTGCCTCGGGCACAACCCAGCTTTCTATTCCAAATGCCGTCAGCGCAGTTGTTTTCTTGACTCAGTCCTTTGACCAAGCAGCTGCTTTCCTGGGGTGCTCTGGGAGCTCACAGTTACCCCACAGATCACCTCTAAGAACTTAACGTGATTCCGTGTGTTTTTCCCACACACTGTCTCATGGCCTTTCTCTATACCTTTTGCTTCTCGGCTGTGTTCTTCTACTCTTTCAGCACAACCACCACACAGCCTTTTGTTCTCAGTCTTTGTTTCTTCCTCTGAACTTTTCCCCCCTGCTCAACTTTTAGATGACACAGGTGGATTTTGAAATCTCACTTTTATTGATTATGGAGCTTTCACACTCTGGTTTTTTCCCTTGTTTTAAAAATCATGTATTATGCACTTAGCCTGTTGTTTACCAATAATCTTCAATTACTACTTCATGTATAGTTTCCACTTCTTTGTCCACATGACTTTTTATCTGCTGCACTGGTTTTGTCCTTCTGGAAATTTAAATTTTGAGAAGACATGGGTTTATTTTTACCTTTTAAAACTGTGTTTTTTCGGGGCCGGCCGAGTGGCTCCAGTTGGTTAAGAGCTCGCTCAAGAGTTTGAGCTCTGAGCAACAGCGGTTCGATGCCCGGCCGGAGCTGAGCTGCCAACAGGTGGCAGGATGGCTCAGCTAAAAAAAAAACCAAAAAAAACGAAAAACCTGTGTTTTTTCTTGAACAGTGTCACAGGTAATCATTTTTAATACTTTCATGTTGCAACTAGTGTTGCAACATTAATACTATCATTGCTATATTTAAAGTTAAATTTAATTTCTTTGTCAGTGATTTTGGAATTCAGAAAACTTTACCTTTTCTTAAGCGATACTCTGGTGATTTAGTTGGCAAAATCTACTGTTAAATATTTCTAAAATAGAATTCATAGCCAAATAAGTTTAATAATGCCCCATTCTATAGTCTAGACCTTCCCCCACCCCCCTTCCCCATCTGTGGATGTTCACAGTAGATAAAATAATTTGAGGCTTTGATAAAGAGAAGTCCAGATTTCAAAAAATTATTTAACCTGTTTTTTTCTCAACTTACTTGGCTGTAGACACCCTCTGTCTCTAAGCTCTTTCCCTTTCTTTCCTTTTTATTTTTTGGAAAACTTAATATCATTGGAAACATACTTTTAGAAACGCTAGTCTTAGGTGAATCTTCTCTGCAGAGCAAATCTACATTTGTCTCTTAAAACCATAAGGTGAGATTCAGACAGAGTACTTTGTCTTGATGTTTAGAAATCTTTCATGGAAATCTGTTAGGAGACCCAAGTAACAGTAACCCTTTTTATGTTTCATAAATTAATGTCAGACTGTTAAAAATAGTATTTCTATAAACAATTAATAGAAAATTAAAGGTCACTGTAAATAAGAGGGTACCTCTCAATACTGCTTTTACTCAAATATTTACATGCTGGGTATAAATAGAAATGTTTGCCTTTGAAAGCTATTTCATAATTTTATTAAAGCTAAAAGTAAACTTAGTATGTTAGAAATATGTTAACTGCAAACTTGCTTTGTAGAGTATCTGAGTAATTTAGTCAATAAATATTTATTTAAAGCAACATTTTTTTTGTTACGGGAAGCAATACCGCTAATGAACTTAATTTCTCGAAGAGGGGCTAGACATGTGCCTTGTGTTGAAATAAATGCCTTAAGAATTGTCCAAACTGCTATGAAAGGTTACTTCTTAATAGAAAGTTCAGGAAAGAACTGTAGTATTAAAATTTGGGTGGAAACAAATGGACATATATAAAATACTTAGAGATGGTTAGTATGGAATGTAATATTTTGCTGTGAGTCTTTTGGGTTAAGAGGAGTAACAAAAGAGTAGTTTTTGTCATTTCTTAATTTTTAATACAAAATGTTATTTTATTCTCTTTCACAGGTATTTTAAGACATATTTTATGACAAACTTGATCTTCCCTTTAATATATGGCTGTAATTTTATTGCTGTATAATATTTTAAAGGATTTTGCCTTGTACTACAGTAATGATTTATGATGTGTTCACATTGTAGAGGAAAGAGTTAAGTGGCTATTTAATCCAGAGAGTCCTTTTCCATCTTACTTTGAGTAGGGTTTGTGCCTCACTTGTTCCCCCTGTAAATGGAGCAATAAGAGGAGCACTCAGAGCTGTTCATTCAGCACAGCGGCTGGGGAAGGAATAAATGCCTACATCACAGCTTTTTAAAGCTAATGTTAATAGAAAAAGTAATGCATGCTCCTCTTATGAATTGTTGTTAGCTGGTTCCTGAAGTAGTTTTCCTTTCTCTAATGTTGTTTTGAAATAAAACTTCTAGCATCTCATCAGACAAGGGAAGATCTCAGAAAACTCCACCTTCTCCCCTGTCTCCAAGTTCCCAGAAATTGTTGCAGTTTGACCTTTCAGGAACTTCATTAGAAAGATCGAAGTCTTTGGTAACAGTGTCTCCAGCTACAACAGGATTGAAGCCTAATGCCTCTTTTACTGATAGGAGCGTGGCTGCCAGCAGAACTCCTACAGAGATGACTTCAGCACTAGGTAAGTAGACCCATGCAGGTGTAATTTTAAAAAGAAGGTATTCGTTTTTTTGAAACTTTTTTTTCAATTGAATTGTAGGGAAGTGTTATTTCAAATGAATGTGATTCCTTTTTGAAGTATTAAATAAAAACTGTGCAGGAAAATAAAATTTGAGAAGCATGAGAGGTTCAATAACGGTGGTTTTTCCCATCTTACCAGCATTAGTCAAAACATACCTGAAAAATATATGTACTCCTAAGTGTTTTTAGGTATATGTGTATGCATACGCACACATACTTACATGTGTGCACGTGCATGACACACACACAAAGTAACTGTTAAAATACATGGTACTTATCAGTCACTCTCTTTCCTACAAAGAAAAGCAGACTTGGTTTTGGCTCTTAAAATGAGAAATGAATTTTACTTTTACAATTGACAATTGTTATGTCCCCCAGGTTCTAAACGCTTTTCTCCTGCTGGCCTCCAGCATCGAATGGCAGCTGAACTCAGTTACTTGAGCGCCATAGAGGAGTCTGTGCGCCAGCTCTCGGATGTAGAAAGAGTTAGAGGCATCTCCCTTGCTCAGCAAGAGAGTGTGTCTCTGGCTCAGATCATAAAGGTATTTGTGAAGTTTTCTCCTTTAACCCTCTGTGTGTTTTCTGTTTTCTTTGCTATTAAAAATAATCGTAATGATGAGTTAAAAAAACGTAGTAGGTAGTCACTAGATATTTTGATAAATGATAAATGGTTGCCGTCTATCCTATTTACTGTCTTTCCTGTAGGCCTTAATTGGTTGCTTCAAAGGATTTGTGTTAAGAAAATAGCATTGCAAACCATAAAACCCTTTCTAAAACCTCATAAAAATGAAATTATAGCGTATATATTCTTTTGTATAAGGCTTCTTTAACTCAGCCTAATGTTTCTGAAATTCATCCATGTTGTTACATACTCATTACTTCTAATTGTGAGTAGTATTCAATTTTATAGAATATGACACAGTTTGTTTAACCATCTTCCAATTGATAAATATCTGAGTTGTTTCCAGTTATTGGCTATTATAAATAAAGCTGCTGTAGCCATAAAAAAAAAAAGAAAATAGCATTATGTTTACTGTAGTTACTGTTATAATAGTTGAGTATCTTCAAGTTACTAACTGGTCATTTCTTCCTCTCGCAGGCACAGCAGCAACGCCATGAAAGAGACTTGGCCCTGTTGAAAGTGAAGGCTGAACAGGAGGCTCTGGAGTGTCAGAGACAATTAGAAGAAACTCGAAACAAAGCCGCTCAGGTAACTTACTTTGCAGCAAGTACTGGTTCTTAAACCTAAATTAGTATCTTTGAAAGCACTTTAGTATTTTTTAAATTATATAGTAATAAAAAAAGAGATGTCGGTTATGACATATGGGTTAATTTTATATCATTTGATTCTTGTAGCAACCCTGTGAAATTCAGTAGTCAAGATTTAGTCCCCGTTTAAAGAAGTGGAAACTGAGGTACACAGTAGTTACTTGTTTACACACATCAACTTATGAACAGTGGAGTTAAGACTTAACTCCAGCAGTGACTTTAAGACTCCAGATTTTAAACTCAAGATTTTAAGACATGAACTCCAGATAGTAACCAAGTGGTTTTTTTTTAAAGATTTTATTGGGGAATTGGGGAAGGGGAACAGACAAGTTGCTGTTCTTTTGTTCTTCAGTCTAGTTGTGGAGGACGTTGCTTCACTGGCCCATGTTGGTATTATCATTGTGCTCTTCCCGGGTGAGGCAGATCGGTCGCCGGCCTCTAGATGGCCGCTCACGGCAGCTCTTGGCAGCTCATGCCAGCTGCCAGCCGCTCACGCTGGCTGCCGGCCACACACGGTAGCTTATGGCAGCCTGCTGCAGCAGGGGCTGCAGCCTATGCCGTTGCCAGCAACTCTCGGCAGCCCAGCTCCAGGTCGAGCTGTTGTTCACCATCTTAGCTGTAGAGGGTGCAGCGTCACTGGCCCATGTGGGATCCAGACCGAGACTCTGCTGCTCAGAGCTCACACTCCCAAGCCAACTCTTAACCAACGCGCCACTTGGCCGGCCCACCAAGTGTTTTTTTAATAAGAACATTTGATCAATGAAACAGATTTGCGAATTAAAGCTAATTTGGGTTAGGGGGAGACTGTGACACGACAGAAGTTCTCTTTACCCTCTTTTATTTACAGGTTCATGCAGAATCATTACAGCAGGTGGTGAAGTCACAGCGGGATGTCACTGATGTCCTGCAGGAAGCAACTTGTAAAATAGCTGCCCAGCAAACAGAGGCTGCTCGCCTCACCACAGACGCAGCACGCCAAATCTGTGAGGTAAGAGCCACTGAGAACCCTTTCCTTTTTCGTTCTTTTTAGTCAGTCTGAGTAACTTTGATCTTTCATTGCAATGTCGTGTACATTTGAATGTATAGAGGCAGAAAAAAAGATGGAGAACTCTAAATTTCTGCCCTTGAGCAAGCTTTAAAAAAAAAATAGATTTTTTTGATGAATAATTTACAAACAATAAAATGTATTCATTTTAAGTACAGTTTAATAAGTTTAGATAAATATATAGATATCTATGTCTATATAAGTCTGTATCTTAATCTATCCATCCCTATCAACACCACCATAATCAAGAAATAATATTTCCAACACTAAAAAGTTTGCGCATGTCCCTTTGCAGTCAGTCCCCAGCCTTGGTCTCAGGGAGCCACTGATCTGCTTTTTATGAAGATGTTTCATTTTTATCCAGAGTGGTGTTAGTGTCTTTTACTGTACCAAAGATAGAGCTAGAAATAGTTTCACTGCTGTCTTTATATAGGGTATCTATAGATATAGCTTCAGTTTATTTTGGTAGTTATTATTTTAGTATCGTTTGTGAAATGATTGTTACTAAAAAGCCACAAGCCTACTATACGTTGGGTACTATAGGATTGTGCAAATAAGTATAAAGTAGACCCTCTTTTCTCAAGAAAATTTTAGACAACATTGACAAAAATTTCAAAATCACTTCAAGTTGTCAAGGCAGCGATTGACTAAATACAAAATGAATAATATGTGCAGCAATGGCCACAGTGGCTAAGAGTAGGAAAAATGTACTTCACATTGTTGGTCGGAAAAGACTTGGCAAGTAGTAATTGAATTGATTTTTGAAGGAAGATCCAGCATTTGGTTTCCTGTGCCTTATTATATGACTTGAAGGTTTTTTGTCTAATTCCTAGATTCTTATAGTTGAGTGAAACCTTAGAAATCATGCTGTCCACTTTTTTATTTTTATAAGGAAGCTGTTGAGACTTAAAGAATCTAAATGACTTGTCTACAGTATTTCACCGATTATGGCAAAATTGGCTCACTCTCAATCCAGCAATCCTTCCCAGACACTGTGCTCCCTCTCAGCTCTTTTGTGACGTTATCCTTTTAAAACTCCTTTTGCCTTGTGTGTATTCCTATTTAGATGGCAGAGTTGACTCGAACTCGAATCTCAGATGCCATCACTGCTTCAGGAGCTCCCCTAGCAACGCTGTATGACCACCAGCGGCAACGTGCACCAGACTTCATAAAACAGCTGAGCACCAGGGCTGAAGCAGATAGGTTAATATTCAATCATTCAGCAAATATGTGATGAGTATGTCCCAGGCACTGTTGTGGGATCTTGGAATATAGTTATGAGCATACAGTCTAGTGGGGAAGATAACCATTAATTAAATAGTCACTTAAGTGAATGAACGCTATAAACTGAGGTAAGTGTTATGAAAGAAAGGAACATATGTTTCTGGATATATAACAGGAATTTGAATAGCCTGTGGGTATAAGGAGGTCAAAGGAGGTTTTCCTGAGGAAGTAAAGCTTATGGTGAGATCTAGTGGATAAAAAGGAGTCAGTGATATAAAAGAGGTAAGGCGTAGGCAGGTCAGTACATGCAAAGGTAGGAAGAAAAATGAAGGAAGGCCAGTGGAACTGGCTGGAGGCAGAGAGCCAAGGGGAGAATAGTAGGAGACGATGCAGGGATCAGATCAGGGTGAGGCCTTGGCAGACCTAAGGATTTGGGAGTTTATTCTAGAGCAATGAAAAATCAGAGAGTGTTTTAGGCAGGGCTGGGTGATGTGATCATGTTTGTGTGTGTCTTTGTTTACTTCACATTTTGGCTGTCTGTGATTCATAGATTTTAAGTCTCTATTCCCATTCATTGATACTTGAGTTGATTTGTGTTTATTTCTCATAATAAAGCAGGAGACATTTTTTAATGCGTTATACACACTTTTCTATGAATGAATGCCTTTCTCCCTCAGATACTTTGTAACAATTATTTCATAATTTCTATTCATTCAAGATTTTCTCTCCTATTAATATTGAGCAGTATTTAAAATCTTTCTCTTATTAGAGACTTTAAATGTTTAATCATTTTTCTTTGTAGGAAAAGTGCATCTGTTTCACTCTCTCACAGTAAAGAAGGGACCCTGGACTCAAAGCATCAGAAGTATTCTTCATATGATACTTATTCTGAATCTTCAAGATATAAGAATCACGATCGAAGGTGAAAACAGTTTAATATAGTAAAGTCTGATAAATGGCAGAGACATTGCTTTTGTTTTGTTTTGCTTTGACTTCGTACTCTCATTTCTTGAAATGAAATAGTGTCTCCCCTTCAAAACTCTGGCTTCCCCCATTTAATTAGCTGATTTACAAAACAGCTGTTCCTGTAATAATGTAGCTACCATTCCTTGAGAGCCTGTATTATACAAGCGCTGCATAAGTTGTGTTTCCTACATTTAATCTTCACAACAACCTTCCAAGACAGATATTACTTTGTTTTACAGATTAGGGAGCAAAGACTTATGGAGATGTTAAGAAACTCACCCAGGGTCACACAGGTAGTGGCACACCAAGGAATTGAATTGAACCTTGGTTTATCTGGCTCTAAAGCCTCTGTTTATTAGCAGATTGCTTTGCTGGCACCCCTATTTTTTGGCATTGCTGTATCCACTAATTTTTATCATTATAAAAGAAGATTGAAAAAAAAAAAGAAGATTGAATATTTTGTCATGGTACTTGGCACAGTATTAACATCTATAGTTTTCAGTTGTGGTTCTGTCCTTGGACTAGAAGATTTTAGGGGCTGCTTTCCAGCATTCTTAGAGGTATGATTCTACATTGTCAAAGGGTAGTAAAAACCTCAATTAAAAAAATTAAATCATGACACTAAAAAAACATGAAAATTAATGTAGGATTTATTAATAACCAGTAGTTATTGAGTACCTACTGTGTGTCTGGAATTGTGTGACTTTCATTTAACCTTCAGTGACTCTTCATTTAGGCCATCATCTGGGTGGCTGTGATGGACCCCTAATAGGTTTCCCCACTCTGTTCATTAACCACATGGTAACCAGAGTGATATTTCTAAAATTTGCGGCCAGTTGTGTATTCACCTGTTTGAAACCTTCAGTATTTCCTCTGAATGGGCCTTTGGTCCATCTCCAGCTCAGTCTGTTGGCGTTTCCCCTCTTGTCATGTACCACCAGTGCTAACTGCTCCCAGTGCTCTGACACAGCCATGTTCTCTCTGTCTTCCGTGCCATTGCACAGGACGTACCTTCTTCTAGACCCTTCCCCCTCATTTCATTTAGTTTACTTTACTTCCGCTTTGAGAGTCAGTACCACCCCTAGTCTGCTTTAGGCATCCTTTCCGTGTTCTCCCACAGCACCCTGGACATAACTACTGCAGCCTGTACACCTTCTCTGTCCTTATTTGTTGTAGACTAGACGAGAAGTTCTTTGAGGGCTTCATTTTCATCCCCCCAAGAAGAAACCCTGTACCCACCATTGGCAGTCACTCCTTATGCCTCATCTTCCCCAGCCTCTGGCACCACTAATCTACTTTCTATTTCTATTCTCTATAGATTTGTCTATTTAGGACATTTCATGCAAATGGCATCATATAATGTGTAGTCCTTTATGACTGGCTTCTTTGACTTGGCATAATGTTTTCAAGGTTCATCTATCATATATCAGTACTTTGTTCCTTTATATAGCCAAATAATATTCTATGGCATGGATGTACTACATTTTATTTATCCATCAGTTGATAGGCATTTTGACTGTTTACACTTTGGGCTATTATGAATAGTGCTGCTGTGTACATGCAAGTACAAATTTTTGTGTGGACATATGTTTTCATTTCTCTTGAGTATATATACTTAAGAGAGTGTTGCTAGATCATATAGTAATTTTTTTTTTAAGGAATTGCGAAATTGCCAAATATATATAATATATTTTATAACTTATATTTATATAAGTGTTTTCACCAACACTTGTCATATCTTTTTTTTTTATAGCTGTTCTAATGAGGACCATGTCATTCTTGTATCCCCAGAACTTAGCAAAATGCCTAGCACACAGTAGGCAATCTACTACATGTTTATTGAGTGAATAATTGGCACATTACTAAGTGGAAGAATTGAGATTAACCCCATATCTTTGTGACTCCAGAGCACTTGCTGTTCTTACATTATATTTTTTACCTTATAGCTTTATTCTATGATTTATCCATTCAAAAACATTAGACAAATAATTGCATAATAGTCTGATAAATACTATCGAAGAAACATACAACAGACAGTATGAACAGAGACAGAAGTGACCAATCCTTCCTTGGAAGTGGGAGGAGGGGTCCACAAACAGAAATGATACTTGAATTGCCTTGAATTAGTAGTTCATTAGGCAGCGAGGGAGGGAGGAGCATTTCAGAAGAGGAAGTAGTTCACGCAGAGGATCTCAAACCCTGGTTCATGATTGGCTTTCTATATACAGCCTCCTTGTTGGTTTCAGAAGGTAGGGCTGCCTCCTTGGTTTCATTCATACATATATATAAATGAATGACTAAGGAAAGCAGAGGGAGAGGAAGCAAAGCATTGAACTTGAAAACAAGTTCACTAAGCATTTGACAACTTGAGGCTTAAGGTCAGGGAAAGGGCAGAGTTAGTCATACATATTTGAGGCTCAATCAAGACAGTAGTTGAAATTATAGGACGCATAAGATTTCCCAAGGAGAGTAGTACATAGCATAAAAGAGAAAGGACCAAAAACAAAACCCTACGTAGCACCATTATTTTAAGGAAAGAGAGAAAACTTAAAAGAAAGTGAAAGAAACACTGGAAAACTTGTTAAGGTAGGAAGAGCACAGGTAAGTAGAGTCAGGAAATACAAGAAAAGAGAGCTCTTTGGGTTAACATTTAATTTTGATATCATTTCAAGTTTACAAAAAAGTTGCAAGAGTAATACGAAGTTCCCAAATATCTTTTATCCAATACAAAGTTCCCAAATAGCTTTCATCTAAACAACCCTAATGTTAATATTTTACTACATTTACTTTAATGTAGCGAGCTTTTAAAGGAGACAGAAGTCAACACCATCTAATATTGCAGAAAAATAAATTTTCTATTAGATTTGGCAAGTAGAGTTTAAATAGTTTACAAGAAGAGTTCCAGTAGAGTAACTGGGATTGAAGCAGATTGTGATAAATTGTGATATTAATGAAAAATAAGGAAGTGGAAATAGCAAGTAGAAGTCCCTTCTCGGGCTGGCCAAGTGGCTCAGTTGGTTAAGAGCTTGCTCAAGAGTGCGAACTCTGAGCAACAGTAGTTTGATTCCCGGCCCGAGCTGAGCTGCCGCTGAGATGCCAACAGGTTGGCAAGATGGCTCAGCTAAAAAAAAAAAAAAAGTCCCTTTTCCCAGTAGCTTGCTTTTCAAATGAAAGGAAACACTGGGAAAAACTGGAGCGACAACCTGAGAACAGTGCTTGCCCATCGTGACTATTTAAATGTGAAACCTTCCTCTCTCCTATTCATTTTTTCTAAAAGTTTCTTCTCAGACTTATAGCTACTTAGCATTTTTGTTTTATATTATATCTCTCACCATTTTATATCTTGATCATAAGGCACATTCCTTATTTTGTCACTTTTTTTTCTGTTTTGTTTCCATAATATTCATAAACAGAAGTAGCAGCGGTAGCAGCCGTCAGGGAAGTCCTCCAGTTCCATCTTCTAAGGAAAATGAGAAGAAGCTTTCTGGTGAAAAGACGGAGAGTTCTATTGATGAACAGGCTCAGACTGCTGTGGATGACACTCTACGAAGCGACAGTGTACCTTCTCTTCTCGATGAGAAAGGTAACTTTATCCTTGCTTTGCACATATGTGCATAATTATTTGTTTCGGGAGGTTACAGAACTCTTTGAGATATTTGTGACTATGCTAGTTAATATCATTAGAATATGCTGATAATGAGGACAAGGTTATATAGCTGATAGTAACTGTTTCTGGTAGAAACTACATATCTTATAGAAACTATTTCAAGGCCATACACTATGCCAGTAACCCCTGCCAATATTTTATACAATTGTGTGTCATAATCCTAAGGGAAGGCAAAACTAAATCTAGGAGAACATGCATGTGAATGAAAAATATATACTCAGCATTGGAAAAAATACTTTTATCCTATTATAGCTATGTAATGTAATCGTAAGAGAATCCATTATTAGAACTTTACATTTTAAACAATATAATAAGGGTACAATTTCTTACAAATGATGATAACAGATAAAATAACTATATTAAAGTTCATAACTCTTTATAGATCACAAACAAAAGCTGTATTCCTGTCAGATCATGGACAGTAAATAACATAACAAAGAAAACAGAATCTGGCAACAAATGGCACCTTTAAGACAATAAGTCAGGGGCCGGCCGAGTGGCGCGTTGGTTAAGAGCTGGCTTGGGCTGCCAGAGGGCCCCGGTTTGGATCCCACATATGAGGGCCAGTGACACTGCCCTCCACAGCTAAGATGCTGAACAACAGCTCAACCTGGAGCTGGGCTGCCGTGAGTCGCCGGCGACGGCGAAGGCTGCAGCCCCTGCTGCAGTGGGTTGCCATGGGCTACTGTGTGTAGCCAGCAGCCACAGTGAGTAGCCGTCCAGAAGCCGGCGACTGATGTGCTTCGCCCAGGAAGAGCGCAATTATGGTGCCAACTTGGGCCAGTGAAGCAACGTCCTCCACAACTAGACTGAAGAACAGAACAATAGCAACTTGTCTGTTCCCCTTTCCCCAATTCCCCAGCGCTGTTCCCCTCCCCCAATTCCCCAATTTTAAAAAAAAAAAAAAAAGACAATGAGTCAGAATATTAGTAGCCTCCATTCCAGAATTTATTTTTTAAATAATTGGCTCTTACACAGTGTTTTTGATTGGTAGTCTAGAACTGTAGTCTTCAAAGCTGGATGGGCAAGATAGTGTTTGGAATCCAAGAAGAAAATATTTAATTTTTCTCCTCTTTTTAAAATATGTTTTGTAAATTGTATAATGAATATAGTATGTGGATACAGCAGTCTATAGTTACGGCAGCCATAGCTGATTAATACAGATCTTGGTATCTAGAAGTGGGGTGCTGCCATAACAGACACTAAGAATGTGGAAGTGGCTTTAGAACTGGCTAATGAGTAGGGGTAGAAGAGCTTTAGGTACATGCTCGGAAAAGCCTACATTGCCCTGCAGACACTGGTGGTAGGACTGTGGACATTAAAGATGATTCTGATGAAGTGTGATGAAGATGGAAATAATGAACATGTTGGAAGCTGGAGGAAAGGCGGTCCTTGTTATAAAGTGACAAAGAACTTGGCTGAACTGTCTTCTAGTGTTTTGTAGAAAGGGGAAGTTAAAAGTGATGAACTTGGATATTTAGCTGAGACAATTTCTAAGCAAAATGTTGAAGTATGGCCTGGTTTTTCCTTACTGTTTATAGTAAAATGTGAGAGCAGAGATCAATTGAAGGAATTGTTCAGCAAAAGGAACCAGAATCTGAAGATTTGGGAAATTCTCAGCCTATCTCTATTGTAAAAAATGGGGAAGCATGTTCTGGAGAGATCGCCAAGGGTGTTGACTGGACAGTCACTTCGTGAAGAGATTATTCATGGATTTAATCAGCCATCTCAGCAGAAGCTAGGAATAGAGATGGGATTATACCAACAGCATACTGCTAATTTGAATCCAAGGGCAAGATGGGATGAGATATAGGAAGGCCTCAGACTTCTGGGTTTCTAGGGATGAGACAGTAGCACTGTCCAGCTGTGAACATGCCTTATCCTTCAAGAGAAGGGAAGAATGACTAAGGGTGCTTCACCTATCAGCAGGGCAGCCATTGCCACCACAGGCTCAGAGCACACAAGCCCAGGTATCAAGGCTGTCTCCTAAGTGGTTTCAGAGGGAGGGGCCACCTCCTTGGTTTCAGTTGTCCAGGCTGCCCCTGCTCAGGGCCTCAGGAGCAAAGCCACTGCCAGTGGCCAAGGGAGCATGAATGCCACTCAAATGGTGAAGGGGCAAGGCCCGCCCTGTTGGCCTGGAAAGCATGGCTAACAGCCCATTGGGCCTGGAGGGCAGAGCATCAAGCCAGAGAGGATTATTCTTGAGCCCGAAGATCTAATGTGATTTGCCCTGCTAGGTTTTGGACTTGCTTGACACCTGTCACCCCTTTCTTTCCGATCTTTCCCTTTTGGGATAAGGGTGTCTGTTCTATGCCTATCCCACCATTATATTTTGGAAGCACATAACTTGTCTTGTTTCACAGATTTACAGCTAGAATGGAATTTTGCCTCAGGATGAATCTCACTTATGAGACTTTGAATGTGTAGTTGATGCCAGAGTGGGTTAAGACTTTTGGGGCTATTTGGATGGGGTGAATGAATGTATTTTACATGCAGGAGGAATAAATTTTGGGGACCCAGAGGTAGAATATTATGGACTGAATTGTGTCCCCTCAAAATTCTCATGTTGCAACTCTAACTTCCAATGTGACTATATTTGGACATAGGGCCTTTAAGGAGTTAATTAAGGTTAAATGAGGTCATAAGGGTGGGCCTCGAATCCAATAGGACTGGTGTCCTTATCAGAAGAGGAAAAGATACCAAGAGTGCATGCACATGCTTAGAAAAGAGGCCTTGTGAGGACACAGAAGAAGGCATCAGTCTGCCAGCCAAGAAGACATGCCTCAAAGAAACCAACCCTGCTAGCACCTTGATCTTGGATTTCCAGCCTCCACAACTGTGAGAAAATAAACTTCTGTTAAGCCACCCAGTCTGTGGTATTCTGTTACAAATACAATAGAGAAGCATGCCCTCCCTGCCATTTTAAAAAAAATTGATAGATATACACAGTCAAAAATGTTTTGTGAACTGCTGAATTAAAGACTAATGAAATTCATTTTAGGATCAGACTTCTTAATGACAATTTTCACATCATGGGAGAAATAAAGAATATAGGAAAAGAATAGAGGCATTATCTGTTAAGTTTCTCCTGCAGGAAGAATTGAACCTCTACTAATTTTTCTTATGAATAATAGTATTTATAAGCAAAGTACTGGAGACAAATGTAATTATCAATGGTGCCTGAGCCTCAGAAGGATAGACAGTAACAATTAATGCTGTATTTCAAGGGTGTACCATGGTTCCTGGCCTCCGGCAACTGAATCAATAGTTGTCAACTGACTAATTTGAAATGTCACGAACTGTGACTTTGATGCATTTAACTTCTTTAAACAATACAAAATAAAATTACTTGGACTTTTGCTGCTGACCATAATGGAGGGACAGGACCAGATTTATCCTTCCTCTTAAAATATCAGACAAAACATATGAAATACCTGTTTTTAAGACCTTGGCTATCAGGCAGTGAATGATACTGATTCATCCGTTGAGATGGGTGCTGTGTTTGCTCCAGCTGACTGCCTGAAGGGAGTTTCCAGACTGCAGCGCATGCAGCCCTGCAGCCCCCGGAGGTGAGGAAATAGACGTAGGAGTCTGGAGAGGCCAAGGTGGCTAGATTTCACAGGGCAGCCAAAATCCAAGGAAATCAAACCATTAAAAAACCATAGGAGAAAATTTAAATCACCTTTGGTTTGGCAATAACTTCTTAGATGTAACACCAAAAGTACAGTCCATGAAAAAAATTGATGCGTTATACTTTGTCAAGATTGAAAAACTTCTGCTTTGTGAAAGACCTTAAAAGAATGAAAAGAAGAGCCACAGACTATTAGAAAATACTTGTAAATCTCAGATAAAGGGCTTATATTTAGAATATATAAAGGACTCTTAAAACTGCACAAGAAAACCAACAACCTGATTTAAAAATGTGCAAAAGCTCTGAACCGTCACTTCATTGAAGAAAATAAACAGATGGTAAAGAGGCATAAGAAAGGTCTTCGATATCACATGTCATGAGGGAAATGAAAATTAAATCACACGAGATACTATAACGTGTTTGTTAGAATGACTGAAATCCAAAAACACTGACAGCAAATTGGTGACAAGGACATAGATCCACAGGAGCTTGCGTTCATTGCTGATGGGAATGCGAAACGGTACAGCAGCCTTGGAAGACTTGCACAGTGTCTTATAATGACCCAGCAGCCACATGCCTACACATTTCCCCGAGTGATGTGAAAACTTACGTCCACACAAAAACCTATCACTAATGTTCTAACACCATTATTTATAATTGCTAAAAACTGGAAGCAACAAGATGTCTTACAAGGGGAATGGATAAACTGGTAAATCTGTACAATGGAATATTATTCAGCGATTAAAAGGAACAAGCTATTGATTCATGCAAAAACATGGATGAATTTTGAATTAATTTTACTAAGTGAAAGAAACAAGCCCCAAAAGGCTACATATTGTATCATTCTGTTTATATGAAATTCTGGAAAAGGCAAAACTCTAGGGATGGAAAACAGATTAATGGTTCCTGGGTGTTAGGTGGGGAAGAGTGGTTCACTACAAAGCAGATGCACAGGAGAACTTTTCATGTGAAATAGCTGTTACGTGAGGTACTGTGTGTTCTGTCTGATGGTATGTGTTTGTCAAACCCTAGAACTGTACATCCTCACAAAGAGAAAACCTGAAGATACACACACTAAACACAAGTCAACCAGGATGTGGGGCGTTTCCCAGGATGGACTGCAGCCTGTGGCACATGATTCTCATTGTATTACAAATGAATGGCATGGCCACACTGAAGGAGGTGGGGGAAGAGGAGCTGACCTAAGTACCTTAGGAAATGGCTATTTTTCAGTGGAAATTCTAAGCCTAAATACAAAAGGAACCGTATACAAGTACTGTTTGGGTTTTTGTTGTTGTTTTTTTTCCACAGGGGTACGGGCTAAAAGTTCTTTACATATATATTGGGGTTGAAGAAATAAGTACGTAAATGGATGTCGGATGTTGGCTCTTGGAAGCCAGGTTTCTCAGTGTTGGAGAGGGGAGTTATAGATACACAAGAAAGAAAGACTAAAATGAAACCTGTGGTACTGGGTTAGTCAGAAACATGAGTGTGAATCCATGTTTGGATGAAGGGATGGATACAGAAAAGTGTGTGTGTGTGTGTGTGTGTGTGTGTGTGTGTGTGTGTGTGTGCGCGCGCATGCGTGCACGTGGGTACACGGGTTATTATACATGTATATATTACATGCATAGCTCTGTTCACCAATAGAGTGAAGAAGCAACAAAACCCCAGTAGTGACAATGACAACCAGTGCCCAGATTGTGGTTCCTAAATATTCTAAAATAAAAGAAACCAGAGCTCTTTAGAGAAATGACTGATTTTAGGACTGGGCGGGGAAAATACAAAATGAGCTTAGAGCATGTTGTAGTATCAGAAACTAAGGATGTTCAGTAAACCAAAGGATTGTTGGAGGGGCATGTCTGACCGAGACCAGCTCGCTCACCCGGCATCCCTGCTCATCAGCAAGCAGCTCACGGAAAGGGTACCTGAGAGGATTGGGTGGGAGACGAGAAATAAAGAGAAGAGAGACAAAAGCTGGGAGCAGGAGGGCCTCAGCCTGCTGGTGACAGACTAAGACCTCGTTTATTGGAAAGGCTCTGGTTATATAGGCAGTAAGTTCCTCTTTGTGTAGGGGAATTCAGCAGGGGGCTTCAGCAGGGGGCTTTGGGTGTAGGCATACAGAAACCAGGAACTAGGGCCTGGGATAGAAACTGTAACAAGTCCATGGTGGAAAGGCCCGGAGCATTGTTTCTATTTTGGGGGTGTATTAAGCCTAGTGTATGCAGTTACTAAGCAGGCTCTCTTATCCTGCCATTCTTTTAGGCATAGAGTCCTGCATGGAGGCATGTAGCAGTTTGCCACAGCCTCAGTATCCCCAACTGTCCTCAATTGACTCCCAACAATGTCAGAGGCACACAGGAGCTAATTTAAGAGCTGTCCTGTTCAAGCACGGATTCGAGTTCTAAAATTTTTTAATTTGCATTTCTTTAATTGCTAGTAATGCTAAACTTTTTTTGGGGGGGGCATTTATATTTGCTTTGTGACCATCGTCTCATTTTTCTGTAGGGGTATTAGTTTTCTAATTGATTTGTAAGAGCTCTTTATATATGAAGTACATTACACTTTTTTCATATTTCTTGGGGGTTTTTTTTGGTGGTGGTAGTGGTTCTTGGTTTTGTGTTTTTGTTTTTTGTGGTTTTTTTTTTTTTTTTAGCTGAACCATCCTGCCACCTGTTGGCAGCTCAGCGGCAACTCAGCCCGGGCCGGGACTCGAACCGCTATTGCTCAGAGCTCGCACTCTTGCGCGAGCTCTTAACCAACTGAGCCACTCGACCGGTCCCTTATCATATTTCTTATACTAATATTTTTAGATATTTTAGAGTTTGTTTTCCTTGTGTATAAGATAGGTGAATTTTTTTTTCATGCTTGCTTCTAGTGATCAGTTCTATGAATTCATGTTGTCCCATAAAGAGGCAGCAAGCACTACTAATTAAATACCTACTGAAAGCTGTTACAATGATAAAATCTACTTGCTCAATATTCTTTTAGATTCAACTTCTATTGCGACAGAATATTCCCTGAAATTTGATGAATCCATGACAGAAGATGAAATAGAAGAAAAATCATTTAGATCTTTACTACCTTCTGAGAGCCATCGCAGATTTAACATGGAAAAGAAAAGAGGCCATCATGATGATTCTGATGAAGAAACCTCCCCAGAAAAGACTACACTATCTTCTGCCAAGGTGAGTTTCAGTTTACCTGTGGCGATGCTTCGTAAGTAGTTGTGAATGTGTTCTCTCAAACATATGAGGATACATTTTGTACTTGAACTCAATTGTCAGCTACCAGAATAATTTTCCTAAGATACCAATTTTATGTTACATTTTTGCTTTAGAATCTGGCATTGCTTTCCTTACAAAGTAGAATACAAACTTATTCCTTGGAATAACATATAAGGCCTTTGAGGATCTGAGCCAAAGTTCTCTCTTTAGTTTTTTCACCTGCGTCACTCAGAAAACTTTATTCCATTTAAAAGTTTATATTTATGTCATTCTTCTTACTAAATTGTAAGCCTTTTGGATAACAGAGACACATTTTTACCCCGCTTTATAGCCCTGGCATAGTACCAAGCTCACAATAGTTGTTTGCTAAAATTTTATTGGCTGTATAAATTAGCAGATAAATGTTATTTCCACTCATGTGCCTTTTTTGAAGAATGTCTCTTACATGGTTGGCAACATTTTAAATTTATTTTATTTATTTAATTGTATTTATTTTTATAAGTGCACACCTCTTTTAATGAAGTTAATTAAGTTCCAAAAGGTTTAGATGGTGGTGATAAACTCAAACTCTCTACTGTAGGAGCTGAGCATGCCGTTCTCAGGAGGACAAGATAGCTTTTCTAAGTTTACTATGGAGATGGTTCGACAGTATATGAAAGAAGAAGAAATGAGGGCAGCTCACCAGTCTTCACTCCTGCGTCTCCGTGAAAAGGCCTTGAAGGAGAAAACGAAGGCGGAGTTAGCCTGGCTAGAGCATCAAAAAAAGTACGTTCTTTCAGTGAACAGTTTTCACTCTTCAGTTTCTCCTTGCATTAAAAGGAAATGCTTTGCTTTTTAAAAATGTTTTTGTTCCCTCATTTCATTTGATTTGATCACCCCCATTTAATAAGCTAGAAATGTGGCAGTCATCCCTGAATCATGTTATTTTCAAGACCTCTTACTCATATAATGTTTTTTTTGCATTTCTCTTTTATTACTTAACTGACTCTTATTTTATATTGAGTTCCTTTATTATGTTGTAAATTTCTCAAAGCCTTTTTTCTCTTTAAAAGACACAGTTCAGGGTTTGCATGTATTATTTAGGCAGTAAAATAATCATTGGGATAGGAATTGCTGCATGTAGCAACTGTTCTCCATATTTGAAAATATTTAATTAGTTTAGAGATTTTTTAATTGGTCAAGAATTCTTGACACTGAAATAGAAATGTAATCTAATCTTTGCCTCAATGGGAAATATTTGCAGACATCTACGAGACAAAGGAGAAGATGATAAAATGCCCCCACTCCGGAAGAAGCAGCGTGGTTTGCTCTTAAGGTTGCAGCAAGAAAAGGTATGTTAGGAAAAATACTCCTTTAAGAGAACTTATCATAAAGCCAGTTAGATTACGGAATTTGTTGTTTTGCCCAATCTCTTTTTCTAATCATCACCTTAAATGAGATTTAATTGATATTTATCACTGTTTATGCCTATACTACTATAATTACAGGAGTTGCTTGGTAGTCTACCATATTTCTCCTAAATTAGAATTATGTGTCACTGCGAATTTAATATAATAGAGTAAAAAATTCTGCCTTCATTTAGTATATAAAATAAAATAATCCTTTGAAATACATATTTTAAAAATTAAGATATTTGTAAAAGAGTCTACTTGGATTAATTTTTTAGTCATTATTTTCCCAAATAGGTTTTTCAAAACATATTAATTACAAATTGACAAATATTTTGGCTTAGTGGACTCAGAAAGACCTGGGATTTGAATCCTGGAGAGGCATCGTGGTGTAGTGTTAAGAAGTCAGGCTCAAGAGTCAGGTTGCCTGGGTTGAAAATCCCAAATCTTGCAATTATTAGTTTCAGAACTTTGAACAAGTTACTTAACTTCTCTGTGCCTCAGTTTCCTTATCTATAAACTGAGGATAATAATGATAACATACATTGTAGGATTTGGGGGAGGAATAAATGAGTTAATACATACAAAAAACTTAGAACAGCCCTTGGCACAATAGTAAGTGCACAAAAAAGGTTAGTTGTTACTTGAATTCCAGCTTCGTCATTTGCAACTGTGTGATTATGGTTAAGTTTAAGTAACTCTCCTAAACTTAATTTCCTCATCTGTAGGCATAAGATATACTTCATATGGTGGTTGTGAGGATTAATATGTTAATGGGTTTCACATTGCCCGGTAAATATTCAACAGATTCTAATTTTGTTTCTTCTTGTTGACTAGTCTCCAGGTACTAGCTACTGTGTTAGATGATCAGTGAACTTAATCATCTGCGTTATATGTTGGATTATTACTTAAGTAGCTTTTTTTTTAATTTGCCCTAGGAAACATCACTGATCATGTGAACCTGAAAAAATTCTGAACTTTATTTTTTTAAAAACAAGTTATATTTTTTTAGCCTATAAAAATTCATTTTAAAATAACAAAATTCTTTCTTAGTTAAAATAAGTAAATTACTTTTTACAATGTTGCAATAGCTTTCTGTTTGTAAAATAGAATAAAAAGAGAATTTACAGATATTATCTCTCATTCTGTGGGGTTTTGTTTTCACTTTAACAGTGTGCTTTGAAGTACACAGTGTTTTCATTTTGATGCATCTATTATTGCATGCCTGCTAATAACACATTTAGTTTTTTTTTAGTTTGAAAATGTATTTGTTTCACCTTTATTTTGAAGGATTTTTTACTGGCTATAGAATTATTTTCTTTCAGCATTTTTTAATGGTCATTTTCCATTGTTTTTGTGGAGAGGTCAGTTTTCTTAATGTTGCTCTTTTGAAGGCTGCTTTTAAGATTTTTAAAAATGTGTCTGATTTTTCAGTAGTTTTACCTTGATGTGCTTAGGTGTGGTTTCTTTTGTATTCATACTATTTAGGGTTTGGTGAGTTCCTCGAATCTGTTTGTTTGTTGTATTTCATCGGTTTTTGAAAATTATCTCTTCTTGTGCTGCTTCTGCCCCATTTTCTCCCTCTCCTTCAAAGGCTCAAAGTAGACATTTGTTAGACCTTTTCATTTATCACATCTCTTTTCTACTGTTTTGTTTTCATATTACTCTTTAAAACAATTTTTAAAAGACTGCTTCAATTTGGAAAGTTTTTATTGACCTGTCTTTGAATTTATTAGTTATATGTTCTGTACTGCCGTGTGTACTGTTAAATCCATTTGATGAGTTCTTAAATTTGATTTTTTGAGTTCTATAATATCCATTTTGTTCTTATAGATTTTAATTCTGTGTTGAAATTCTCTATCTTTTCATCTATTTTTCTATATACTTTTGAATACATCATTCATAGTTACTTTAATTGCCTTGTCTGCTAATATTTGGACATCTATGTGTCTGCTTCTATTGTCTGTTTTTACATTTTATCATTCCATGATCCTTTTTGCCTGTCTAGTAATTTCTTATTGACTGCTAGACACTGTGTATAAATAACTGCAAAGGCTTCAGGTAATGTTATCTTCCCCCAGTGAGGATTTATCCTCTCCTCTGCTATGCAGTTAGATTGGTCAGCTGTTCGCTTTAACCCATTCAAAGGCTGAGCTGGGTTAACGTTGGGTTGCAGAGTTGGTAGCTTCAGGCTACTTCAACTTTGCATTGACCCTGGGTTGTGACCCTCCAGGGATTTCAGTTGAAAGCCAGGCAAACCTTTTGACCAGCACAAAAGACTGGGGATTGTTGCGCTGCTGCTGATGAGAAGTTTCTGGTTTAGCTCCTCGGTCTTCAGAAGTGACAGATACATGGAGGGGGAGATAGTGAGTTGGAAGCCTCTTAAGTCTCCAGTTTTGTCATTCCAGTTCTGTGTAGCTGGTGGGAATGTTAACTAGTGTAACCACTTTAAGAACAATTTGATTATATCTAGTTAAGTTGAATGCACATAATCTATGACTCAGCAGTTCTGTGTCTTGGTATATACTCTAGAGAAGCTTTCATACATGTACAGGGGAAAATGGAAACAACTTAATTTCTTCAGTAAGAGAATAGATGAAAAAGTGTATTCCTGCAAGAAAGCATAATGCTACAGAAAAATGAATGCATCAGATATCAGCACTGTACAGTAGAGATTTCTGAAATGATGGTAGTGCCTATATTTATGCTATTAGCCACATGTCATTTTTGAATACTTAAAATGTGGCTACTACAACTGAGAAACTGAAATTTGAATTTCATTGAATTTGAATTAATCTTAATTTAAATAGCTACATGTAACTAGTGGCTATCATTTTGAATAGTACAGCAGATCTCCATTTATCAAAAATCATAGTATTGGTTTTTATAGAAAAGCAAGATGCAAAAGAATATGTGCAGTCTGATACCATTCTTGTTAATTTCTAAAAATCACCAATCAGCAGTGTATGTTCTGCGGAATCACTCATACATCAAAAGTACACAAGCAAGTGTAGGAATGATATACTTCTGGGGAGGAAATGGAAGAAGAGATTGGGTGGAGTTTAGTTTCATTGGTGATGGTTTATTTATTTATTTTTTTTTTTAGCTGAGCCATCCTGCCACCTGTTGGTAGCTCAGCGGCTGCTCAGTTCGGGCCGAGACTCGAACCGCTGTTGCTCAGAGCTCAAACTCTTGAGCGAGCTCTTAACCAACTGAGCCACTCGGCCGGCCCTATGGTTTATTTTTTTAAAAGAGAGATTTAAAACAAATATGGCAAACTTTTCAATCCCAGTAGAGTAGGTGTTTGAGTGACTAATTTTCTGCATATTATGTTTGTAGAACTTCAGAATGTTTTTTAAGTAAATGTGCAAAAACTACTCTTTGATCTAACTGGCTACCCTTGGAAGGTTACCCTACAGAAATAAAAACACCGGAGTAGAAGGATACATGTACTAAGATATTTATTGCAGTTGTATTAATAAGAATTATTTTGGCTGATAGTGATATGGCTGTGAGCAATTTGACCATATATCTTTGCATAACTATGCAAAAAAGAGAACATATTTTCCTATGTTGTCATCTCCTCCCCATTCCCATTCCCCTCTTCCTCCTCTTTTTTTTTTTAATTTGGTGAAATTCATGTAACAGAAAATCATCATTTTAAAGTGAATAATTCACTTATACCCTTAACCATTTTAAAGGGAATAAGTCCCTTGTTTAACTTTATGGCTTATTTTTAAAAGAGAAGCAAACCTATTTATCCCTAAAATCTGCTTGAAAAAGTCTCTTCTTCTACGCTCAGATTGCGTGAATTTATACATTAATTGGTTCAGAAACTCAAGCCTAAGCTAGTAGCAGTTTTCAAAATGTGTTCTGTGGAATTCTGGGGGTCTCTTGAGACCTGTCCTAGGTAAGTGGGTCAAAACCATTTTCATAATGATAGTGGGATATGAATTGGCCCTTTTCATGTGTTGACATTTTCACTAACTGGTACAAAAACAATGGTGAGTAAAACTACTGGTGCTATATCAGGGCAGTGGCACCAGCTTGGACTGGTAGCTGTTATATTTGTCTCTGCCACACTTGCAGCTAAAAATAGCTACTTTCACTGAAGAATGCCTTGATTACATAATAAAAGTCATTAATTTTATTGAGTGTTGGCCTTTGAGTACTTGTTTTCCTATTTTGAGTGACAGAAATGGGAAGCCCGCCCTTAAGCACTGTCCCTGGATACCAGAGCACAGGGATGAGGAACTCAAGAAGCATTTGTGCAGTTCTTTGAGTTGCAAGCTGAACTAGCCACAGTTTTACCCAGGATACTGTTTTTACTTGAAAGAACTATTCAGAGACAAAGCTTATTAAGAGTTGAGTATTTGGCATTCATTTTCTTAAAAATGAACAAAGTGTGCCTGTCACTTCAGAGAAAGCAGCTGACAGTATTTGTTGCCAATGGTAAAATTCAAACTTTCAAGCAAAAGTCAGAATTTCAAAAATTTCTATCCACCACCTAATACAGTACTAAAGAACTTTTCTTTTGAGATTGGCAGTGATATTAATGAATGTAATTTTTTGATATTGTATAATGAAATGTGTCAACATTTGGAAACTCTCATAAGTCATTGAACCAATATTTTCTAAAAGACCAATGCATGATGTTAAAAAAAAAAATCAAGCCAGACAATAGATTTGCAAATCTATAAATACTATTCTTTCTACTAAATTTTATTTTGTTTTGGAAAATATAGTTATTTTCTTAAAAATACATGTGATGCCATTGTATACTCATGAGAGAATGAGAGTGAAAAAGGGCTAGCAATGTCTTAGTACCATTAAGATAGTTGGATCCTGAGAGACCCTAAAAGGATCTCAGGGACCCCAAGAGGGTCCATGAACCATATTTTGAAAACTGCTGCTTCACGGAAACTCATATGCATGCCCAAGAAAACAAATAACATAAGGATGTTCATTGTAGCATTATTTGTGATAATAGACAACAACCTTATCCAACCATAGGGGTAATGGATAAATGAAATACATACCTATACCTCCAATGTAATTTTATGCAGCATGTAGATATGAGAGATAGCAAAAGCAATGTCTAGCAAATAAAACAAGATTGAAAATATGTATATTATAAAATGTTTAAAAACATACAATCCAACAGTATATGGTTGTGGGTCTTTTTTTGTTTCGTTTTTTTGTGGGGGAGTATTTTTGTGTGTTTTTTTGCAGATAAGTACAAATATTTGTAGAAATTAAAAAGAATGTGCTGGAAGGATATGTGCCATCATAGTGGTTACTTCTAAGGAGTTGGGGCAGGGAATTGCAGACTGGTTTCATCTGTAATGTTTAATTTCTTTATGAAATTAAAGACTAGGAGAAAATATGACAGACTATTAACAATTGTTAATTTGGGATTTTGGAAATTAGATGTTTATCGTGCACTATTCTACATTTTCAGATAGTTTAAAAAATCTCTTAAACATGATTAAAAGAAATGACAAGTAACAAATTATTGTCTTTATTATGCTTATTTTATTGACAAGAAAACAGATTAAAACAAATTTTTTTGGGAAAAAAAAGGACAGTCTCTGCTAAATTTTAACAGTGAGCTATATCATCTTTTGCTCACTTAATGAGCAACAGAAAACTTCCTAATACTCTTTGTGCAGAGGGTTTGGTACATTGTAATCCTAAATGTTTCTGGTGGCATTTTAAGTGGAGACAATTCTTTTTTTTAAAGAAATTTTAAAAACTTTTATTTATTTTTTTATTTTTATTGGGGAATTGGGGGATGGGAACAATGCTGGGGAATTGGGGGAAGGGGAATAGACAAGTTGCTATCCTTTTGTTCTTCAATCTAGTTGTGGAGGATGTTGCTTCACTGGCCCAAGTTGGCACCATCATTGCGCTCTTCCAGGGTGAGGCAAATCAGTCGCCGGCTTCTGGACGGCCGCTCACAGTGGCTGCAGGCTGCTCACGCTAGTTGCTGGCTACACACGGTAACCCATGGCAACCCACTGCCACAGGGGCTGCAGCCTATGCCTGCCAGCTACTCACGGCAGCCCAGCTCCAGGTTGAGCTGTTGTTCAGCATCTTAGCTGTAGAGGGCAGTGTCACTGGCCCTCATATGTGGGATCTGAACTGGGGCCCTCTGGCGTCCCAAGCCAGCTGTTAACCAACGCGCCACTCGGCCGGCCCTAAAAACTATTTTAATGGCCATAAAATGATTCATTTTCTTTGACTTACTGGTCCTTCTTTTGGGAATTTCTCATAACTAATCAGTAGTATGAAACAATTGTAGATAAGAAAGCATTATTGACAATGATAAAAAATGACAAAGGGCCTCAGAGGTTAGCAATAGAATAGACTAGAATTCCTCATTAATGAGTTTACTTGATATGCAACTAAGAAATAAGTGTAAAGACTGAGCAGCCCCATGGAAAAATGTAAAGGGTATATTAAGTTTAAAAAGGGGCTATGACATCATCAGTCTGTTGTAATTACAACTATTTAAATTAAGGGAGCATGTTAAGTTATTTTAGATAAGAGATTTGTGATTCTTTTCCTTTTCATGTCTTTAAAATTTTTCAGTGTTAACTGCTTTTATCTGGAAATACTGTATGTGTTTATTTTAGATATAATGTAATGAATGGATTTTGTTTTAAAAATATTCCATTAAATTTGTCTCCTCCACATCTCAATCCCTCTTCTAACTCTTTAAACCTTAGGCAGAAATTAAACGTCTTCAAGAAGCCAATAAGGCAGCTCGGAAGGAAAGACAACTGATTCTTAAGCAGCAAGAGGAGATAGAAAGGATCCGACAGACCACCATAAAACTACAGGAGAAGTTAAAGTCTGCAGGGGAGAATAAATTGGTAAACTTCATGAAATTATTATTTCTTTGTTTTCTGCCCCATGCTGCTTGCTAATATGTAACCCTTCTAATGTGATGGGTATGTTCATTCTAGCATTTTGATACAATAAGGAACTAGGACAAATTTTTATGTATGTGCCTTTATGTTTAGGACTCATGTATTGAACTCATGTATTGGACATGTGCCATATGTATTGGACTCATGGCTCATATATTAGTTTAAGAGTGTTTTCCATTTATAAACTCAGTTGGGACAGAGAGCCTTACTGTTTATTACCAACCCAGATACATTCATCAGAATTAATGAGACCATTTTTACTCTCTATATAATACTTACTTCAGCTATCCAATGTTAATGTAATGATACATGATTTGAAGGAGATACTCAGACAATAAACAAAATTTGGATCTATTCTAAGATACTCTAAAGTGTCAATATAGCTAGTGTTGGAAAACCCAGACTGTATAACAATATAGTTAAATAAATCTCTAGTATCCTCTGCTTTGATTTTTAAAATACACTTTAAATTTTGAAACAATCAAATTTATAGAAAATTTCAAACACAGTATAAAGAACTTTCTTGAGCTAAGAGTATGTTGCTAACAATCAACATTGACACATTACTGCCATCTAATCTGCAGACCTTGTTTCAGATTGTCCAATTGTCACAATAATGTTCTTTACATCAAAAGGTCAGTTCAGAACCACATATTGCATTTAGTTCTCATGTCTCCTTAGTTGCATTCAGGCTGGAAAAGTTCCTTGACTCATGACCTTGACACTTTGGAAGATTAAATGCCAGTTATCTTGTAGAATGTTCTTCAACTTGGGTTTGTCTGAGTTTTTCACATAATTAGATTCAGATTGTGCATCTTTGCAGAAATATCACATAAGTAATGGTGCCTTTTGATTGATCAAATTGCTGATGTTGACTTGATTACTTGGTTAAGGTGGCATCTACCGGACTTTGCTGTAAATTTATTCTCTTTCCCTTTGTAATTATTAAGTACCTTCATGGAGGTATTTTGATACTACATAAATTCCTGTTCTTTATCAAATTTAAATTTATTCTTTTATTTTATGGACTCATGGAGTCCTATTTTACTCAGCATTACAATCTGTTACTACCATTATTTGTTTTGATGCTCATTTGTCCCAAATTGGACCATTAGAAGCCTCTTCAAGCAAGTTTCTGTGTCCTTCTGACATGTCCTTATGAGTCTTTGAGCACTCATGTTTTCTGGAACAAGATGTTTCAGGGTCGTCTTGTATTCTGCCTGCCCAGCCTTAGAATCAGCCATTTCTCCAAGAAGGAAAGTTATTTGGAACCAAGATGTGGTGCTAAGCATGTTCATTGCTGTTCAGGTTTTTCTCCTCCTGAGCAGCAGTCTAGGGTATATAGAAGTATATGTTGCTGTAGAGAAATACATACATTTTACATGTGTATTTATTTCTATGTGTTTATATACATATACCTTATATGTATTATGAGTTCATACGGATAAATCAGGAGTTCATACTGATTCTTTCAGTTCCAATCCAGCAATCCATTTTTCTCCCTTTTGGCACTTCCTTCCTACCCCGCCTAGGCTCTGACGCCTTGAGTCAGGCTCTATTCCCCATCCCCTTCCTCTCCTCTAAACCTTCCTCTTTGGACTCTGTTCTCCAGAATCCCACCTCATCCTGTTTGGGCTTATGACTTGCTGGGTAGGACCACTCCCGCGTGGACATCCTCATTGCCCTACCTGGGCTCTGACACCCTACTTAGGCCACCTGCCTGTGTTAGATGCTCTCCTCATCCCACTCAAGTTGGAAGACCCTACTCTTAGCCCCTTTGTCTTTTTCCATCTGATCCTAGTCCATCTAATGAGTTTAGGACTGAATTGTTCAGAAAGGGGTGAGGGAAGGAGAAGGGCTCTGCTTTGTGTTGTTCACAGAATAAAAAGTCGTCATTGTCGCTACCCATATTTCTGAAAAGTTAAGAGAATAAATGATTATTTGTGGGAAAGCTTTACTGAACAATTAAAGTTTTACTTTTGTTCATCAGAAATAACATATTGATTAAACCAGTGGTTCCTAAATGTTTTCATTATAAATTTTTAATTTGTGAAAACGTTTTCTATAAGAACAATTTAAAGAAAAAGATCTATCCAGCAATATGATTAAAATAAGTTACATGTTCCCTTCATTTGTGTCTGTACATACATGTTTTATATAGTTACAGTCTGTAATTTTATATCCTTTTGAGTGGTTCAACTTTTTAAAATTAGGACATTTAGATACTAAATTACTAGTAGCAAAAGTTTTTATTTTTTTTTACATCTTTGAAAAAAATTATTACACTTTGTAATTATATATACATATATGTAAAATATACATAACATAAAATTTATATTTTACCAATTTTTAAATGTATGATATAATTTTGTCTTTTAAGTAATGCCATAATTTCAGCTATTTTACAAATACTGTTTTGAAGGTAAGCTTAATTTTGAAGTGAGAATGTTTATGATCACTTTGAGATCTTAAATTCCAGTAAAATTATGACACTTGGCAAACCCTTTTGTTTGCAGGACTCTCATAGTGACGATGATACGAAGGATGATAAGGTGGTCAGTCCTGGTCCCACTGACTTGGAAACCCGCAGCCCCTCTCCCATTTCAATCTCCAGCAGTGAAACTAGCAGCATTATGCAGAAACTGAAGAAAATGCGAAGCCGCATGGATGAAAAGTAATTAATTTTTTATAAATACCTCCTGTTACATTGAAAGGAGCACCAGCAAATAATATTTGTAATGTAGTTCATTAGATTAGATTGATACAACATACTGTTTTATGGCTTCGTTTTATGGATTCGTACTATTGGGTTGTTGGAAAAGGCATGATTTTTTTTTCTGTTTTTCGTTGCAAAAATGTGTCATGATTTTTTTCAACAACCCAATATTTTATGGTAGCATTTTAGCAGAACTATTAAATCAATTTAGAAGTCAATCAACTATAGATCTTATTTATAAAACAAATTTTCTTGTTTTTAATACGGCCAGGTTTCTTATTTTAAAAACCAAAGAAATATTTGTACATATACCCATGACCATGTTTTCTTCTTTCTTTTATTAAAAGTTATGAGTAAGTGTGAAATTTGTGCCTTCTCTGAAATCTGAGGACATGTCGACTCACTTGGGGGAGCAATTACTAACACATCCTGTGAGTGAGATCTCATCCTGTGGCTCTGAGCTCGCAGTCTTGTTCAGATAGAAGAGTGGAAGTTGGCCCTGTGAGTAGGTGTGGATTGCTCAGCTGAAACCAGGAAGACTGAATTCTCCTGGGGTGTTGACTGATCTGGCACGTGACCATTCTTCTAAAACATTTCTAAGCGTTATTTTTTAAAGGTCCTCCTAAAGAAAGCTACTTGTACTTAGATGTAGTTCAGTTGCACATCAGCTTTGACCATATAAAATGACATTTATGTGAGAGTCTTTGAGGTGTACATTTAATTAAATACACTGGTAAATTAGCTGGTGTGGACCCTATTTTTTACTTTATAACCTCTACCTCCTTTAAATATGGAAGAGAGGGCCATTGCAAATTTGCTGCATTTGTAAGTTAGCAGTTTGAACCAGAGATTGAACTTAAGTTGTATCTGGATATCCTTTGGCAGTGTACCACACATCACCAAATTTAGTAATGTCTATATTCACATGTGGTGTTAACCTATGATTTAATTAGTTTCTGAGCAGTCAAGCAGTTGTAAGACAAATCTTACTATAGGTGCAGCATTGTACGTTGGCACTTCATTGCTTCATTGAAATTGCATTTTAATAACTTAATATTGGCATTTCATACCTAAATTGATTATGAAACTAAGTTTTAAAAATAAATACAAATTATAAAAATAAAAAATATAAGGGGTAAAAGTAAATAAATATTCACCAATGTGTAAATATTCCTATTGGATGATTTCCATGGGTCAGACTAATTAAGGCTTTTTCAAATAGGAATTTATTGAAATTTAGATGAAGGATGCTTTCTTCTTTCCTGATAAAATTTTCCAATAGCTTGTATAGAGGCATGCTCTGTTGCTCCAGGGATCTTTGAATTCAGAATAATCTGTCATAAATTTTCATAACTGAGTTGACATTCATATTATATCTGCCTCCAAATGTCTTCGAATGGTAAATGTTGGAGGCAAGACAACTTCCTGGGTAATATCTTCATTGATCCCTTGCTTGTCTGTATCAGTAAGGTCTTCATTGCTGGTCTCTATGAGCAATAATCTAATAGTTTTAATCACACCTGTAGAAGAAACTGCTAATCCATGTCTCTGTGAGATTAGTTTCTGGGGTGCCTATATCAGATTTGGTTAAAGCTTGACAAATTCAAGGTTGAATTTATTTACTTGTTTTATTAATTATTTTCTGAGACTCTAAAGTATTAAACACCTAGAATTTTTGTAGTATTCTCTCTTCCTTTGGCAGCCACTGCAGTAAACTTTTGAGAAGTTTGTCAGAGAGAATAGGCCTTGAAGCATTTAGTGACTTCTTGATTTGTTGTTTGCAGCGATGGAGTATGTTTGTGGATAGGGATGGGTAAGGACAGCAGTGGCAAAGAAATGAGCTTATAGGTTTGGATGATGGTGCTAAAATGTGAGGAGGAACTGGAGTGTTTTCCAAAACTACCATTAAAAAGGAAGACTATTGTTACACAGTATATTTTGATCTCCAGAACAAAGTAATGTGAAAAGTAGTTTTTAAACACTATTTAGATCACCAACAGCTTTAGAATTAGATTGCCTTCAACAATGTTGCAATGTCAGCTCAATAAGTAGTGAGTTAATTTTGTAGTCATTTGCTACAGTAGACACCTACTAAAATCATATGAGCCTTTGCTACTAGGCACTATTATTTATTCTGATAGTAATATGAAGAGGAATCAAACATAAATGCTGCCCTCAAAGAACTTATCATCCAGGTGGAAAAAAAGAATAAGTACCAGTTTCCTTTAGACAAGTATATATATATAAATCAATTGCTAAGGAAGTTCAGAAGAGCCAGAAATTTTTACTGAAAAGAGTATATCAAGGAAATTTTCATAGATGAGTGTTCAGAATTAAACATACTTTTGAATTAGAAAGTACTTTTAGCATAGGAAGAAGAAAACAGCTATTTTTTGGTTCAATCATTGCGAATAAAGGTAACATGGAAAAGAGGCCTATGGTTACACAACTTCTGAAGCATTCCTTAAGATATTTTAAATATTTAAAAATATTCCCAGTTAGGAGCAAATTAACTTACTTGGTTTTAATAAAAAAGTTAAATGCTAAATATTGTATGACATAGCTCTGTCTAAAAATATTTATGGTATTGACTGATCAATATTGAAATCTTTACCATTAACCTGCTGGATTTTAAAAATTAAGGATTTGCAAGGGGGGCTTTTGATATTTCATAAAGAAGACATTTTAATTAGAATTTTAATGACTGTATTAAATATTGCCTTAAATTAGAAATATAATTTTCTTAGAGAAGGTTCTAGACTAAGTATAGTAGCTGAGTAAATCCTGATAGCCTGTTAATGTATTTTTATTTCTAGATTAGGAATAATATGCCTGGGGCCAGCCAAGTGGCTTGTTGATTAAGAGTTGGCTTGGGAGGAGTAATATGCCTGTATTGTTTTGTTTATTTAAGTATATGCACATTGTTAGATAATTTTAAGTAATAAAATAGATTTGCTATAGGGAAAAAATACTAGACTGCATTTTCTTTTAGGTTTTTCATATCTTCATTTATCTTTTTGAATATCATTAAGAAAGTTTACGGACTTGAAAGAATTAATCCATTTTAAAATTTAAAGCACACTTTATTTTTACTTATAACAATATAGACTTAAAGAATCATAAATCCAGAAATAATTTTAAAATGATTTAGAGTATTAGAGTTTTGTTTATTTTGTTTAATAGCTTTCAGAACCATATGGTTTTAGAACTGGAAATTTCATTTAAAATTTAGATCCTAATTTTGTTCTTTCAAATTATAGCATGGTTTTGTAATCTGTTGGAACAATCTACAATGATACTAGCTCAGTGGGAACAAAAGGTTCTCGTTTATGTCACATGGTCTAGCAGTCTGTTGCGGTATTAAAAATGTGAGGAGGTACTATGATGGGCCCTTAGGGAAGCTATCTAGTACAGTCCCTTACTTTCACAGGAAGAAATTGAGGCCCACAGAGATTACGTTACTTGTCCCAGGTCACACACACAGCATAATGGCAGAGCTAGAACTAGAACCCTACCCTCTGGGCTTCAGCCAGCTAAAATTAAAGTTAAGTTAGCATATCTGCTTTCAACCTCATAGATTTTTCAAAAAACTACGTTGATGACTCAAAGTTATCTGAGTAGAGACTGACCCTTCTAAATAGTATTTATTGAAACTGGAAAGTTCCTGTTGGCTGACTGCTGGAGTTGAATAGCTGCACAGCTCAAGCTTAGAGTGTGAAAGTGTAACTTTAAAATTGAATTAATTATTCATGAATTTTGTAAGATTAAACATTATAAAAATGTAATTTCCATGCTAGATTAAATCTATTGTATATCTAATCCTAGTTCCAGTGTTCTGTTATCATCAGAGGCCTTGTTGATGGCCTCTGATGGCGGGGGGAGGCACCTTGACACCAACCATGAAGTGTATTGGTGGCATTTTCTATTAGTAGGCTTTTGTAATCTCCATCATTCACAAATTTTCTTTCTTGTGCAGCATCTTGAAAGATTGTTAACTCTAGTGTGAAATGTACTGCTTCTTTTATCTCAACTTTACTCAGCTTTTAAAGGATACTCTATTTCTAGAATACACATGTATTAAATAAGGAACATAGGTTCTGCGAAGAAGTTGTAACTTTAAGTTAAACTTTTCTTATACTATTTCTTAAACTCTTTTTCTTTTCCTATTAACCATTTCTTTTGTTGTTCATTTCTAACCTAGAGCTTTTGAATATGCTTAATCTTTATAAATGAAAAATAAAAGATCAATGCTTGTTCTAATAGAGAAAATTATTATCCTCTTTATTGTGCTGGATAAAAAAATTTTAATTGTATCTTTTTACGGTTTATTTCACATGTTCCAATATGATTCTACTTTTTATACTAGGTCATGCATGCATTTAGCGGTTATACTCTTAAAAGGGTGGGTGATGTTTGAATGTTGTGAATAGATTTTTTTGGACCTTTTGCCAAGTACATTTGCTTTTGCATAATATTTTGATAATTGGCATCAAAATAAGTGTATTATACGGTTTTAAAGAATGGCAAGGAAGATTGCAGTGTCTTACTGAAATTTGGCAAAATTATTTTTCCTTAAACTTTGGTGCAGAAAATCAAGGCAATCCAGATACGTATGTGCGTGCGTGCGTGCGTGCGTGCGTGCGTGTGTGTGTGTGTGTGTGTGTGTGTGTGTGTAAGTCAATGAAGGGGAGGTGAAGTATTAAATCGTTTTTGGGGAAACAGACATCAAGATAGTCTGTTATGTAAAGATACACATGCAGACAAGATTCCGCATATTTTTAAAAATCCAAATTGAGTGGCTGGATTTATACCTAGATTTTCTCACTTCTGTGACATATTGATACTATTCCTTGCCCTTCCAAGGCAACAAGTGTTGCCTTGACCTACAAGTTGTTGTTGTGTGCATGTGAACAGGAGCATGCTCTGTCAAAGAGAGTTTCCACCTTTCCAAGCTATGACTAGATTTAGTTATCCTTTTGTGTGTATAATGATCTCTCTACTATTTAAAAAGAAGAGAAACTGGTGGATTTTTGCTACTTTTATAACTTTAACATATGTCGTTTTCTTACTTTTAACCTTATGATTGAGCTGTCCACAGCATGATTTTTTTTTTTTAACTACTGGCAGTATTTATTGGGACTAGCTTAGTTTATTCTTAATTATGTGTCCTGATATTGTATAGAATGGGTATTGTATTTCAATATTATTATTTAAGTGGGCCTTTGTTAAATATAAAGCAAGATAACCTCCACTAGGTCCTGTTAGCAGAAAGTTTTATGTTGTAGAGACAAACAAGGTATTTTTTACTATAAATTGATTTTCTAAATTATATTATTATTTTCAAGCTAGATCATGATGGTAAGGTTAAGTAAAGCAAATGTGGTGCTTTTTTATTTAATTTAAAGCTTCAAATATATGACAAGGTACAGATATAAAAGTCACTTGCTCACAGGATTACAGTTGTACGTAGAATTGCTGACATACTAGGTTCGCAGCCATAATTGGTGGACTCTGTGTTAAAGCTTATGGGAAAACTTATTTAGCTTCACACTGTACTTCTCACTACTTTACTGACAAACAAGTAAATTTACCTGAAAGGATAGATGATGATTAAGCAACATCTGAGAAGAAAAGCACGTTTTTTCAGAAACCATGGGTAAGAGCTGTAAAAGGTACATGTTTTATGTGTCACCCAGAATATAACACTTGGCTTTAACTGAGTAGCTTATAATGTTATTCAGGAAACATATGAAAAGCTCTTCACTCAGCTCTCATGCTTTTTCCCCTTTTCATCTTTCTGCCTCCTGAACTCTTGGTTTGAAACTCTCCCTCCTTATTTTGTAGACACTGCTCTCCTGTTCACTACTTCTTCTCTGTCTTTACGTCTCATCACTGGGCCTCTCTCAGTGTCTGTTTTCCCAACCTTCACCCCAAATTCCAGCTGTATATCTACAACCAGTTGGTCAGGTAACTTTGCACCCTTTTTCAGTGCACTCTTTGATAGAGCATGCTCTGTTCTTTTTGTTTGTTTTGTTTGCTTTTTTTTCCCCCTTGCTTTTTTTATTATTATTTCTAACAGCCTAGAGACCTCTTGTCAAATGTCCCATAGATTTTACCTTTTTGTTTCTACATTAATTTGACATGCTGATTGTTCAAGAAGTGGAGTGACAGTTCTTGTGCTTTTTATTAAGGGTTTGTTGGATGCGTGGGTGCATTTTTGTTGATTAGCTACCACTGCAGATCTAATATGAGCAGCCCACCTGATTTAGCTGTGCCATCTACATTTGAGGAGAGTTTAAGAGTAGCTTTTTAACTACTCAAGTAACATTTCATAAATCAGTAATTTTTCCTAACCCTTTGGAGCTAAGATATATGGGGCTATTTAATTTCAAAGGTGGGGTTAAATTGAGAAATTTGAGGCATTCAGTACATCTCTTGACTCCAGTAAATAAAGTTCTGTTTATATGCATAAGGCATCTGACGCTGGTGCTCTGTCCATGAAAAACAGATTATCACCTGATATTGCATCTCTTAGGTAATGAATGGGTACCAAACTCACTATACCTGAAGCAAAACCAGACTGAATTTGAAAATAAAAGTAAAAAAGGGACATAAACTTGGTTTTTGTTTGTTTGCTTGCTTATTTGGGGGCTTTGGGATTTGTTTTATGTTGTTGTTTTGGTCTTTGTTGTTTTGGGTTTGTGTGTTTTCTGGCCTGAGCCTTCACAATAAATTCCTTATATCTTATATTATGAAAAAGAATCACCTATGAAAAATGAACATATACCTTAAGTATTATCAGTCATGGTTTCCAGATGTTCTGAAGATTTTTTTTTTCTGAATTTACTACTCTTTCCTTTGCTACTCTTACAACTACACATAAAACATAAATTCTCTGATTTTCTGAATAAGTTGACTCAGGAAAGCTATTATCTCAAACTTTTTTCAGAGGAGTAGTACGAATGCCCTTTTTCACACAGCTTGTTGGTAAGGTAATGAGTGACAGCTCTCAGTGATTCCTGCCTGTGGATTTGTCCTCTCACTGTTCTTCCTGGTGTGGCCATAGGTTTCTGACAAAGCGGGAGCAAAAACTCATGCAGCGGCGACAACATGCAGAAGAGCTACTAGAATGGAAGCGACGTTTAGATGCCGAGGAAGCAGAAATTCGTCAAATGGAAAAACAAGCTTTGGCTGCCTGGGACAAAGAATTAATAAAGCCTAAAACTCCTAAGAAAGAACTGGAGGACCAGAGAACAGAACAGAAAGGTAATAAATACTAACTCTATTCAGACAACAAACTAAAGCCTAATGTAACAGGAGACTTACTTTCTTATTTTTAAAAATGTGAATGAGTAAGGGTGAAGAAGATGATACATCTACAAATGCTACAAAAGTTGGAAAGTTAAGAGAATAACTTTATGCTATTGTACTTGCAAACTTAGAAGAAATGGGCAAAATTCCGTGAAATGGAAATGGGTTATTCCATGACCAAGTGGAGTTTAACACATATTAAAAAATTGATAATTCAGTGAATTACTTAAAGGAGAAAAATAACACGTTTTTAAATTAGGCACAAGAGCAGACACTTCACAAATGGTCAATAAACATATGAAAAGATGTTCAACTTCATTGGTATCAAGGCATAAAAACCATAAAGAAATACCATTGCATACCTGTATTTATTTCCTAGGACTGCCGTAACAAATTACCACAAATTTGGTGGCTAAGAAAAAAATGTATGCTATCACTCTGGAGGCCAGAAGTACAAAATCAAGGTGTTAGCAGGCCTGTCGGTTCCAGGGGACAATCCCTTCATTCCTTCTCCCAGCTTCTGGTGGCGATGCTGTAGGCATTCCTTGTGACTCCAGTTTCCTTCATGTCTGTCTCCTCTTTTGTGTCATAAGGAAATTGTCATTGTATTTAGGCCCTATCCGCATAATCTAGGATGATCCCATCACAAGATCCTTAATTACACCTGCAAAGACCTGTTTTCCAAGTAAGAGTACATTCACAGGTTCTGGGGGTTAAGACATAGACATATCTTTTGAGGATCCATCATTCAAGCCATTTACAATACTCATCTAACCTGTTGGTATGCAGGCGGAACAGAGAGCTGCTGTTCCACCTCTGGACACGCACCAAAAAGGAATGAAAGCGCGTTCTCTAAGAGCTATTTGTGCACATGTGTCTATAGCACGTTATTCCCAATCACCAAAATATGAAAGCAACCCAAGTGTCTTATTGACAGACAAATGGATATGTAAAATGTGGCACATACATACAATGGAATATTATTCAGCCTTAAAAAGGAGGGAAATCCTGACACATGCCACAACATGGATGAGTCTTGAAGACATCGTGCTACGTGAAATAAACCAGCCTCAAAAGGACAAATATTGTATGATTCCACTTACATGAGGTGCCTTGAATAGTCAAGTCATGGACACAGAAAGCAGAATGGTTGCTACTAGGGATTGGGGGTGGGGATGGGGTGTTATTATTTAAGAGTACAGAGTTTCAGTTTAGGAAGTGTAAAACTTCTGGAAATGGATGGTGGTGATGATTGCACACCAGTGTGAAGGTGCTTAATTTCACTGATCTGTACACTTAAAAGTGGTTAAGATGGCAAATTTTATGTTATATGCATTTTACCATAACTTAAAGAAAATAAAATTTAAGAAGTCAGGGAGTATAGTAAAAGGTCCTGGAAGACACACGCAGTAACCATACTTGACTGCCACGGATTCACTGTGGAGGTGTGGAAATTGGGCAGCTGGAAGTGGTTGGGGATGAGCGTGCGAAATAATCACCTTACGTCTTTCTGCACTATTTGAAGATTGTTTGTTTACTACATTCTTGTACTACTTTTATAATTTAAAAAATAAGGGAAAAGGAAAAAAAATGAAGACTTCCAAAACGAAGTCTTGCACAGACAGCAGATTGGAGAAGCTATGGTGGTGGTTGTCTCAGAAGGTAGCGATACAGGTGACTGTCATTTTTTTCTTTATACAATTTTTATATTGTTTGAATGTTTTAAGTGAGTATATATGTTACTGTTATCAAACAAAAATATATATGTTGAGGGGTATAAAGCAGAAAGGTAGAGGAGTCTTTTGTTGCCTACTACCTAAAAATTAAATCATTTTCTAAACTATTTTAAGTTATACCCATATTCTGACTTGGAACAGATGAATATCCTTGAGGAGTTTTAGAATTCATTCATTCATTCAGCCATTGTGGTTATACTTCACATACACAATATAAAAATATACCTTTTTAATTTTTTTTTTTTTTTTTTTTTTAGCTGAGCCATGCCACCTCCTGTCGGCTGCTCAGCTCGGGCTGACTCGAACCGCTGTTGCTCAGAGCTCAAACTCTTGAGCGAGCTCTTAACCAACTGAGCCACTCAGCTGGCCCTTA